>NC_069145.1:27900219-28200219 GCF_943734635.1 Anopheles cruzii
CCGAGCTGTCAGGACGCGATTCCTGTCAGTTCCGCTCGGCGCGCCGCTTGGTAGAAAGCTTTGCGAAGTCATGCCATGGTAGAAACACTCCATGCAGGGCATTCGACTACACTCACCCTCAATGCTGGTGCTGCTGTCCTTCCGCTGCTCGTTATCGTAGGACAATGTACGGGTAACACACGCCCATTTGCTCGGTGGCTCCGTGTGAGCGTAAGGATTCAAAGTGAAAAATCCAATCTAGTGGCACGGCACGTTAGTGGAACACGGTCTCGCGTGACAGGCCTGCAAAACCGTTCAGCCGAACGCCCGGCTCGGGGCAGGCTTGGGGGCGCGGATTTTTTCAATCCAACATCCGCGCATGCAACGCGCCGTCTGAAGGGGCCCTCAAATCTCGCCCACAAATCAAGAGACAATCGAGTGTCGCATTCAAATTCATTGGCCCCACCGCTGCCCTTGGTTTGCGAAATATGGGCCCGTTGGAAGGGGCCACCATTTCTTCTGGCCGCCCCGGCGATCGGCGAGCGCCATTAAGCGACTCAAGAGCGGAAATGTGTTTCCATTTTTCTTTCACCGTCGAAGTCGAAGCAATCATGATGTCGCGATGGCCCCGGTACGCCCGTTTCGCGGTAAATGGCAACGACGGTGGGCACTTACGGGAAGCCGATATTGATTTCACCCGATCGGCACGATTTCGCCGGAGCGATTTCGATTCGGTGGCGATCGAACACACAGTATGTTCGATAAATAACGAAATTATATTTTTTTTAAATGAATGCAGCTATATCTTTTAGTTGGCAACGTAGTTTGAAAAAGATATGTCTTTTCTCCTTCAAACAAATTTCATTCAAAAACAATTTCATGCAAATCGTATGACAAATTAAAAAGTTATGCGCATTTATGTTTCAACAGGTTTAGTTCTCGTGTTACAGTTGTTATAAAATTATCCTTTCTTGGCCAATAGCCAATTATTTGAGCTTACGGAATTGGAAGTAGTCACATGATGACAGATCTAGCGAACCCTCCCCGATATCATCTTTTACCTGCGATGCAGTGAGCTTTGGGCGGAATTCCACACCTAGCCTGATATCCAATATCCAATTGGAGTAGCTTTCAGAGCTGGCTCTGACGTCTTCAACTTCTGCCCGCCACACAAAACGTCTGAAGGATCAATCTAGTAACCGGCGCGATACCGCGAATTGATTGGCACGATGTTGCAATCGTGACGTCTAGTGTCTAGCTATGGTTCCTTAGCGGATCCAACCGGGCTTCTCCGTCCGCTCGGCACCCCACGACACGCGAGTCTAGACAGTGACTCTACAGACCAACAGACCCTTTCGAGGCTTGGTTCGCACGGCAGTAGCTGATACAAATTAAAGATGGTCTAGCCAAGAATCTCTGGTCTCTAACTGGGTTTTCACCAAGGTTGCACGACGTTTCACGGTCGTGCAATGTCAACTGGTCCGGGATGTACTCCGGGAAGACCACCCTTACCTTAACCTTCCTTAGTAAACACGAAACACCTACACATCGGAGGTTTGCTACCAATTTTCTCTCACGCCACCTCCCCCCCATTGTGCGTTTGTCTGTGTCTTTCGCTGTGTGTGTGCGTTTCCTTGCTTCAGTCTGTCGAAGTGTGTGTAGAACGGTCAGTTTGAGTGCGCAGAGTAAGGGTATTCCACTATCGTCCACGGTTTCTCCGGTCTCCCGTTCCGTCTACTGCCCCGTGGGCGCCCGCAGTCCCCACCGATGCACTAATGTTCTCCGTGTCAGTTCCTGCACCGAAGCACCTCACCCTGGAGCGGCAGCTGAACAAGAGCGTGCTGATCGGCTGGTCGCTGCCGGACTCGCCGATGTGCCAGCAGATCGAGAGCTACCACGTCTACGTCGACGGTGTGCTGAAGGTGACGGTGAAGGCGACCGAGCGCACCCGAGCGCTGGTGGAGGGTGTAGACTCCAACCGAGTACGTAGACTTTGAACCGTGAAGACCCCAACCGAGTTGTCCTTTACCTTGACCTTCCCCTTTGCAGCCACATAGGATTAGTGTGCGTAGCGTGACCCAGCACAGGCGAACGTCGCGCGATGCCGCCTGCACAATGATCATCGGCCGGGACACGGCGCACCTTGGGCCGTCGGCGGTGCGGGCGACGAACATCACCTGCTCGAGTGCGGTCATCTCGTGGCTGCCCGCCAACTCGAACCACCAGCACGTGGTCTGCGTGAACAACGTCGAGGTCCGAACCGTCAAGCCCGGCGTCTACCGCCACACGATAACCGGTGAGTGCGACGGCCACGGCCACCAACCGACCATACCCATCACTGACCATGCCCCCTCTTGCAGGACTAGCACCAAGCACACAGTACCGTGTGACGGTTCGAGCCAAGCACCTGCGGGCCACCGGACAGCAGCAAGCCCCGCCGGCTGGGCCACCGCCGGAGGAAGCGCCCGGAGCGTACACGGACTTCCGCACGCTAGCCAAAGGACTGCCAGATCCACCACAGGTAACGGTCCCCTACGAGAGCTTACCCCGCTCTCGTGAGGCCACCCGAATCCCGTTGCATTGACCACTGGATATTGTTCCATTCTCTCTCGCACCCTCGTTCCTGCCCTGCCCCGACCTTACACGTTCGGCTCAGGAGATTCAAGTCGAAGCAGGACCACAGGACGGAACGCTGCTCGTCACCTGGCAGCCGGTGACGCGCCCGCCCTCGTCCGGACCGGTCACCGGGTACGCGGTGTACGCCGACGGGAAGAAGGTCACGGACGTGGACTCGCCGACCGGGGACCACGCCCTGATAGACATCGGCAAGCTGGTCGGGCTGAACCCGCGGGCCGTCACGGTGCGGACCAAGTCGCGCGACTCGCAATCGGCGGACAGCACACCGACGATGATACCAAGTAAATATTTGCCACCCACGTTTGCCCACTACCCCCGCCGGCGTCCGCACGAGCAACCCGCGCGGCCCCAGGACAACGGTTCCGCCGGGTTCGCTCGTTCGGTCCGGGCTCGTTTCGGCTTTAGTTTTCCTTCTATTTTGTTGGTGTGCGTGAATGGAATGTGTGTTGCTTGCTCCCGGTAGAGTAACGTACACGGTTCGTAGTTCGTAGAGCACCCACCACGCGACGCGCCTGTCGCCCCTGCCCGGGACGGATCTAGGATCCGGGAACTCGTGCAATCAAACAGTCTTTCTCGAGCTCTCTCTCTCCCGCTCGGTGTCCCTTACACGGAGCAACGCAAACGCGGGCCGGGGAGCGGGTCCGAGGATGGTTGCTTCACGTTTCCCACCGGCATCCCCACAGCATCCTCGCAGTTGGTCCCTCCCATCACTCCTTTTACATTGTAAAAATTCTGTTTTCATTCGTTCGTTCACATTTCCTTCCGGCTCGACTCCGGCACTCCTGAAAGTATCCGTTTTGAGTTGAATTGTAAATACCGTTGTAGCACACTGTTTTGTTTGTTACTATCTGTGTTCAGCCGTTCCTTCGGTTCGTGATCGTAAATACAGAGCACATTCCGTGTGACTCAGTCCTTGCCAAAGGCTTCGGTAAGCTCTGCCCTAGTTTGTGTCAGTTGGAGTTGGAGAAATGGAGAGCAATGTTTGAAATGTGTGACGGGCACAATTATCGACTACACAACGCGCGTACGAAGGCCTCCGAGAGCCGCGCCGCCGTTAAAAAGAAACG
This sequence comes from Anopheles cruzii, assembly GCF_943734635.1. Classification (NCBI taxonomy): domain Eukaryota; kingdom Metazoa; phylum Arthropoda; class Insecta; order Diptera; family Culicidae; genus Anopheles; species Anopheles cruzii. The sequence goes on from NC_069145.1 coordinate 27,903,903, forward strand.
CTTCGAACTCTTCAAAAACGCTGTCTTGTGTGCGAAAGCCGACTCCACGCACGACTACATTGCTAGTTGACCGGGCGAACACCAAAACAGCCGCCGTACCCAAAGACAAATGAATTCGCGAGCTGACGTCATCTGACTTCAGGATCCACGCGCGTCATGCGAAAGCGTCAAAACACAGCTTTGCGTAGTCGGCGGTTCCGCGACTATCTGTCCCCAGACTCGCGATCTCGCACCCTCTCTCTCTCTCTCTCACTCACTCTGCACCACGCCACCATTTGACTATCCCTAGCTCTCTCTCTAACTCTGTCCCTTGTTAGTGTCTGTGTGCGTGTGTTTGTCTATCGCTCCATCTTTACGTGTAACCGTGCATATTAATCACTGCACACACTGGCGGCTCCCGGCGTATCGCTCGATGTTCGTTTCATTAGTCGCCGAGTCGCCGAGTTAGACTGAATAGCGGAGCACTTGGTGTTGGTTTTCAGTGTTCTTCACCACGGCCACGGAACCCACCGAAGGTACTTCTATTGACCGGCGCCCGTCTATTGCACCACCGTGACTACTGTGATAGTGTCTACTGTGCGTGTTTGTTGAAAAGTTTGCCGCGACCGAACAATGTCGCCGTCAATGTTTCTGCTTCCAACGCTGGTGCCCTCTGAGTCATCGGAACGAAAGCGAATGTTGTTGTTGTGTCCATATTGTGTCGTCCAGACGCGCTTGGCGATGATGATAACGATTGGCTGGTGACGTATAAGTAGGTGATTCTCGATATACAGGGTGTCCAAACAAGCGTTCATTTTTTCATTTGGTTATAAAAAAAACGGCTGAATATTTTTCGATGCCTAAACATTTATTTGAAAGATCAAAATCAAAAGCACATTTCATTGAAGCTCATTTCCACCTCGGTTGCTTTGTTAATAAGTAGTATTTTGGTTCGGAAAATCCACATATCGTGCAAGAGAAGCCAATGCATCCACAATGAGCCAAATGAAAAAAAACCAAATTAAAACCAAATGAAAAAGTACACGCTAATTTGCTCACCCTGTATAAGTGGGTGATTCTCGGTTTGCATTTTTTCAAATTAGTAAACGTTACCCATCGAGCTGGATGTGAGTCACACCAAACTGTCATTCAGTTATCGAAAGCCTTCAATCCTTTCATCGAGTAAGTCCGTCCGAGTGGTGGGCACAAAAAATGGAAGCATTCACGTCGACTGCTCCGGCTGTTCGGTCGGCAAACTTTTCACATTTCACTCCGCACTGTGCCTAAAGTGTCCACGAAACTATCCACGCAAAACACGCTCCAAGTAGAAAGTAATGGACCCGATGACGCGTGATCGATGTAATGTCTGTACATACGATGTGCGCAACGAACAACAAACTTTAATTTACAGAATTCGTACGTTTGTTTGTTTCTTTCTTTCTTTCTTTCTTTTTTCGACTATTTGTTTACTTTCTCTACCCTGTCCGCCCCTGTCCGTTCCCTGTCCGTCCCTCGGCGCGGTTTTCCTGCGAAACCGACGTGACTCCAATCCTGAATCCTGTCCTCGCCTGGCGCCTGCCTTATCGACCGCTTGCCTGCATATCCCTCCAACGCTTCCAAACCCCGAACCGAATCGAATCGACCACCAATGTCGTAATGATTGACGTTCATCCGTGTGTCATCTCGCCAAACGCCCAACCGCCCAACCGCGCCTACCAAATGCCGTGCTAACCAACAACAAATCAACTACCGCCGCCACCACAACACCCACCCACAAAACCCGAACCCATGAAACAAAATGAACCACACCCACCATACCATACCAAAACCCGTGCACCAAAATCTACCCTACCTCCCCGCTCCACTTGCGCGCGTGTGTGCGATGCTTTTTTCCAAACTTACAAATTATTGGCTTCGGATACCCTGAACCAAATACTGAAAATGGACTAAACTATTCATCATCATCACTGCATCAACAACATCAACAACAACAACCACCTCCCTTACTATCGACACCACCACAACATCATCAACAACAACAACAACAACAACAACAACAACAACAACAACAACAACAACAACAACATCATCAACAATCGCAACACAATCAAGACCAAGTGCGTGCCGCCGCTAGGAACCGGAACCCGGCGGGCGCGATGCAACCACAGCCCGGCGGCGGCGGTCACATGCGCAACCAGCAGCGGATGATGAACAACCAGGGGATGGGCGGCATGAACAGCCAGATGCAGCAGATGAACCCGAACCAGGTCATCGATCACGACGAGAACCTGAGCGACAAGGAGATCTACCCGGGATCGATCCACCAGCAGGTAAGTGTAGGCGAAGGCGATACCGTTACTGCGCGGGGGGGTGAGGTTTGGGGAGGGTTCCCTAGCGCACAGGATGTGTGTCCGCCAGCACCCGTCGATGCCCAAAAACCAATGAAACGTATCAAGCTAAGCGGTTCAAGTTCACAAACCGGTTCGGTGTGACCTGTGAAGCTCTCATGGGTTCCGGGAGTGTGTTTCGGTGGTCCAGGTCCGAAGTTGTCCATCACAGCAGCAACATGAACTGAACAGAACATCACCATCAGACAACCAATACTCACCTTTCCCTCGCAATACCGCGTAACACACAGGAACGATCGCAGCGCGATTCGAATAGCAGCAGCATTCCGGCGATCGAAATCACGAAAGATGCGGCCGGCGACACTTACGTTAGCGACGATAGCGAATACCAAGATGGCGCCAGCAGTGGCGGCGGCAGTAGCCGGCGCCGCAGTGGCTCCCAGTCGCATGGGCCACCGCAGCAGCAACAGGTTAGAGCACAAACTACGCTGTCTCTTCTACCACCACTGTGTCTACACTACGCCTACAGTAACTTTGTATTTCACTCTGTACCTCTCTCTCTCTCTCACTATCTCTGTCTGTTTCTCCATCTTCTTTCTCTGTTCTGTAACTGTTTCAATCGCTCTCCCTCCATCTCTCTCCCATTGTGAAAATTTGCCTTAAGCCTTTCGTGCTCAAGGAAAGCTCATGACTTCCTTAGACTGTTCCACTACACTTGGTAGTGACAGCAACGAAGCATTGTCCAATGTCTAATTGCGCTTTCTCTCTGTATTATGCGCACCGTCAAGATAACGTTGAAAAGTACTACGCCCCACAACCGTGACTATATAGTGATTAAGGTAATACGCATCTCTTGAAACTAGAAATTCCCATTAAATTGATATAGCTCTCGATTACAATCATATTGCTAGTCACAACACATTTCGCCCAGAAAGCGTATGTCGGAGAACACAGCTAAGTTCTCTAAACTTCGAGATCGTCGATCTCGATCGTTTGCCGTAGACCAAGATATTGGGCTGATTTTTTAACCTTTGAAGCACCTGTGATATCTGACCATAGTAGCTCGCCCAGGTTTGGCCTATACTACTCTGTCCAGCTCAATTTCTTCTACCTTCATCTTTGTGCCCCGCTGCGTAATCGTTTTTCCAACCAAGTCCCAACTGTTTCTATGTTCTCTACCACCTTCCGAAGAGTGTCCCCATTAGTGTCCAGGGCATCTGTACATACGATATGCCCAGATGGTGGATTCTGCTCAGCCATTCCACATCCATGGTCCATACTGTCCCACCAGTCACGTCCGAGGTTACGTTCAGTGTCCAGACGAACCACCCAGTAGCTCCACTCCCGGTCTTTAATCTGGTTGAATTTACACAGTCACCGCAGAGAGCATTTGCAATGGTTGACGCTAACGCATGGCCTAACGAGTAGTTTGCGAAGACCTCCTCCAGACACACTGTAAGGCTGTCACCGGCAGCGGCCACCACCCGAATTCCCGTAGTAGATGTTGAGATTTACACCTTTGCAGCTCCACACATTGAGTACGTTGCATCCTTCGCTGATTCGCACGACACATCGGCAGCTCATCGCACACCCTCGGTCTCGGTCTTCGGCCTCGGCCACGGTAGTCGCTCTGCGCTCTTCATCTTCCGTTCACTGTAACTAGCATCGCTGTACAGACTAGCGGCTGGCCCTTGGCCCGCGTTTTGTGTAAATAGCGTCCGCGTGCGTACTTGGCAGCCACCGCAGCACCTCCAGGCAGAAGTCTGGCGAGTCGACGAGCACACAGGGCCCCTCTTTCGTCCTCACTACAACCCCCTTTTGTAAATGCATCGAATCTTCCATTTGGGGCACCACCGGTCACCACTCGGTCGTGTGGTGTCCCCGCTTTTTGTACCATTCGGTTCGGTTCACTTTAGTTTGCTCAGTTTGCGCCAGTTTTGCGTTGGCCTCACGGTCAGCCGGTGTGGATTGGTGTGCGTGTGTTGTGTCTGTATTGCTTGGCAGCAGTCGATGTTGTGGGTCGAGTCGCTCAGCTTTTATGAGTATGAGAAGTTGCCAGCCACGGCGACACCTAGACTGCGACACTGCGTTCGTAGCACCGTTCGTTGTACCGAAAGTGTAACGAAACAATTGGTTTTTGTGCTCTCTTTCATTCATTCACACCGCCGCGGGCCGGTGCACAGGGTTACCGCAATCAGAACATGACGGGCAATCCGACCGGACGCCAGCAGAACCCACAAGGACCAAACCAGCAGTACGGCTATGGGCCGAACCCGGGCCAATCGCAACAGGGAATGGGAGGCCAGCAGGCGCCCCTGCAGCAGGGCGGCATGAACCGCAACCCGAACCAACAGCGGCCCGGCATGAATCCGAACCAACCGATGCCCTTGCAGAGCCAGCAACAGCAGCAGCACCAGCACCAGCACCAACAGCAGCAGCAGCAGCAACGGATGGCTCAGGGCGGAGTCGGTCCGGGGCAGCAGATGACGCCACAAAACATGCAGGCGTATCCGCCGCATCTGATCGGCGCGTCCAAGAAGCCGCGCTACTTTCTCGCCCTGTTCGACTACGACCCGGCCACCATGAGCCCCAACCCGGACGCCTGCGAGGAGGAGCTACCGTTCAACGAGGGCGACACCATCAAGGTAAGTTCAGTCGCCGAAGCAATCGCGTCCGTTGCCGCCACTAACCGCAAAACGGGTATTCTTCAACAGGTGTACGGCGAGAAGGACCCGGACGGGTTCTACTGGGGCGAGCTGCGAGGCCGCCGGGGGTTCGTGCCGCACAACATGGTCCAGGAGATTGAGGACGGGGCGCAGGGCGGAGTGGGGCCGTCGGTGCGGGGTATCAGCCGCGATCGCTGGGGTGACATCTACGCCAACATGCCCGTGAAGCGCATGATTGCGCTGTACGACTACGATCCGCAGGAGCTGAGTCCGAACGTGGACGCCGAGGTGAGGCCCTAGACTAGCACGTAGCGCTCCTGTAGCCCATTGTCCCGTACCTACCTCGTAAGTCGTAAGCTCATTCCTCATCACACCCACGGCAAACACCAGGCACTACCAGGTGGTAGTAGACACCTTCGTGGCGTCCGACACACACCGAGTCCAACTCGCTACATCAACACACAGACTAAGTACTAACCACTAACGCTCGCCAACTAGCCGTCGTCGGCGGGCTGTCGAATGACCGCCGTTTCCACAGCGCGCCACTCTACTGCTATTCCTACTTTCGGTAGGCCAGTCCCAAGTGAGCCCAAGTCCAAACGGTCGACGAACCGCCGATCGGTTGGCAAGTAGGGAGTTTCTTAGCAGAAGCAAAGGGAACACAGTCTACACTCCCGGCTCCCACTTGCGTTCTTTCTGGCGTCCTTTTGCGTTCGTGCGTTGTGAACTTTGTTCCATTTTCTGCCGCATGCTGCATGCTTTTAGACCTTTATTGCCATTTCAACCACCATATAAACTAGAGCACATATAGTTCACTGGTCTGGTCACATAGTGGGGAACACCTAGCGTTCACAGATCCCCGATTTAGCGTAGCCTTAGCGGTCCCACCTGTTCCACCCGCACTCTCGTCTGTGTGTTCAAAGTCCAGACACCTTCGGGGTTCAGCCAACCAAGAGCGGGTCACCAGCCCAAGCAAAAATGCGCCCGCGAGCGCTACAAAATGACGCAAAATTTTCCAGTGCTTTCCGAAACACGCACCGCGCGCGGCCACACACACACACAGGCCCCACAGTAAGGCCCGGAACATCCGGAACATCCGGAACGCCCGTCGCGCCAACAGCCGCACAGACCAATCAGAACGCAATCATCCCGTAGTGGCATTCGTAATTGACTTATGTGGCTCTACCCCAATCTCTTTCCGCCTCCCGCCCCCACTGCAGGTGGAATTAAGTTTCCAAACCGGCGCCGTCATACTCGTGTATGGCGACATGGACGAGGACGGGTTCTACATGGGCGAGCTGGACGGTGTGCGCGGTCTGGTGCCGTCGAACTTCCTCACGGAGGCGCCGGACCAGTACAGCCAGCAGGGCCCGGCCGGTAACAACCTCGCCCAGCGCACGCTCAACAACAGCAACAACCGCGGCCGAGGGATCGGACCGGGGGCCCGCGGGCCCCCGCCGCCACCGCGGGACGCCATGATGGGTGGCGGCATGGGTGGTATGAGCCAGCGGGGTCCGCAACGCAAAGGTATGTCCGCTAGCTAGTTTCCGGTTTGGTTTCCGTTCCGTTTACTTTCCTAATCGTCACCCGTCACTTCGGTAGCGACTTCTTTGCCTTGTCTTTCGTTCCCTTCCGTTCCGTTCTCCACCTTCGGTATCCAGCTCCCCGCGTTTTCCACCTTTCTCGTTTTCATCAACATGAACTACCTCTTTTCAGTACTATGCTACACTACTACTATTACTACTACTACCACCTCTACTACTATTACTATTTCTGCTAATACAACTACTTTCTTCCGAATTTCACTCTTTTTCGCTCTATCAAACTCTTTTTTCTCCTCCTTCTCGTCTGTCCGACTTTTTCGAATGTTTTATGGGTTTTATGTCTAACTTTTTTGTTTTCCTCTTCCATTTTGATACCTTGCATCGCTCACGTTTTCATTCAATTCGGTTCCTGGTCGGTTTGATTATTCAGTTTCAGTAACCGAGCTTTCTTCATTTCTATTCGTTTTTTCGATCTTCTGCCCATATTCTACAATTCACTTCCTCATTTTACATGTGTGCTTCAGTTAATTTCAACTTGTTCCCCATTTTCTTGGTCCTCGCCTTCGCGAGTTCGAGGCTTTCAGTTAACCATCTGGTGGTGTGTGCCTTTGTGCCTCATTTACTATCGACCGCGGGTACATACATACATATCCTGAAAAGCTCAATCTGTGACTCATAGTTCCACCTTCATCACTAGTGTTTCCCGGTCGCTAGTGTGTCACGTTCTTCATCGCCAACATATTTTTTCACCTTCTTCCATGCGGTTTGAGCCGCGGCCTCGATGCTAGAGACATCTGATGATGATGATTTTTGTGCCCAATCTAACGCATCTCATCTTCATCGCGAATACCGTGAACGGTCGGTGAAGGAGAACGAAAATCGTTTTAAGGAAAATATCACAAGAAACACTGAACATTTCCAGACTTTTGCGAACCCATTAGCACAAAACAGAGGTCGAGAAGCGATTATTGAAGTAAAATCCCAATCATTATTACAAAACAATCGGTAGAGTAATCAATCGGTATTAGACTTATTGTCTTAATGTTATGTATCCCCGAATTCCGGCTTTTGTACTTTTATTTCCATCGTTTGTGTGTCACTACGTAAGCGTCTTTTGAGTTTCTACATTTTTGTTATTTTTTCCCTCTTTTGATTCCATATTTGTTAACATTTAGAGCACTTTACAAATAACTACTTTTCTTTCTGAACATACAAACACAACAGTACCGTATCGTATCAAACAAAGCAAAGCTAGTTTCCGAAGCCACGCTTTTGCTTTTACGGTTTGGAAACGGGCTCGAGCCCAATTGTGTTTGGTAGGCCATCCCATGAGCCAACTCTTTGCCCGTCGCTGCGCTTCTACGTTGCGGATTGGTTGTGCCGATCAGATCGGATTCAACCCCGAGAGCGGGTCCTGTCTAGTTTTAAGCTCCAAGCGATCGCCACACACTCCATAACACTCCAAAACAACAAAATAGGCTTACTTTTCTGCTCCACCACACACGCACACACACTGCCACTGGCCGTTGCTTGATTTGCTTCGTTATGTTTTCGCTTCTCAGCTGTGTTCTGCCATTTTCCATCATAATACATCATCACTACATAAATGCGTACCTTTGCCCGATGAGTTTGCCTTCACGCATAACGGGTGTGCTCTCAAACGTTGCTCAAGAAGTAAACGATGGACCAAGTGAATGGCACTGTTCCTGGAATGCTTCGATAAGCCGGTGCCGACCCGATAAGAACTAATCCTTTGGTAATTGATTAGCCAGCTCCATCAGTCGAATCATGTTGCAATCAGCGACTGATCCTTCGCCCAATCCTATGTTTTGATGTAAAACTTAACCCGGTTGCCCTATTGCGGGCCAAGACCGCTCGCGCGGATGTGATGCTGGAGAAAGCAGAAGAAAAGTAAGCCCCGATTGGTATTTTGAATCTCTATCCCCTAACACAACATAACCTGGAGCGGCGCTTCACGTCCAGTAAGAAGAGTGAACGGAACAAACAAAAAGCTTTAAATGTTCAGTGTACGCACCATTCGCTAAGTAATCCCCATTCTCTGTATGTACTTCCATACTTCTAAGCAATCAGAACCATCCACTACTGCTCCACTCTGATGGGCTATTCCGTTTTCAATTCAGCTGATTTGATTTTCTCACGTTAGCTCTAACCAAAGCCTAGGTGTCAAATCCCCCATTGCCCCTCCGGAACGGAGCGGTTTCAGTAACCACACTTAGTTCCATATCGTATCGTTCATAATCGCTGTCGCCTTTACGTACCGTTCTAGGAACTCCCCATTTTCCACACGATTCGCGATTTCGTTTACGAATGTTCCGACACGAAGCAGTTTCGTTTGAGTTTAATTTCTTTTCTTCTTCAAGCTGCATAACATCCCGCTGTTTTCCACGGAGTTTTCCGACGGATCCTTTCTCTATGCGCGGTTTTTCTTGTGTGTTTGTGTGTGTACCGAGTTTCGAGACACCGTTTTCGGTTTTCTTCCTTCCTTCTTTCTTATAGACAATATGTGTGCATTGTTTCCTATCTTTTTCCTATTCTCTACATTTGAATCTTTACTCAAACCTCTAGTCTTAACTTTCCAAACTCAGTCGGTTTGAACGACGTCCTGGCACGGGCCCCGGAACTGTGCGGATGGGCGTAGCGTAGTGATTAAGTTTCAAACGATGACAATATTCGGCGAAAGCGCATCCTGCGGGCCACTTGCCAGGGCGGAGGTTGAAACCGACACGGTTTTGTTTCGTTATGAACTTTCTCTGCTCTGCTGTGATAAATGTTAAGTCTTTATGTTGTTTGTTGCTAGATGCTCGCCCTTCTTCCCCTACACTGTTAGACAACACGGGCCACCCTGCCCCCGATCACCAAACGCAGGTAACTACTCGAGAGTGAAGAACCAAGAAGCGAAGTTATTGAAACGTTAGCACAAAAATAACCAAAAACGATGCTGCAATAATACCAGCCAGCCACACAAACGAAAGAGAACATTCTCGCTACGAGTGCGCAGAGCGAAGGCAGCGAGCGACTTGTGGTGGGCTCGAACCGAAAGCTTACGTAAAATCCGGCGACGCGAAAAAAAAAACGAAACGGATTCGGCAGAAAACCAACGTCCAATTTTGAATTTCGACCACTGCAAAGCTGCGATCAAACATAAGCACTTAGCAGCACAAAGCTCGACCGATCAATATAGCACCAGCAAAACACTAGCTCACGAAAGCCACAGCCAAAAGAAGAAAACAAAACAGAACACGGAAACGAAATTCATTATTAGTCGATTGTTTTTCAAGGCACTCGTTCCGTTTTTTTTTACTAACGCAAACCGTAACCCGCAACAAAACAAGCGCTGCTCATGACTCTGACCAAACAAAAACCCACCCATCCAGCCCGCCAAGAAAATAATCCACGTGTCAAACCCCGTACATAACACCGTTGTCCACAACCACAAGCACAGCAAAACCAACGCAAACCCCACATCAACGAAGAACTCGACACTACAAACGCTCCAAGCTCAGTCAGTCAACACTGTTAGCCAAACTATAGCTTGGTGCTTGATCCGGGTCCAAAGCACGTCCCAAGGGGAAACATATCTTTGGCTCCATCTAAATGGCATTACAAACTGCCACCAGTGCAGTACTCAGACATTTTTGGTTATGCAAACTTCCTTCCTTCTGTTGGTTCCGTTTTCTGTTTTAGTTTTATTGACACCTACTATTGTTGTTATGAGTTGTGTTGTTGCTATCATTTAACATCTGTGATTGATTGGGTTAGTACGCAAACGTATTTTGGCAACTTGACGCGCAGCTTCCGATCTGTGTTGCTATTTTACATGCTTTCGTATTTGTCAACTATCATCTCAAGCCTTTTTTCCGTCGGTGTTCCTTTTTAGATTTTAGCTTTGCACTGTTTCTTTCCTGGGCAGAGTTTCCCTTTGTTGAAGTACCGTTAATGGGCCCCATTGACACTTGCGAGAGATGAAAGTAGAAAGTTTACTCTTCACGTGTTACTATTTTTCATCTATCTGTTTAAAAGTAGGTTCATTTTTCGGTTTTTGTTTTTTCTTCTCTCTCGTTTCTGCTTGAACTTTCAAATGATTTCAATGTTCTCGTTCGTGTGGCATCAAATTCAAACGCTCTCTTAATGTCTCTGTCCTATTACACCGCTTTGCGCTCATTTTCACCGTTTTTGTCGCTCTGTAATACGGTTCAGTTGACCCTTCATTTTGCCTCTCGCAATGGAGGTGCAAAATATGGAGGCCCCCCCCCCAGGGCTATGTTAACGTTACTCGTTTCTTAACTAAATGTACCACCGTTAGTAGTTCGGCTGCATACCGATTTTTATTGTCCTAACCATGATTTACTCTAGTAGATATTGTACTTTCTCATACGGTTGAGTGTTTTTTCTTCAATTGAACAGAATACGGTTTACAGTCGTTTTAGTTTGATTACTCTAATCCTAGAAAATACCCTACAAACACTTGTTCAAAAGGACACCTTCCCATTGTCATTCTAGAAATTGTTCTAGATTTGCGGTGACATTAACATTTCTTTTTGGTGTGTTTTCAATATGAGTTCGGATATTTTTCTCTTTTCCCATGATTGGAATATTTAAGTCAAATTGTCGACTATAGCTTAGTATTTGGTTTGGGTTTTGCTTTTGTTGCTGTGCGCATTGCGAATGTTCCGCGTCGTAAAGTCACGTACTGTCACGGGCTGCAATGGTTCCCCTATACCCTTTTTTATCATTCCAATTGTTCTTCTATTTTGGTGAAAGTACATAACTACAGTTTGATTTTATCATTTGTCGATTAAACTTTTGTCAAACATTCTAAACAGCTTTTTGTGCTACGGAATATGTTCATTCTGACTATTGCGTCGCATCGTGCTCTAGTGCTGGTCTGGATTGTGTTCTTTCGTCGTTCCAATGTTTTTGTATTTCTTTCTCATATGCTTTCTGTCTTCTTTTATAGTTTTGTTCAATTTCATTTAAGCCATAACCGATACTAGTGCCAAACATACACTTGCCGGTAAATATTCCTGCATTTCCAGTAACATGCTAACAGCCGAAACACGCAGAAAGTATCAAGAACGGCAAGCAATACTCCATTTACTTTTCCATTCTCGCCACTACCCACTAAGATGAGGTTGCGTTTTGCAGCATATCAAAGTTTGCTCGAAACGTTCCAAGTTGTGCCCGCAATGCGTAGCGAAGGATCAAACACAATGCAGTGCAAATTCGAAAACAGAGCGAACACAACACGACAAAATTAGACCCGAATCGGAGCTAGTGCTGCGACCGGAGTACACACCGCAATTGGTACCATGGGCGCAGGGATGTCTATGTGCTGGTAGAACCGTGAACATATTCTGTCCAATCTGATTGTGTGTCTTCCTCTTTCTGTCAACTTGCCTGTCCTCTTTTTGTCTCGCTATCCGTCTGGCTGTCTGTGCGTCTGCCTTTCTATCCGTTTTCTGTCTGCCTGGCTCTAGCTGCCTGTTCGTGCGTCCGTGTACTAGCATACCTAACCTACGCCACTCTACGCCTCTGACACTCTACTCTGGCCCCCTCCACCCACTCAGACAGCTTTAGAAGCGCCTACACAAGCATCCGTTTCCTTTGTTCGTTAGCGTTACCGGTGGGAAGGCATTTTCTTACCACTCCAGCCCAAGGGTGGAGTCCTTGGCCGAATACATTCAACCATGCTCTCTAAATACACGCGCCCTAGTGGAAAATAATCAACATCTTCACAGCATTGAAATGCTTGAGCTGTCGGCAGCCGAAGGTGAAGAAAAGGAGACTTTTTAAATTATCGTACTACGTGTTTCTAGTTGCATTTGCCTTCTATTTTCACTTGCCACAATGACCTTCTAACTTTCACAAAGCAGCTGCCCTCTGAACGCGGCTGTGTGCTACCCCCCCGGGGGGCGTAAGATGGCCAGGGCTTTGACGACACGTTTCCTACTCTAGATCCTTGTCTCACCTGTTGCCGTAACCCGATTGAGTGTGCGAATGGATGTAAGTGTGTGTGCGTGTATCGTGTGTCTATGTCGTTGTCTAGCTATCGATGTATTCCCGTGTCACACATGTTCCACTTTCCTATTTCTATTTCTTTCCGATACACTCCCGTGTTCTCGAACCCGTGTCAGTTCAGCCGATCTCACACACCACCACAAATGGACGTTAATGTATAGTTGATTGTAAAGTCGGTAGTTCCGTAGTAGTTTGCCACTCCCGTACTATACGATGCACACCCTAGTCCAAACCCGAAAAGAAACATAGTCGTACCCAAGCTAACCGTGAGTCTTGTCCTGTTCAAGAACCACCTAAATCCTTAGGCTTTCATAGAAACTAAGCTCCGGTCCAGTAAAGTGAAAGCTGGCGTTTGATTGTACGTTGAAAAACATAAAACGAAAAATAACCTCCCTGGGGCACGCTGGCGCTGGCTACCAAATGCAAGAAACCCCGAGGCAAATGGGCAGCCGCTCCTGCCGTTCTGTCAGTAAACTGTCCGATTTATCAACGCGCGGTTCGCCTGATGGCGAACGGGCGACAAACCATTAGCAACAAATGGCGATGTGCGGCCATGTTTTTACGACATTTCCGTTTCCTTGGACGATTCCTTGCCCCCACGGGCCACGTCACTCGGCAGACGTGGCGGAGTGTAATGATCGCCCTTTTTTGTTTTTTCTGGTTCCTTTTCGGCTGCCCGCGGCTGCTGTGAGTCATGTGTCAGAATTTTTCCAATGCCTCCGGGCGTATCTTTTCGGTGCGCACTCACGCGCAAGCTGATCACTGGCGGAAGGTGAGCATTTATTTCCGATCCCACTCCCGTCCAATTCATCACTATTCGTCATGCTGTCATCTGTATCAACAGGACCTATATCATCCCCCAACGCCATCGTGAGTGTCGGCAACCGGCACCGGCACCGGCCGGACGACATTATATCCGTTAGGGCATCTTTCTCGTTATCATCGCCTTTCGCCGCGTGCGCAACATGAACCTTGGCGCACGGGAGGGCGGTTCACATCAATTTTTATTGGCTATTGTCTTGGCCGTAGTATATCTTGGCCTATCGCTCCCGTAAAGTATCCTGACATCCCGCACGTCGTCAGGATACTATTAACTGATCGAGCCCGGAAACAGGACTCTCGCCGCCAGGAGGCTGGACCGAAATCAATGTGACGCGCCTCGTACCGTTTGGCTGATGTGGAGTCGTTTCGGAGTCGTGCCTCCCATCGTTGCTGGCGTAATGGATTCCACTGGGCTGGATGCCCTTGGTCGGGAAGGTTGACCCGAAATAGGTTTATCAATCAGGTTCTTCTTCTTCTTCTTCTTTGGCGCTACAACCGCTGAGCAGTCTTGGCCTGCACCAGAGACAATGTTAATCTCTGGTGCTCTCTCTAACATTTCATTTTTACGGGCGGGATTGTTAGCCCCGCGCCAACCCCCCTATCACGCCGGTATCGGAAATCGAAACCATGGCCGGTTGAGTGACAACCGATCCCGGGATTCGAAACCCAGGCCAGCTGCGTGACAGCGAAGAGCACTACCGACTGCTCTATCAGCGGGTTACGCTTTGAATCAATCAGGTTACGCTTTGAAAAGTGTTTACTAGAATACGCCATGCTCTGATTAGAAGAACACATTGTTGACCTTGTGAAACTGTGGGGTTCGAATCCTGTGGCCTCCCGTCTTGATGTGCGATAAACACGGAGGAGATTAAATTCTGCTCCCACCGGTGAAGCTGCTGTTAAAATTCGCCTCCGTCACCGGTGTAACGTTAATTAAAGCGGACATAGTATCAACTCCGCTTGATAGCCGTAGCCTCCGCGGGCGGGCAACATTTTAAAACGGTTTCAGTTCGCGGTGACCCTCGTGGGACACCACAAATCATGCTGAGTGCACTGCAGCACCGTAGATAAGCACCGCGCACATTGCAGCACACTGTTGCTGATCGTTAAAATGCGTTCGAGGGCCGAGGGCAGCGTTTTTGTCTTCAACTGCGCCACTACGACAGCAGCACCGCGCTCATCGACCTACTAACGCAGTAGCATAATCAGCCGTACAAAAAAGCCATCAACACATTAATGCCGTCCTATAGCAACTACTCGCTGGCAACATTCACTCGAGAATTTTCTCGTAAATCTTCTTTCCGACCTGAAGGCTGCAGACTTTAGGTCATACAAACCAGTGCTCTAGTGTTACCTTCTCGTTACATTGGCCTTATGTTAAATAGATCACTATTGTTTTCATTCCTCGTTAGATTAGGTTTGTTTTGCATGTTTACTTTGTTGCTTTAACTCAACGTTTTTTCCTGTTTCGTTTGTTCCTATTTTCTTTCAAACTTTACATTGTATACTGTGTAATCGATTGATTAGATTTTGGTAGCATATCTCTCTCTCTCTCTCTCTCACGAGAATAAGTAACTGTCAGTCTGAACAGTGATTCTTCTTAGAGTGGTGCTTTTAGAGCCCGAATTTAGTCTTCCATTTAGTAGCAAAACATGTACGCTTCTGTTTGTGAGACTCTCGAATACTTTACAGTCGCAATGTGTATCACACTCTCTCTGTCTCCACTCCGCTCTCCCTCTGTCTCTCTCGCTCTCTCTCTCTCTCTCTCCTTTTTCTCTCTCTTAAGTATAACACCTTTTGTGTACTATCTTTCGAGTATTTGTGTACGTGACAACATATAACAAAATTCCCAAAAACAAACAATAACCACCATAAACACGCAAGGCAGTTCCACAACAGTGTTCTAGCGAGAACGACTAACACACTTGCATACAGGTCCCAAACTATTCAGCGTATAAATCTATCGAAAACTGATAACTGCAACCCAAGGACCCACCGGGTGCCAGCACGAGCAGACTTTACAACACTCTGCAAGAATGTCCAGAAGCTTCTTTGCTATTTTCCTTAAAACCTGATCGTTTTGTTTTTTGTGCGTCGACTTGTGAAGCGAAATCCAGGTCCTTGGTCGTCCAGTCGTCACAAAGCGGCACCTTGATGACTCTACCTGCTATCCTCCGGCGTTAGACGAGCGAAGCAGGCACTACTTACCCATCCTGCGTTTTGTATCTTGAGTTTAATTGTCCCCCTTCAGCGCTCAAGCTACAGGCCCGGCCCGCCGAACGAACGTACACCGGATGCACCGCTCGAGTGCAGTTGGAAAAGTTTTAGATTGAATTTTCATGCAAATGAACCGCGTTACCGTTCTGCGCCCTCGGTCCTTGCCCACCCAGTAGAGATACTACAGTACTTTCGTGCGCTTTTCTTTTACTGCTCAATCTCCCACGGTCTCGAAATGGCTCGCTCTGCGAACGCAGAGCCCGACCGAACAAACCATCGGCACGATACAAATATGCGATTCGATTTACGGGATGTGAATGGAATTCGTAATGACAATCAAGTAAGGTACCTGTTTTACTGGTTTTGATTCTGGTTCCGTGTTCCGTGCTTTTCGCTATTTATTAGTGCTCCACACTGAGCGTTAGATGAGAGTAGCAATTTGCCAAGCAGATCTATGCCTATGCCCCAGATTTTGTTCGGGCGTTATACAAGAGCTGGTCAGTCTTTAGCCGACCTCGTTGGACTTGCAGTTACTTTTGCCAGGAACGTTGACTTTCAGGTGACGTTTTTGGACTGTGTCTTATTTTTTCCTAGTTCGTATTAGGCTGTCGCAACACCAACGTGCCCTTAGTGTATTAGATGTAAGTCGACAGAATTTTTTTCGAAGACTGTCATCACTTTAGGTGTTGTTTCTATCGACAGTTATGAAATCGATTATCAACTGACGACTAAAGTGCTGAATCGAAGTGGATCATTTTTGAGAGTTATCAAACAAACTATACATTTCTTTTGTGAAGTTCAATATTTATGTAGTAGCTCGTTAGTTTGTTCATTCGTTTTACCGTCCATTGTTGGTTTACTTGTTCGAACCGCTCTGTCTTTGACTGCTTTTACTGAACGCCACGCACCGTCTTACTTCTTCGACGTGATCGTATCGACCAGCGGCAATCGCCGTTTTTTTGTCGTGCCGTGCCGTTCAGTTGCGTCTTTGCGTTTGGTGTTTATAATCTTTAGCAAATTTGGTTACATTACCGTCTAGTTCTGTTTCTCTTACTCACTTTCCCTCACTCTTTCCCTCTCTCTCTCGGTCTTTCTCTGTTCTGTCTCGACCACTTCTACCTACTTCTACTCAACTTTTGTGTTCTCTGTTTTTATGTCTGTTTCTTGCAATCTTTCTCACCACTCTACATAGACAGCTATCTATAACACTCTTGTACTGGTTCAAATTATCCTCAAGTTTCGTTGTTTCATTTTCGCGTTCCACAAACATTGATTTGAGCAGCTTTTTGGCGTTTGTTTCCGATGCCTTCGGGTATCTGCTTTCGTTCGTCCAATTCAGCGACCTAAAGCCGGAAAAGAGATGCCGGAACCGAAAATCATCCGTTCGTTTGGTCAAACACTTTTGACAGCAGTTTGGCTTTACCGCCCATTGCACAATATTTTTCGCGTTTGTTTCATTGTTCCACTAGCGACAGTTTAGCTTTTCCGTTGTCGACTCCGACAGGGGCGAGATTTTTTTAATAAACAACGTTCTCGTTCATATTGTTTCTTTGGTTTTTCGCTCACTTTCTTTCACTTGTCCAACATTCGATGGCCCGATAATGGGCGGTTTGGGCTGTTCCGCTGTTTCTGATTGTTCTTGGTTACTTAGTTTCGTTTGGTAGCAACAGTTGCCACTTCTAGTGTTGGTTTCAAGTAGACACGAGAGGCAGTTCTCGTTTCGGGTAGCTATCGTTACCGCGCTATCGTTTCTTAGTTTTTCTTTACGAACCAACCTCCCACTCTCAATAGCAACCGTCAGGTATGGGAATGTTGCCTCTTACCGGGCCACCCTTGCTGATCGACACCGATCACAAGGTAGGCTCCATGTTGAAGGAACACCGAAGGATGGTCACCGTTGCGTCGCGTGTGACGTGAACTACATTGTTGACACACCAACACCCCCAAAGCCACACACACACACATACACACAGACACACCGACACGGTTTGTGTATGTCTCGACATGTCCGTTTATTTTCTCTCTCTGTCTCTCTCTCCTGTGGTGGGCTGGTGGGCTTTTGTGGGGAGCCTCTATAGCAGTAGCTTGCTTTTCGATACACTGACCCAGCATACTAACGAGTGCGGTTTTCTAGGGGATGTCGGGGATAGGCGGGATGATCGGTCAAGGGATAGGGATCGGTGGTAATGTCGGCGGCATGTCCGGCATGCAGCAGCAGCAACAGACGCCCATGCAGCAGCAGCAGATGCAAACGCCCATGCAGCAGCAACAGCAGCAGATGCGTAACAATCAGCAGCAACAGCAACCGATGATGCAACAGTCCCACCAGCAACCGATGATGCAGCAGCAGCAACAGCAGCCACCGCCCGTCACGACCGCTGCCTCCTCCGGGGGCGTCTTTTCCACCGCCACCAACCTGCTGTCCGGGGCGGCCGGTGCCGCCACCGGTGGCCTCTTCGGCAAAAAGCCCGCCCCGCCGCAGCAGCAACAGCAGCAACAGCAGCAGCCCATGCAGCAACAGTCGTCCGGCCCGTTCGGCGGGTTCGGCATGGGCGGCGGCGGCCAGCAGCAGCAACAGCAGCAACAGCAGCAGCAGCAGCAGCCCATGCAGCAGCAACCCGGCGGCCAGCCGGGCCAGCAGCAACAGCAACAGCAGCCCGGCGGTCCCAATATTATGGGCAAAATCCAGGAGATGGCCGCACCAGGCGGTGACATCCTGTCCAAGGGCAAGGAGCTAATATTTATGAAATTCGGTCTCGGCGGTAAATAACCCCAGGCGTTTGATTATGATTATCGTTATGGTTCTTATCGTTGTGGCAGCGGTCAGCGGACGACCACCACCATTATCCGTTGCACCGTTCAGTGGCTTCAGTAGGGCGGGCGGGTGGATCCCTCCCAGGGGAACGGGTTTCGGCCCCTGTACTCCCAGCAAAAAAAAACTTAGAAAACGATAAACCGGAAACCACGAACACGAAAAAAACACACAACAACACAGTCGGCCCAGGGGGCGGACAGGTCCCAGTCACTATCTCGTTGTCAGCTTTAAGCCAGTTATTCCGCGCACGATCACGCACCGCACGATAGTAGGGTGCCAGGGCGTTGCAGGCGATTGGGTGAAGGGTTTCTCTATCTTTTTTGCTTCCGGTCGGGGATCCTGGACCGGAAGTCAGGCGTAGACGGCCTGTGTACAGGAGCAACGCTGTATCGAGCTGTATCTTGCTTTTCGCAACCACGCGCATCCAAACACACAAACCCAACAAACACTCTATTCCACAGTTCTAAGTCGATCTCTCTCTCTCTCTCTCTCAGTATAAGACACACCACTCAGTCCACTAGTGAAATCGGCAAGCAGGCAGTTAGGCAACAACTAGAAAATTCTAACTTTATGATTCTGTAGCTAGCGAGAAAAATGAACTAAAAAGCGCAACCCAACACACAGACACGTAAACAGCGGGGATGTTCTTTTTTTCTCTCTCAGTGGCCCTAGGATGGGAACCAAAGGATAGTATTGAGCAATCGCTGCTAATTATTACATGAAACCACTACACAGACTCACACACACACACCTACCAGTGTTGCAGGATGACGCTCTATTCGTTATCGTTTTCAAAAGCCCCGGAAAGTGGAGGCCCGACTGTCTCAGAACCTATGGCGCGGGCTTTGTATATATTAATATAAATATATATGAAAAGAAGAAAAAACAGTTATTCTATTACCGGCCATTTATCGGCCACCGACGCTTCACGCCGGCGTTTTTCACGTTGAAATTTATCGGTCAAGCTTGCGCTAGAGGAGACCTTGGCAAAGGATTGCGTCTTGCGTTGTTTTGAGTTTTTGGAAAACTTTACATTCCCCACTGCGTTCGCGGTGAAGAGTACGCACGGTTACGCACAGAGAAAACCTTCCGGAACGGGGAGCTAAACACTAGGAGCTAACGGGGCGAAGAGGAAGAGGAGATCAAAAACAGGTCGATGTTGTGTTAACTAACTGTTTGTGTTAATGTTTAAATGTTTGCCCGCGGTTTCGCCTTCGAATCGCCCTCCCGGGCGGCCGCCATTTTTCTTTTCCCGTGTCCCACTTCCGGCCCGTTTCAAAGTTGGCGGTGGTGTTGCGCCGTGAGCGCCGAACTCTGTCCATTTTCGCTGGCACATGCTGTCCCGTTGTTGTTGAGACAGACCGACGTGAGTCAAACATTCTTTCGATACATGTGCAACGTGACCATTCCATTCGTGTAACTTCCTACTTCCGCTTACTGTAAAGTGCTTTCATGGGTGTTCGCGGGCTCGGCCGGGAGGACAGGGGGACAGTGCTACAATCAGGGCCAGTGATTAAGGTGTAAATGCAACTATACTTACGGCAGTGGTAGCTAATCGTTAAACTAAACAAGGCATGTTTTCTCGTCAGCAAACTAGTCCATCTGTTATTCTCTAGCTAAACACAGAAAAAAGACCCACGGGACACGGGCCCGGGAACCGCAGTCCGCAGTCCTTACGCCGCTGGCTCGTGCGGCAGAGAAGTCAAACATTGACAGAAAGGAAAACACGAACGAACCGGAACACGGACGTTGGCTCGGCTCCAGACCAGATATCTAATGAAACGTTGTTGCGTGTTGTGTTGCAGTTGCGGAAGCGTGAAATTAACAAAACGACGGAAAATAAAACAAGAGAAACGTAAATTAGTCATACCATTACACAGTAGTCGGTCAGTAGTGGAGCTGCGCGTAATGTAAGTTATCGAACGGAAACGGTGTACGAAGCAAACTAGGTGCAAATTGAGTAGCAAAACGTGAGTTGATTTGAAAGTTACAAACGGAAGCAAACTAGGAAGGTCGCAACAGAAGAAGCGTTAGATCGCAGAACACAAGAGAAAGAGAACGGAAAATAAGAAAGAGAAACGAGAGTTAAAGGAAGGACGAGATAAGTAAGTAAAAAAGCATACAAATCTTAAGTAAATGAAACGGTGATATTTACATTTAGAGCGAATCGTTACCCATATCATTCAGTCCCTTCGCTAACACACACACAGTCACATTCCGCAAACGATCGCATACATACACAGCATTGCACCGAGGCAGCGAGAGGAGATGGGAAAAATCATACCATTGTGACCATATCGTGCTAAATGGTGACTTCAATAGAGGTGTCTCAGCGACATTCGGAAGGTCCACCAGATTCGCTAAATACGGACAAAATAAATGTGGAGCTACTGCAAATTGTATTCCGTGCAAATGGGGACGAAATTGGGGCAAAAAGTCGAATAGCCGGAGGAAACACTAAAACCATAAATCAAACTGTTGCGCCGTATTCACGTCATGCTTCTTTAAGTGCTGTTTCACGAAATGTCTAGTAAAACAAACAAATAAAAAGCGGAAGAGTAACGCGTTAAGTCAACCGAGAGGGTTAGTAAGTTAAAGGTTAAATTACATTAATAAAGCGACGAGGGTTAGAGGAAATTTCTCGGTCACCGGCTAGAAAGGTGAACGAGAAATGGGAAGATTATGGCACAGAACTCGTCAATCAAATCGCAAAGTAGTTTAGTGTTATGGGCAGATACAAACAAACAAACAAAAATAAAAGGCAACATAAAAAATCTATCAAAAACGAACAGCCGAGGGCGAAGAATGTTGAATGAAATAGTAATACATATGTTAATAAAAGACACAACCAGGACTATGCGTAGTGCCACATCCAGTGGAGGAACAGACACACACACACACAAACACACACACATACACATACACACACACACTACACGAGAAGGTAGGAAGCAGAAAGGCATAATTGTAAGCGCGTCTTTAGCACAATACCATACTAAAAATACAAGAAAAATGTTCGCCATATCGCGTCAGCGCCTCTAGGAGAAACAAACCAAAATGGCATAAGCAAGATGAAGACAACACTAGCGTGAAGCGATGCGATGGAGCCGCAAGCAGCAGGAAAACAACAAAAAAAAACAAAAGATACAAACGTCGATGCATTGTGCAAATATCTCTACCACACATACCTTTATCGCTATCAGATAACTGCAAATAAAAGAGAAAAAGCAAAGGAAAAAATATACATAATTGCAATTGAAAGCATATTGAATGTGGCGAGGCAAGTTGTGTTCATGGTGCGATGTCCATTGCCGCATGTGGAGTGTGAAAGAAACTGGCTGAAGATAGCGAGTCTGCAGATGGCATTTTGCGGCACGATCCACTCGCGTCTGTGATCTCGCGTTTGCGGCGTTTGCCAAATTTAGCGAAGGAACCGTTGTTGTTGTTTGAAAGCCACTCGCGCGTAGGGTAACTGCTAAGTGCTTACGATTGCGTTACGTTTCTCGTTCCGATCTTAACGGCTCCTTAACTTCTTATCCGATTCTCTTGGCCTTGTGAAGCTCAATTGATGATTTGGAAACTTTTTGGACATGCATACGAAGAACCCAACCAATAGGTGTTTCGGCCGAATGTGCCGCCCAAAGAAAGCCGGTCTCTGTCTCTCACTCTTTCTCTCTCTCTTATGCTCTCAAACACTCTCTCTTTCTTGTTTGAAGTTGTTGTCTCGTTATCCCAGAAGAATAGTTTGAAAAGATAAACCAAGACACACGCGATGGGCGAACGAAACCGGAAATCAAAGTGAAGCATCCCAAAACTGTACAGTAACAATATGTTTGCTTTAAAAATACCAAAAACGAAACGTTACATCCGGCGTTCTGTCATGGCCCCTCTTCCGAGCAACTCAAACTTGGTGATTGACAAAAATCATATCTGACACAACATTGGCCAAAAGTCCCCCGGTGAGCGAAAGAAACTGGGAAGCGCCGGAACGGGTCGGAGCGAATGGCCAACGGAGAAACATTATTGAAAACATCACAGAAATAGAAAGGACTGGAAAACAAAACTTGTTAAGCAGGAAAAGCAACCTACGACCGCTAGCAGTCCCGTGTTGGGTAGGATAGAATTGTAAATAATGAACCTATTGACTGCGCAGAACGCTAGAATTTGAGCTAGAAAGTCACCCCAAGAAAATGACCCCCACACGGACAGAAATTGTTACACGAACGAACACGGAACACGAAACGATTCCCAACATTGAAAACTATCCCAACTATGGCTAACACTACTACTATTCCTATGATGGCTTCTGCATTACCGCAATTTTGATCACACCAACAACAATGACATCGACACACACACACACACACACACACAGCAACAACACGCGAACAACAGAAACGCCGGCAAATACGTAGCCCAGGGTTCGGGACGGATGTACATTGTAGCCGATTCGATCCGATGATGGTAGAAGACGGGAACGAACTGAAATCTCTCCTAAATCGAGCACCGGCAAGCGACGAACCCTGGAGAACACTTCGAGGCGAGGAGACCATGACTAATGTACAGAGAGTGGTGAGTCACAGCAAAGACGCGCGAATCATCGCGGTTTCCCGGAAAACGGCCAACGGGCGAACAGAAAATATGTCAAACAACACAAAAGGAGTGGAAACGAACCAGAAAAATAGTGGCAAACGGCGAACGGTGGCGGGGAGGGCGGTGTAGCACGTGGAGAAAAGGAATCGACCACAAATGTTTACCCACCATTATTAAATTGAACATATTTACAAGTAAACTATTGCGAACTTCATTAAGCTAATAATAATGAATCACTAGGTAAACCAGGACAAGCGGAAACAGGACAGTACAGGAGCCAGCAGCCGCACGGGACACTAAACTAGCGAGGGCAAGGGGAACTAGTGCACAGGAACACAAGATAGCCGGGAGATAAAGCAGCACACACACACACACAGAGGTGTGATGCTCGATTTTCGGACCTGGCTAAGCCTGGTTATCACACCACAGTCCAACACCGTTTTGTTTCACCCCCGGCCAGCGAGAACAGGGGCATTTGGGCACCGAACACACTAGTGACACTTCACAATAAACCCTCCACACGCAACCCTTCTACGCCCTGTGTAGCGCTAATGGTACGGCACACCATCAGTCCAGAAGTCCGATACGCAAATGGCGTGGAAGTATACACAATATATATAGTATAGTTAAAGGGGTTTGATTTCCACAGCTAGAGGGAGCACTAAAAACACAATCGACCGACGCGTGGTGGACGCGGTGCAAAGTTTAAGACAGTTTGAGGAGATATGTTTGAACTTTCCAGTACACGTCTCGCGTCGTAGGCCTCCAAATCTACAAAACAAAATGACAAATAAAATGCACACACACTCGGACCGATGCACCGATCGGAAGTGGATTGTTCGCGATCGGTGGAACCGGTGGCATCTGGGTGACTATAATGTTGACACCGTGAAACTATCGAAAAGAAGGTGCTTGAGATTTGCTTCCGAACCGCGCTTCATCCACAAATCAGTGAAAATAAAAGCACACAACAAAACGTACGATCGATCGATCGTACATGGTTGCAAAATCGATCTACAAATCATCACGCCACACACACTGATCCATAAGCAACACTAACAGACACACACCGAACGGAACAAAGCCACTCTTTGTTGAAAGAATACAATGAAGGCTTTCGGTAGGAGACGAAAGAAAGTAGATGCCTTTGCTTCGATTGCCTCTATTTCCAACCTAATTTCAATGACTTCGGCAAAATTCCACTCGTAAGTACTCGTAGAATGATCCTTTCCGCTAACCTAGCTTCCGATCGGGTGCCCAAATGGTGTGACCCTTTCACAGCAACAGCCCGTCCCTGCAGGACTAGGACGGAGCGATCAATTGGCTGTCCCTTCCGAAGCTCAGCATTCCCTTCGATTTGCTTTCAAACCGCGCACGAGGATGCTAAAGTTTTACTAATTTCCCTTTTCTTCATTTTCTATACCCAACCTCAATCGTATAAACATCAACAAACACACAACCAAGGAATGACAATCGCGCTGATCGTTTTACTACCGTTTACAGTCCATTTTCAAACTCCCCCCCGTGTTTTAGGACCGAACGATTGCAGATTGGCATAAGATGGCCGAGGCCACCAGAAACACGCTCATTCAACCTCACCACACACGTTCACGCCACAGCAACTACAGCTACAACAACAACACTACAACAGAACACGGCAGACACGCACCAACCCACACACAACCGCAATGTCCGTAACCAATAGGGAACACCAACCCCTCACTCACGACGAGCATAGAAGGAATAGATCGCAGAGGGGGGTACCTTTACCACACTACTTTAGTCCTTTTCCAAACCTTTTCCGATTTGTATCGCGAGTATACAAAAGGGCTTTGCTTAATCCTAGCTCGTAAACGGGGGTTTTCACATTCAAAAGGATTCTTTCCAGTGTCCAGTGTGTCCTAAAGCTTGTTAGTTTGAGCTCATACGGGACTCGTCCCGATTTTCGGTTTCCGATAGCAATGGCCGAAAGCATGCTTTCACTCTTCACTTCTACCATCTACATAACCTCAAACCATGGCGGTTTGCACTAATGCACTAAACGCTAGAATCTAACCATACGCCACGATAGCTTACGTACGAAAGAGAGAGAAGAAAACAAAACAAGGCTTACGAGGCGAAGGGACGAAGTGATCAAGCTTCTCGAGGCGCTAACAGCAATGCTCTGGTCGATCGATTATGCTTGGGCTTACTTCAAAAACCAAAATTTAATCCGAGTTTTCTAAGCTAACACGATCTAAACAAACACAAAAACCACAACAACACACACACATAAACACACATGGATGTAACACTAATCGGCGCGAAACTTGAACCGAACAAGAACCAACACGAGCTTCATTCCATTTTGTTCAAATGTTCTCCTCCTAGGAGCCTCCAGTTTCGATTTTTCGCTATTCAAACTTTTGACGCACAGGGGCTAGAAAAAGGGTCATATAACTATACACTCTCCAGATTAACAAGAAAAAAAAAACGAAGGGCTAAAACGAAACGTAGTGGCGTGCCCAGGTGTTGCACACTCGTTAGCAATGTGTCCGGCGGTACCACACTGTCCTTTCCATCTCCGTGAACACCTCAGACCGAACCGGGCTCGGAGCGAACGGTATGGCGAACGAATCGAACCGAGTGCAATGATTGTTAAGATAATACAAATGTTATGACATGAAACAACATAGCTGATAAATACACTGGGAACCAATAATGTGAATAAATCAACTAAACATTACTGAGTCGAACCCCGGAGGGCGAGTGTTTATTGGTTGGGCGCATCGAAAGAAATTGAACTAAACGTTCCGGAAATCGTGAGCGAGGCCGAAGTCAGGACCCCACATGGCTCACACATCGTCGTACGTCTCGCTGACAAACGTAACCGATGCCCGGTTCAGTTGCGACGGAGAGTAGCTGAAGCTCCACAGCGTTGTGGAGAACAGCAACGAGTGTCGTTCCTGCAACACCAGCCGTACCGTACGACACCGGGCCTCACATTCGTAGCGGGGTTCCAGCGTCACATTCAGCGCGGATCGAAGCTGACTCACGATCACCAGTCCTGCCATGTTGGGGCGAATTTCTCGCGCCCCACCGTAGCCTGCCGATAGCAGAAACCAGCTCGTGAACGGTGATTCCCAATGGGCGGCGTAGAAGTACGGTTTCCGGAACATGATCCTCGTCTTCTTCACGGTTCGCAGTGCACAGTTGCGAAACTGTACGAACCAACCGCCGACGCTATCCTTCGATTCCTTCCGCTCAGTATCACGCGCCAGTAGGTCCACCATTCGCGCCAAGGCAGAAGGTTTCGCGGTGGACGGTTTGAACAGGAGATTGGTTTGAAGGTCACACGGATTGCTGAGCAGTAGGTCTTCGACGTCGGCCAGGAATCGGCTCCAATTGCCATCGTATCGTTCGTGTTCTTCCCACCTCGGCTGCCCGTCTGGTACGATGATCGGAATCTGACGCATAAGATGGTGGCGGAACAAACTTTCATAGCTAACGTTTTCCCGCATCGGTATGGAAGCTGAAATGCGCGGAAAACAAAATTAAATTAACCCAAAAGAAATCCTGTGCCCTCTCTACATTACTCACCCAGATTATCGCAAACCATGCAATCGTCGGATAGCAAACGTAGCGATTCGGATTTACTCGGAGCGGGATCTGCGGTCGTTTTCGAAATTAAACACTTCGAACGGTACAGTGGTGTCCAGTCCCAGAAGGGGAGAAGCTCGATCATGAGCAAACGACCGACGGCGGTTACGTGCCAATTAACCGTCGGCACGTAATAGATTACCATTCCCGCAACCACACAGCCTATCGCAACTTTAAACCACTTTAAAAGCAATCGCCGCCAAAGGCACGCTCTAACAGGAGCGAAAATAGCGTACAAGTCACTTTCCGAGGGGTTCAATTTATCGATAGCAGCTTTGAGGTCCTCAAAGCTGCTCTCAAGTTTGTGGTCGGTTTTCTGTGACCGAACTACTCGCGGAGCCATTTCGGATAGCACTACCGAGGGCGGCACAATGCCAGCTGCATTCGCGCCACAGGATCGGAGCTTTACGCGTGATTGCATTTTCTCATCAATTGAAGGAAAATTTGATTTACGCTCGTCTCAAATCGTCTTTGTCCGCTTGGCGCGTATGTTGTAGTGCGATAACGGCCCCATCCCCTTGGCGGGCATGCGTTCGAAACACACGAAAGGCGTATCGCGCTTCAAATATTGTATTTTTTTTGTGGGCGCTCTGAGATGTGCGCAGTGTGTAGAACTGCCGCAATGCCAACCGAAACCTTTCGGAGTTTGATTTTGTTATCTGGACGCCCAAATATATGCCATTTTGGAGCTCCCGACATGCAGTTTTAGAACTACAAAGCCGCTTAAATTAATAAAGTATTCAATCTGTTATCGAAACTAAATAGATTAAGTGGCCAACATTTAACGCATCAATGTGTATTGCACAATGAATTAATTTTAAACATAACAAAAATTGCAGCTGTAATAGAGGAAATGGAAAAGAGGCATTGATGAAAGCATCTCATATTTACTATTGTGTATTATGTATTATGGAGTTAAATTTGTTTTTGTTTTTCGTTTAGTTTTTAATAGTCATCAGTTTGTGGTTGTTCCAAGTTTTGTTCGAAAATGTTCCCCTCACGATAAAATTTTCGAACATCACATCTCTTTTCGAACATGATGACGTTCCGTGAGTGGCTTGAGCGAGTCATTTTGCTTGTTTATACTCGACGGTTCAGCATCGCTTGGCCAAGTGTATTGAGGTTTGTTTCATGTTGTCTATTTTCGTTGTTTACTAAACTCTAGGGTAACTGGCCGTAATTCCGAGCCTGCATTTTTATCCGTTCAAGCTCGGTGAAAATCAGTCTCATTCCATCACGAATCTATTCCATTTCCCATGCCAACAGAACCACATAATCCGGCGCCACGAAG
Source organism: Anopheles cruzii (assembly GCF_943734635.1). NCBI lineage: Eukaryota > Metazoa > Arthropoda > Insecta > Diptera > Culicidae > Anopheles > Anopheles cruzii. Next base: position 27,931,856 of record NC_069145.1, read on the forward strand.
ATCCACTTTCGCTCCGCGTTCGCACCGACCGTTTGTAGGTGAACAGGCAATTTTCTTCCGTTAAGGATTCGGTTGCACGGGAGTGTTCCTTGGCAGATGGCGTAGTATAAGCTTCTGGACTCGTGTGAAAACGCAATACGTGCCTTCGTTAGCTGCGAATATGCGAAAAAAGTGTTGCGAAGCAAAAGATCACGGAACAGAATGACAGCCGGGAAGTCCGTAGCCAAACAAAATCAAACACACAGTCACTCACGCGGACACTCACACACACATGGAAAGCACGCTTGCGGCCGAAGAAAAGAAACCCAGCCACTCCGAAGCCTTTCATCATTCCTCCGTTTTTTGGCATCGTAGCAGCCAACTCTTGTATCATAGAGTCTTCGTATTGTCGCAATCGTATCGAAACCTCGCGAAATTTAGGCGCATTCGACCCGCAACGAGAACCGTCGGCGGAGAGAAAGGTGCAGCCCCGTTCGCTTTCCGGCCAGAGTGGACCGAAACCCCGCATCCCGTGCATTGGTTAGACACTGGACTCCTCGCCAAGATTTCGCTCTCCCACGGGTACACCACCATTTCGCAGTGGAGCTGTCGTTTCCGTGACTTTCGCGTGCCAACGTGTGTGTGTGTGTTGAAAGTGCGTGCTGCTACCGTGAACCGCGAAACGCAATTGTTGATCCTGCCCGAGACTGTTGTTTGGCCAACTGGTCATTATCTCCTATGGGGTGCACCGATCCGCCCTCGAGGCCCTCCGAACGTATCCTGTGATGATGTCTATTCGCTGATTCATCGTTCGCGTCCCGCATCTACCCCCCCCGGGGCCCCCCACCCCCAGGCGAAGAAGGGACTGCCAAACAAAGCGGTCACCGTGGATTAGCAAGAAGCGCGAATATTTTCTCGCAAAGAAACAGAACGCAAAACCGATTTGACCTCGGAACGTGGTAGTTTCTAACTGATTTATCTTTAAAGTGCGCCTAATCCAGCACTGCGTGTAGTTACGCGGTTGTGGGGCAATCGCCATCAGCGCCGCGAATCGTAGGCCCAGCGCTAGTTCACCAAGGCTTTTGCTGCCAAATCGCCACGATCCGAACGACGGGAGTTCTTTGCGCCGATGATCATGGTTCCCTATCAAAGGGCAGAAAAGCAACATTAGTCCCTAGACACGGCGGACCTACCATCATCGTGGCGGCGGCTCTCGCTGCGTTGTTCGTTCGCGGGCATGTTTGTGTGTGTGTGTTTTAGTTGCACGCCAAACTAGCAGAGGGGCAACAATCAGCCACAGGCCAACGCGACCCAACCGAACCATACGGACGGACCACGGGGAAAGTCTTGGCGCGCGTCAAAGTGACAGAGAGCAAAAAGCAGCACACAGCGGCAGCAGCAGCATAACACTACGTAGCGTAGTGTGCGGCGGCGATATATTTGCCACGGCAACGAGCATAGCGCATTACGGCGGCTCGGTGCGTTGGTTACATAAAAGATTTCCCTCTTCCTAGGTACGGCGAGTACGCGAAACGGCGGCAGTAGGCTTTGCGATAGCGTGGAAAGGAATTGAGCGTTCCCCGAGACGACGTGCGGCCATCGGTGGCCGGTTCAAGCGGTTCCGAGCGGTGTGGTGCTGGTGGTGGTGGCTAGCAGAGGCGGCCGAAACGGAAGCGTGCGTCAAGTGCATCACGAGTTTCAGCGCCAGCGAAGAAAAGAGTGTTACATTGCGCTCGGATCGCACGTGCCTCCGTGTATGAATGTGTGTGGGTGTGTGTGTGTGTGCAAGCGTCCGTATGTACATGTATATAAGTGAGCATTGCAAGTGCTGAACGCGCGTCACACGAAGTTCGTCCGGCAACCGGAAGAGAAAAGCTCGAGAGAGAAAATAAGAAGAAGCCCGGGGGCCCCTCAGTAAGTGCGCTTAAGAAAAGACTTTCCGCCGCCACATTCGCAGCATCTGCGGCCCTCTTGAGTTGCGTATCACTAGACGCGCGCGCGCAATCATCGCAAGCCGCTAACGGAGGGCAATCTCCGGAGCACGGATAACCGACGTCAAAATTCCAGTCCCGACGCGAAGCCATAGAGAAGGCTCCTCCTTGAGCCGCTCGGACGACAGCGATATGAGCAAGCGCAACAAAACTCGGCCCGGGCCAGCCAGGTAAGCCAGGCGTAGCGTACTTTGTTTTTGCTATCATTATCGTTTCCGCTTTTGCGTCTGTTTGTGCCCCTCATGAAGGATCGTGTTGAGGTGATCTTCTTGGAGATGACCAACAATGAAGACCATTCGCAGAATCATGTGTTGCCGATATGAGCAGCAACGCAGTTAGTCATTCGTGTGCACCCTTATGCAAATGCTTCAGTTATCTTTAGCGTATGAGTCATCCGGTGTATCCAATCAGGATATTTCAGCAAATGTTTTTCAAAATGTCATAACGTTTAAAGATCGCTACGATCGTTAAGTTCAGTTTATCAAATACAATTCTGCGTGGTGGTAAATTAATACGAGAAAAGCCATCATTGACGCGATCTTCAGTTCTCTTAAAAGGGGTTTCTTTCAATCACGTTACGCTAAGTCGGTATTTGATTGCGTCATACGCAGCGTCTGATTCTTGCGCTCATTCTTCAACCTGGGGCACATATACTTCTAGCAATTCCATTCGATATTTGTACTATTTCGATGGATAGCAAAGTTTCGTGTATGAAATTAGATAAATCCATCGACAGAGCGCTGCCAATCACACGATCACAGTTCACGTCATTCTCAGGACACGCATGATGCTAATGGAATATTTAACCTTAGCCTAGTCCACTTAATTAGCCGTGACAGGTTAACCTAATAAAATGCGATTTATTTCGTGACATTATCAGCATTCCCACCGCGAGAATATTGACCGGCGGGCAGTATTAGAGTTTCGTTGCACCCGTAAAAGATCTACCGTTGGCGGCAGACTGCCAAAATGCACTCCCGGTGTTTGTTTCTCAAAGGTTGTACGGAACGGTTTTCGCAAAAATGCCACAGAGTGCACCGGCATCAATCACTAACCATCATCCTCGTTGCCAGCAGTATCATCTCGCGGCTCACCTTTGAATGGGAAATTCATTGAGTGTTGCACTGAGTTAAAAGAAGGCTTAAGCAGCAGGCGGCCACAGATTACGGAAGGAAGGAAAGGGTAGAGGTTGGTTTGTTTTTCCACTCCCATTCACTAACGCAAGGTGCAACTATGGCCACACGGCAGGACGACGACGTGAGCACCAATACTCCAAACTCACTGCTGATGCAAGTCCGCTAATAAAATCATGCCACTCGCGGATAAGAGCGTGGATTCGCGATGGTGTTAGTGAGCTGATACATGCGTCCTGAAAATCGCACCGCTTTTGGCATCTACACGCACACCACCGCGGGTTCGTTCGTGCAACCCCTTTTCTAGGAATGACGCTAGAGACGGGTCGGCGGGTTTTGGTCGCGCTCTCTCGTTCATCAACACAACACAATGTCTGCGGCCGCTTCGCTCGGGAAAAGCTCGCCCTAGCCCCGCGTTGTGTGCGTGTCAAGTTTTCCTCCCTCTTCTTTATTGATTGAATTTCCATTGCGCCTGCCGCGCCCCTTCAACTACACTTTCTTCCCGACGGCAACGGGGTGAACACAATGCCCCGTCCGGCGGTGTCCAGCATGGCGTCTCGGCCATCTGGTTGACGATGACAGACGACGGGCACCGTGGCTTCGGAAAACTCGTTCGGAGTGTGCAATGTTGCAAGGAGAGAGTTTGGTTTTCGGGCCCAGAGTAATTCGCTCGTGGAATTACTCTGGGAATTTCGCACCAAAAAAGAGTCTGCAACCGTTGCCAACAAGAGCGCAGCAATGCTTTTTGTTTAACCCAAACATCGCTCCGCTGACTCGTGACCGGTAGTCGACGCTGTCCTGACCAACGCTCAACAGTAAACACTACGCTGTGCTCTTCTTCTCTCTCTCTCTCTCTCTTTGGTTGTTGAAGATCGTGAAGAAGAAACTATCGGAAGGTGCCAAAGAGATAACGTCACTCATCGCGAACATACGATATACATTCGAAAGGGCTCCCCCATTGAGCGGAACCGAGCGGACTGACGGCTCTCGGGCGAGACAGGACGAGATCCGAGTCGCGAACCGACCGCGAACAAGTCGGTGCCGGGGAGTTTCACTCGATTGCCACACTCTGGCTGCGGTCGTGTCGGGCGCGCACCGACACTAGTAGCCGCGACCGGTCACGAATTATGCAGCTTTCCTTCGCCGTAGCCGTAGCATAATTTACCCAGTGACAGTATCGTACTTTTCGCTTCGAACGGACCCCGAACTGAACCGGGAATTGTGGAGGAAAAGTGCCGTGTGCCGTGTCCCCGAAACAAAGTGGCATTGCTGCGTGAAAAGTGGACTGCTGCCGTGTGGTTCGGAAGATTATTTGTAGCTTGTTAGTGGTCTCTCCGGTTACGGTTCCTTCGGAACTGCGAAAAGGCCTCCTCGATGGTGGTGCCCGCCTGTGTGACCCCATTTTCTTTGCCAGCACCAAAGTGTGTGAGATATTGATGGGAGAAAATTTCATCCATTTTCCGGTGAAAATCGGTGGCCGTGTGTCCTGTCGTCCTCTTTATCCCTTTTCTGTCGAACAAGGAGCGTCGATCCCTGCAGTAGAGAACGGCCAGACGTTCCGCGCAAGTAAAAGATAGATAAACGAGAGAAAGAGAGAGAGAGAGAGACAAGTTGCGTAGAGCATAAAGGGAAATTGCATCCTTTCCATGTGTACAGCAAGGAATGGCCACACTGTTCCACACCCAAACCACTGGTGGTTGGTTCGCGATAGTTTCTGCAGTGCTGTGTCGCCCTCCCAAAGTTTTGCATACATTTTCGGACGTTACCGCAAATGTGTGATCCTAGTAGTCGTGTCGCTGCATTTCAATATCCTCTTCTGAGGGCTGAATTTAACCTCCAGCCTGCTGCGGTGCTGGAAAATTCGTTGCCTTTGTTCGTTCCGTCGTCCGTCGACAACTGTAGAGGGTACCAATCGGAATTTTTCTTTTTGTTTCGAACACACACAATCCCTGGCGGACGTTCCCCCAGGCGGGGGGGAAAGAGGGTAAAAATAAATAGCCCACCGATGTAGCGGTTTTTGTGGGAAAGAATGACAATTATGCGTCGCCCCGGGGCGGCGTGGCGGTGGTCTCTGCCGATGTGCGCGTAACGCATGGCGTACCAAAACGGCGAGGGCCAATAGTCGAAATGTATATTTAGTTTTGATTTCCTTACTCTGCAGTGAAAGACAAAAAAAAGGCGGAAAGAAATGCTTTGTTTCGGCCGCGCACGCAAGGATTTTCTCTTGTCGCGAACGAAAGTGTTATGTGAAGACGACCGTGCCACGCGGTCGCGGAGTTCAATTAGAGTTGCCGGTTAAGCCGGATTTTGTGCAGGCAGAGACGGGCATCTTGAGACAGGGCCGCCGTCGTCGTCGCCGTCTGGTGTTGCTGGTGATTTATGTTCTCATTCTCATTACACTCTCTCAAGCGGGCAGCGTCCGTGTGTTGAAAGCGAATTCCTTTAGTCCACGAGTCCACGGTGGCAAGTGCATCAGCAGCAGAAGCGCAGTGGCAGCAGTGGTGTAGCTTTAAGCGATTGCCGTGAAACGCGGATAAACCTGTGAACGGGGTATTTCGGTCGGTCACAACAAGTGCCATTATTTCCAGCATCGCTTGCTCGGATTAGGGTGTGTAAATTCTTGTGTTGAAATAGCAAATCAAGTCGCGGTTTCCCCATCGTGCACGCACCGCCTCCTGTGACGATGTCGCTCGAATCGTTGCACATTTTTCGGGATGCTACTTTCGTCCTTTGAACGCAACATCGGACCACTCACTCGCTGTGGCTGGAGCGGCACACGTTTCCACACGTGCGCGTATGCGTGAGTTCTAGCATCCGAGCCGAAGTGTGCGAATCTGTATAGGACTGGGAGCAAATAATTTCCATCACCCATCAAGCTGCGCGTGTGTATGCGTGAGAGGAAGTTTAAAAAAAACAATAGCACAAATGGCGGCCGGGGATTCGCGGTGTTATTATTATCGACTTCCGACGAAAGTATGACGACGATGCGTGTGAATAGAGTCGCGTGTTCGCAGCGCCGTTGCGAGCAAGGACGTGCAAACGTACCCCTTTATTTCGCAAACAGTGAAGCAAATAGTTAAACTAGTGGTGTTCCGTCCGTTGTCCGTTGACTTAATACGGAAACCATGTACACCGACATCGACAGATGCACACAATTTTCGCCATTTCTTCGGTTGTTCCGCGTGGCTGCGTGAATGAGTGGTGCGTAGCTTCGTAAGTTTTGCGCTGCACCCAATTGGCACACGGGGACGAAACTGCACTGGGCGACGGCCTGCCACAACAGTTCCAGTGACGCGCAAAGTATGGACAAAACGCGCGGTATTTAGTCAAATTGGCATTTCGAACAAGTTTTTTGAATGGCCGAGGAGCAGCATCTGTGATATTCTGTGTGTCCTGCAACCACCGCCGTCGTCACGATGGCACACCACAATTATCTGCCGGTACATTGACCTTCCGCCGATCGTGATTCACTTTGTTGTGCCCACGGGTGCCGTTTCTATTGCGTTGTAGCTGATAAATACTTGTTTACCGCAAGATTTGTGGCCCACCATCGCGCCACTAAGATAATCGATTTTTTATATTCAATCTTTTGTTAAAAGATCAGCACCCTTTTGTGTTTGGAAGGTTTCTTATCTGTGAGCGCGATGGGAAGTTTAGATTATTTTAGAAAAAAAACCTACCAATTATATATTTTTGTTTATTAATATTTATTTAAACACTTGCTCACTGTAGGCAGTATGTTCCATTAATCGTTATTAAAGTTATAATATTTTGGTGTACGAACACAAGCCTACCTTTTCTCCATTCGTACAGAGTTAATATTGGTTTTGACTAACTTTTGCGCTCTCTCTCTATACTTCCCTATACATGGCCAGGACCCAGAGGCAGCGATCGATTCAAGCGGATGGCATTTACAACAATCCCCCATTTATGCATGCGGCCACATCACACGTCGGCAATGTTGTGCAAATCCAAACACCAGCCGGGCACATATACGAAGGAGTGTTCCGGACGTTCTCGTCACAGTTCCAGGTGAGACACGGCATGCATCTGGCATCAGGCAAAAGCCTGGTGGTCCGGCCCGTCCTAAAGCGCTGTTCTTTCTTCCATTAGATTGTGCTGGAAATGGCCCATCGCGTTGAGGTAGGACCGGATCAGAAGACGAAAATCATTGTCGAAACGTTCGTCGAGCGGTTGATCTTCAAGCCGAACGATATTGTGACGATCGCGGCGAAGGACGTGGATCCGGAATACGCCACGCGGGACACGTTCAAAACCGACACGGCCATCTCGCGGTGCAACGGTACGAGCTGGCTAGAGGACCGGGAGCTCGAACCGTGGGACGCAAGCGGCGGCAGCGGTTTGAATGGCGATCACGGCGACCACAGCCTCGAGCTGGACGCGACCGCGGACGGGTGGGATGTGAATGATATGTTCCGCAAGAACGAGACGATCTACGGGCTGCACTCGACGTTCGACCAATCGCTGTCCGGCTACACGGTCCAGATCCAGAAGCGCGACAGCGAAGAGTTTAAGGTGCAGGAGCAGGAGGCGGAAAAGATTGCGAACGAGATCGAAAACAATCCGGTCTACAAGGAGCGCATCGACGTCGAGAACGGTGACGAGGAAGCGGCGTTTGCTGCCGTAGTTCGCCCGAACGTCAGTCCGTTGCCGAGTGGTGGTGCGGCTGCCGGAACGGCCACGCAGCCGGCCGGCGGTGGTGGCAGTGTCAATAGCAGTGGCGGCGGCGGTAGCGGCGCTCTGAACGATAAAAACTCGAACAGCATCAGCAGCAGCAGCAGCAGCAGTGCAAGCAGCAGTAGCAGCAACAGCATCGGTGCACACAGTAGTAATAATAGTAACAATTTAGCGAACAACACGAATACGACGACAGCTAACAGCAACAATAACAATACGAACAGTGCGGCGACGGCGGCGGCGTCCTCTACCACCACCATGCCCTCGAACACCAGGCAACAGAAGTACATTGCTCCGGGTATCCGCAAACCGGGCCAGGGTGGTAAATTGGTTAGAAGCACACCGCCTCCGCTGCCCAACAACAGTAATAGCAACAATAACGGCCCGCCGGTTGCTGTTCCTTCCTCGCAGCAGCAACAGCAACAACAACAACAGCAGCAACAACAACAGCAGCAGCAACCGCCACCGCCGAGTCCTCAAGCTCCTCCGCCACACAAGAACAGCTACGGGCCAATGATAAACCAACAGCAGCACCAACAAAGCTCACCCCAGCAACAGCAGCATCAGCAGCAACCGCCGCCTCCTCAGCAGCAGCAGCAACAGTCAACCATGACGCCCAGCAACCAGCAGCAACACGGGGCCGGAGCGGGAATGCAGCAACACCCTTCGCTGCCGCAGCAGTACGCGATGCACCCGGCTCCGTCGCCTTACGGGCACGTGCAGCATCAGCAGCAGCAACAACCACCCCAGCAGCAACCCCAGCAGCAGCAGGGTCACGGGCAGCCTTCGGTGATGAATGCGAACAAAATGAACGGTGACGGAGGGCAGATGAATGTAAATAGCAACCAGAAGCCTCTGCCGCAGCGCACCGTCCGCCAGTACGCCAGTGGTCCGGCTCCTCCGGTCTACAGTGAGCCCCCGCCGTCGCTGAACCCACAGCAACTGGCGGCGGCGGCCGCAGCGGGTCAGATGCAGAACATGGCCACCAAGCCACCGATGCACATGACGCACCCCCATCATACCGTTGTTCCGCACATGCCGCCACCGGCCGTCGTCTCACCCGACGGAGTCGTGATGCAGCAGCACCACGTGGCGATGCCTCCACCGCCCATGATGGGAGTTGGCAACCCGCAGCAGCAGCAACAGCAGCAACAGCAAGCACCACCGCCGCAACCCCAGCGCACGGTGGTCGTCCGCAACCGGGACATGGAGATTGACAATCTGCGCAAATTTGGCCAAGACTTTAAGCTGGCTCCGCCGCAACAACAGCAGCAACCACCGATGCCGAACGTGCATCAGCAGCCGCCACCTCCGCCGCCCGCGACACAACAACAGCAGGGGCCACCGCCGCCGTCGCAGCAGCAGCAGCAACAACAATTGCCGCCACCGACCGTGGTGGTACCGTCGCAGCAGCAACAGCCGCAGGATCTGCACTCCGGATCACCGGCCGACAATGGACCACCATCGCTGGTGGTGGTGCAGCAACAGCAACCCAAACTACAGCAGATCCCGTCGCAACACAGCGAACCTCCGCCGACGACACCGCCAACCCAACAGCAACAGCAGCAGCAGAATCAGGCCTCGCAAACGACGGGCCCATCCGGTGGAGGCATGGTACCTCCACCGCACATGGTGGCCCAGCAACCGCCTCCACCACCACCCGGTTCTCAGCAACAGCAGGGACCCCCGCCACCCACTGGCCAGCAGCAATCGGTGGTGGTCGGTGGTTCTCCCCCGCAGCAACCAGTGCCCCAGCAGCAACCGCCGAACATGGGACCGCCCGGTGCCGGGGTGGGTGTTTCTGCGGTGAACGTTCAGCCGCCTACCGCAAGCACGCCGTCGGCAGATGGCGTCAGCGCGAACAGTGGCACCACGGATCCGAAACCGCCGGGTACCGCCACCAAAAAGGTGTTCACGCTTAACCCGGCCGCCAAGCCGTTCACACCGCGCAGCCCGAGTACCCCCAATCCGTCTCGGTATGTATCAAACGAACGCTTTCGCCGCTGTCTCGTCTGTGTGCCCCCCTGTCCCCCTGTGTGTGTTTGCCTGCATGCGAGCGTCCGTGTAGCTTCCGTTCCCTACCCCGGCCAATCGAGGTCCATCACATTATGTTTATATTTTCACACAGACGGACGGATAGTGATCGGACCACATTTTAGATATTTTAGTTTCGTATTTTTTCGTTAAGAAAACATCTCCTTTGCATGCTTTTCCTTTGTTCCCTTCCTGTGCATGTTGGCCTTCCCCTTTGGTTCATTTTCCGTTACCGGTGCATGCTGTTTCTTTCCATTCTTTCAAACTTTGGTTCCATTTTTCCCCGTGTGTGTGTCTTTGTGGATTCGTGTGCTTTCGTAACATAATATTCTTGACCATCATTAATGTTAATAATGTCCCTTTTTCAAAAACCCACATTCTCTACCACCACCACCACGAACACCAACCATCACTCTACCAACCACCAACCATCAATCTCACCCTCACAAAACTGTGTGTCTGTGTGTGTGTGCGTGTGCGCGCGTCTGGATTTCGATTCGAACAACACGCCCACAAAACTGCATCGCGAAACCAAATTTTGTTGAACCTCGCTGGCCTAAACCCGCACACGCAATCCGGCTGCCGCCAACCCCGTGGTACGATCGGCAATCGCATAAACCTGTGTCCGCCCTGACCGCGCGAATCATGCCACTCATCAATGCATCAATTGTAAAAATGAATTAACGATATTTCTAAATCTAACGTTCCACCAACCGCAAGCCAATCAACCACTACTAACAGTAACATAAGTATCATTAATGGTAATCCTTATTTCGCACGCCCACTGAAAAGTCACACGTCTTCTAGCCCGCACACACCGCAAACACCGGGCCCGTCGGCGTTGGCGCAAGGCTCCTACCAGCCGCCGCCACCGCCGCCCCAGCACGTAATGCCCCAGCAGTTCGTGATGCAGTACACGGTGGTGAATCCGTCCTCATTCCCTCAGGCGGCCCAGCAGCACCCGCACTCGGCGCAACCGACCCGCATACGGAACGGACGGCAAGGTAGCTACCGGAACGAAATTTGTACGTAACCGTTTTTTTTTTACTTTTCACTCCCGAGCCGCCTCGCGAGAGTCTTTATTTGTTGTTGTTCCCCTTTCTCGGTTTTAGTCCCCGTCGGTGCGTCGCAGATACAGGTGGCGGCCGCAACTGGCCAGCCGCTGTTGGCGCCTAGCCCGATCCAGATGATCGCTCCGTACGGGCCGACGATTCACCCGCAAACGTTCCAGGCGGCCCCACCATTCCACCAGCAGTACCGCACCATTTACGATACGCAGCAACCGACACCGCTCCAGTATCTGGCGGCGACGCCACCCTCGACGACACCGTCGCCGGGCCAGCCACACCAGCAGTACCACCCGGGCCCGCAGCCATCGCCCGCCGGTGGCGGTCCGCCCACCTACGCCCAGGTTCACCACCAGCAACCGTCGCCCTACCCGAACCTGGTGTGCCCGATCGTGGCGCCACCGCAGGTCGTGCCGACGATCTACCAGAACATGACGTCGGCCCCGCAGCAAAACCATCACCAGCAGAACCTGCACGTAATGCACGTGACGCAGCATCCGACGGCGCAGTAGCATAAGTTTTCTGCTGCCACACCGCCCGGCACTGGTGGACCGGGTGTCCTTCACCCACAGCAGCACCAGCAGCACCAGCACCAGCACCAACAGCATCATCATCAACAACAACAGCAACCGCCGCCATCACACCCGTCCTACGCGAAGGTGCTGAAAAATTAACGGGAAACGCACCGTGTCGTGACAACAGCCCACGGGGAAGAAGCGTGGGTAACGCGTGGGGGAGTTGATGTAAAAGACGACGAACAACCAAAAAAGACACATACATAAACGCATGAACCACGAAAAGATGAAAGATGCAAAGGATTCATGCCACGTTGCATGAAAGGAACCGTTTTTTTTTCGTTTTCTATCAATCACACACTACCAGTGGACACAAGATAGGAACAAAAGGACGGACGGACCGATCTAGGAGTGAATGAAGGGACACATACCACATAAACAATTCGTTGCACCCACACGTGCGGGTGGGACTGTAAATGCTAGAGCGAAGTGTACGAAACGTGAACAAGATGGACGCTAGAGTTAATGGAAAGCGAGCAAAACGAGCGACGTAGAGCGAGCCGTGTTTAAATGTAGGTTATCTCTTTAAACACACGACACACAAACCCGGAGGTAACGGTATTCTTATCTCTCGAGTATCGAAAATAGAGAAGCCACAAGCAAGTGGTCGTATTTCAAGGACAAGAATGCGACGTGTAGGTTTGGAATGATTTTGTAAAAAGTACGATTTTTGGTTTGTTTCGCAAAACCTTTATCAACCCTTAGCCTCCTGCCCACATTCCTGCGTTATTTATGTCAATTTCAATACCAATCATGAATCCGCCTACATGGTAATCGACCGCTACATGGGTTTTAGGTGACGGCAGATTTTTGCTTTCTCTGCTGAGCATCGCGGCGAGGCGAGGTCTGGAATGTTCATTGTGAGCAGTGCAATGTGCTTTGCAATGTAATTTTTTTGTTTGTTTAGCAACTTTGTTAAGCACAGATCCCAACATGTGGACGTATTGAGAACAATTTGCTTCTTGTTTAGGGAATAGTCAAACGTCCTGAGGAAAGCACCAGTGTCAGGGCTTTAGAAATTGTCGCAACGACGGATCGCTGCATTGTACATCGACTAATAGTGTTACGAGTGGGGACGGGCGGGGAAGCAGCAAGTAAGCGTAGCGGATTGCAATCGTCTTCTACGACCCCATAATACATAAGAACATTTATTTGTTGGCCCTTCTTCCACGCCGCCCCACGGTTCTCTGGGAGAAGGGAGTTGTCTGTATTCCGTTTTGCTCACAGTTGAAGCAGCACACCCTGCCGTGTATTTAAACGGCTTGTACCAAAACAGCAGCCTGCCTGCAGGTGGGGACAAAGGTGTGCAAAGGACACCGAAGCAAGTGAAAGGTGGCAGATAAGGTGCTGAAAGTAAAACACACATATGGGAACGAAAAAAATATCCTTTAGCTGGGGAAAAGAGAAGGAAAGGTTGAAAAATTGTAAAATAAAAGCTCTAGAGAACGCGACTTATCGAACCGGAGAACAAATCACTGAGACGCGCATCTTTACTAACTATAATTCATAATTAGATAAATCAAATTTAACAGTGGGTTCGAGCGAGATCGCGGTGCGTGAATGTGATCGTCAGTTACAACTCCTAGCGCGGATGGATGGTTGATAGTGTGAGCGAAAGCGTAAGAGTGTGTGTGTGTGAGATAGGATGAACGAAAACAAAAAAAATAGAAGAATCCAACAGACACAAACACATACAACATGTTTAAGAAGCAATTTGAATGCCGAACTGTGAGCGCGCTGTAAAATAGAATTTCAAAAATGCATCGAGCAAGACGGAGTGGACGATCGCGTTCACGATGAAGATGTGAAGCTAGTTGGAGTAGTCAATAAATTTAATTTATTGAAAATAAGACAAAAATAAAAAAGAAACACGACTAAGCGAAGTGCAAAGGAAGGCACACGACGGGGAGGTCCTTGAGCGCGCATACTCAGTCGCGCAAGAAAAACGTGTTCAGAAACGACGGCGTGCGTGCATCTATTCACGCATTATTAACGCAGTGTGCGAATGTACGGCACACTTTGAAGGGTTGCCACGGTAACCGTAGCTTAACACATCAACCAGCAAGCTTAGTGCTCGGCTCGATCCCAAAACAAAACCGAGCAAACGTGGCACAGACAAACGAAGAACGAACGATAAAAGTGTTGCAATCACTAGAAAGAATATGGGAATGAGCCGCTAACGCGAGCAAAATAACACAGCACACAAAAGTCTATTGTAGAAAACGGGAAGAAAAGAAAGCTCTGGCAGTGTGGTGTAGAAAGTCCCGAGCCGTGGTGCTTTAAAAACATGCTTTCGATCAGCAAAGGTAAAGAAGAAACAAAATAGGAATTTCAAACCAATGTTACTACAGCTTCCCGAGACCGGGCGATAGAAAAAAGGGGAGCTAAAGGAAGCTACTAAGAAAACAGACGAAAGAACCGGTAAAGAACCAGGACACAATAATGTCCTGGAGTGACAAAGTGTTGCAGAGTTGTGACGAGCCGTCGCATCGCATTCAAACTTACACAACGACATGTTAAACATGTCACGACAAGGTTCTATCGATAGGAGCAACTAGGGAAGAGAAAAAAGTAAAGACGCAACGGCACTCGGCTCACAAGTGACGCGATCGCGATCGCGGGTGCGAAACTGAAGAAAAGTACGTCTCCAATTGCATTGCCCAAAGCTCGGCAAACGGAAGACACGGAAGGATCGTTTGAAAAATGTGCGTGCAAAACAGGGTGCACCGGAAAGGCGAAAGCACGATCCAAAGGGCTACATGAAGATTGCGAGCGTTCACGGAGCAAACCAGCTGGAGCGAAACCACAGAGAGAGAGAGAGAGAGAGTGGGAGAGAGATTCCGAAAGCAAACATGCACGGGAATTCATGGTGAGATCGAAAATATTCAAACATTTAGTTACATTTGCCTCTTTTGTTCGGTGTGCAACATTATTGGTCATCATCTGGGTTTACTGCAGATATGCAGAGGCACACATAGAATCTGGCGCCGGGCCAATTAACAAGCAGAAAAGAAGCCAAACCGGATCACGTACTCAACAGAAATAGCGAAAGGATGGGCGCTTCTTTTGGACATTAAACGAGCGCGATTGGAACAGAAGACCGAGGCGGAGATTGGGCGATGGAAAATGGAGTAGAATCAAATTGTACAGTGCAGCACAGCACGGAGAAGAAGAAAAACGGAAGGGACAGAAGAGAAACTGCGACACAAAAATAGTGATGAGATTGAGCAAAGCGTTTCCCGCCAGCGAAACGAAGGGCGCGCAAAGGGCACACTGAACAGTTGTTGACAACTCTTTTTGTTTTTATTTGTTTTCCATTTGCTGCAACACAACTGCACCTAAGGCAAACGGACCGTCGATAGTCGGGAATGGTGATGCTGGTCGATATACAATTCACACTCTATACCACAGTGCAGAAAAAGAAATCGGCACGGAAGCAAGCGTTGCGCGGGGCGGACATACTCCTTATAGCTTACCATGAGACCAATTCTGTCCCCTTCCAATCGACGGTCCGGAATGTGGGATGGTTAAAGGAAATGTTAATGTTTTATCTTTTTTTTCTTTACTTTAAAGCAAGATAAAAAGAGCAAAAATCTTTTCAGTTGAAGGAAAAAAAACAGAAAAAAATAATAAAAAAACGCCAAAAAACAAGAAAATGTTGCCTTATTTTTGCCGTAGTTGATCGAAGGTAAGACCGTTCTTTCCTCTTCGTGTTTCGCCTCGTATTTTGCAAAAAATGGTAAATCCCTTTCTGACAAATGTTATGTGGTTATCAAAACAAATAAGACGTGCATTTGATTATCATTGCACGTAAAAACATTTCTTTAACCTCTATGAATTAATGAAAGTAAATCTGCTTTCTTTATGCATAAAGCGCAAGGTCGAAGGGTCACTACCGTTGCTAATGTGGTTGAACGTGGAGAGAAGTTGGTATAATCTACTGCCAATTTTATCTTACCGTTTCAATGCGCGATTCTATAATTCCTGAAGATTTACGCAAACTCGTCCGACCGAATGTTGGCCATTCTACAATTTAAACAGATTACGCGCGGCAGCAATCGAACCGATTCGCAGGAACCGAGCCATGGGAAAGATAAACAATCTCGACACAGTTTGCACGCTGATGACCGAACCGGACAGGACCTATTCCCCCTTCGCCATTCGCCGGAAGGAATCAACCGCAATGATCGGCGCATCGCACGGACGGTAGGGTGCTCTTCAGAAGGGAAAGGCGTTCGATGGGCGACAAGCGTGTTACAACAGGCCAGAGCCATGATAGGAAGAATATGTTTTATTGCCGTTTGATGTACGACCCGCCAGCGGCCCAGCGCCCCTTCCGGAAAGGAAGCATCTTTCACGCGGATGATGATGTAACTGCCGGGACGGGCCTGTGTCCTTTACCGCGGTGTGCGGTTTGCCGGACGCACTTACCCTTCGGTAGGGAGAGATACGTGTGCGGTTCGGTTGCGGATGTTGGACGACGGGTAATTGTGATTAATTGTTTGTCGCGTTCTGCGAACCGCTTGTCGCGCAAACAATTCACGCGCCACGCGCTCATTCGATACGATTGGTGACGTTAATGGGGCCGCGCTCGTGATTTGTCATCACCAATCGCCATCATCTTGGAAGCCTCATTATCAGCGATTTGCGAGCCGGAAGTAGCTTGGGCATGCGACTCATTAGACATTGTAACATTTTAAATAATTTCGGGACACTATTTGGGTGCAAAATTCTCCGTTGAGCTCTTGTTGAGATTAGGCCAACCATGCGTTAACTTGTAGCGTTTTGGGCAATTTCCATCCCCAGCTCAATTAACTTCCTCTCATGGTGCCATCTTCTTCGAAGCTTCCTGCCTCTGCTCTCCCTCCGATACCGGTGGCCCGTCACCCTTCCGTTCGGGCCAACTTTCCCACACATTATTATTGTTTGTCACGGCGACCCAACCTAATTGAAGTCATCAAAACAAAACTAAAATCCGAAACGAGCCCCGGCGAAAGGGGATTATGTCCATATCGGAATCTGTCATCACCACCGGCGGGAGGGTGCCGCCGTTGGCGGTACCCTTCGGGAAGCGAACGATGGACCTCTCTTCCGGATGCGGCAAACTTGAAACCGCCACTTTCGCCCATCGTACCAGGCACGCCTCGATTGCCAACGGGTCATTTCGAAATCGTCTCTACCGTTCCCGGAATGCCACCGCCAGCAGGGTCCTTCAAAGTGCTACAGGATTGCCGAATCCGGAGCTTCCATTCTACCGGTTGTCGTTCGTGCGGGGTGCGGGGAGATGTTCGATAAATTATGGGGTACTTCAAAAAATTAGCAATGTCAATAGCAGGGCGGTGGTCGCGTGTGCGTCGCGATTCGGTCCCGCGAGCGACACGTGGTAGCGCGTGGCCGGGCTGAAGGTTCGACTTGCGGCCGAAAGGCTTTGGTTCTGTTCGGTGGACCAAGGTGTCAGGGCTTGGATTTGTTTCCGGGGCTTTCCGGGTGCTCTAGATTTGTTTTAATTTGTAGATGCACTTTTCTTAAGCAATGGTGGTTTGGTGAGAACCAGTCTGAGCAGCATAAATGTCTGAGTTTGTTTGCAGTTAAAAAAGTTTGAAAAAGTTGAATAGACAACTTTGAAATCTAATGGAAAAAATAATGGAACGGAATGGAGAGTTTCTTATGTTCAGAGTTTCTCCTTATTCCTACCTTATTTTAAAAAAATGTGCTACTTGCTATTTGCATCGTCTTTTCTCTAATTTCTAAATCTAATTTTATCTATTAAACCCAAAGGCATCTCCTCGTTTCGGTGGGTTTTCCCTGTTGCCACACTCGAGAGGCGCCACCTCAACAAATCGTCGCTGAAGTGCAAAACAAATGTTCGCTCACCCTCGGGCGCCACCGGCCGGCATCGACGACAGGACCTCTTTCAACCGACCTTCTTTCCCGACCCGGACACGTGGGAAGCACGCGACTTCGTCGACACGCCGCACGGCGCAGGAAAATTGTTGTATTTAAACGCTTGAGGCGATAAAAATCTATCTAAACCCACCGGGGCACCGGGAGCGGTACGTGTGGTACCTGCCAACCACCGACACGACCACCGCGTGTCCGCGGGTGTGTGTTTGGATTGTGTGAAATCAATTTCCGGAAAAACAGACCCTAAGGGTGCTGACGGCCTGCGGACCTGGGGTAGCGGTGGTTCCGTTCCGGCTTATACCCCCTTGCGCCGGCCAGAAACCAGCAACCGGGACCTTCGGGCCAAGCAGCTTCAATTGGATTAGGATTTATTTTTATTTGCATTTAATATTATATTTATAATGTTTTCGTTTTCTCGGGCGTTCGACAACAGGGGGAACACGGGAACTTCCCGGTCAAATATGTTATCGCGGTTTTAATTGTTGGCCACTCAGGAAACAACTTCCACGCGGCCGCCGGGAACGGTATTTATCCACTGATAATGATGTTCACCAGGCCCGGGGAAAATGATTGACAGGACACACGAACAGTGCGCGTGGAAAACTCTTTTCCGAGCTCGGGAGGATTAGCTTTCTGGTGCGCGGAGAAAATCTGCTTCGTACAATGGTAACCACAACGTCCGTGACTGCGTTGATTGCCTTTGGTGGCATCAGGCTCCAGCCCATTCGAATGCAAATGAGCTGGAGTCGATGACGGGGTCTATGGAATTGGCTGCGATTAGCACTGAGCATGGTCGGAGTGCCGCGGCCCCGGAACGTGGGAATAGTGAAAACTGTGGAACTTTCTTTTGCTTTTCAAACTGTCTGGAGCCGTTTGGAAAATGAACTTTATTGATTCTTATTCAATTAATATCCAATCATTTTCATGTATTTATTTTCCTTCTGCATTTTGTGTATCATCCCTTGTCTATAAAAGTTGAAACTTCTATGTTTCCTTGAGGTTCAATCAAACAAAACTTTTGCAAACAAATGCAAACAATATCTTCCACAATTAGTAATGGTACGGAGAAGACTTGCCTTTACAGAGAAAAAATCCTTCAACACTAAAATTCGTTTATCAAAAGATTTTTTTCTGCAAACATAAGAACCGATCAATTGGTACAACGTAAACGGAACCTTCATTAGATTTACCATCTTAAATACTTAACTGAATTAACAGTGGCGTTATTACGCACTGAATGAGTTCAGCAAAAACTCTGGACGCCACCGCAGCTTTATCGCTCCCAGTTTATCCCACATCTGCAATGGATTCCTGCAGTGCACCGGCGGACAGCGCATGCGGGCTACCGCAACCCAAACTTGGGGTGCGTTGCTTTGGATCTGCCGCGTATCGATTAACCATCATTCGCAGAAATACCAGCAGCAGCCCTAGACAGTGTGGATGTGGGTAGCAGCCATTGTTGCCGGTAATGGTTTCATCGCCGGTTATCCCGTTTGCTTGGTCCCAGCAGGCGGTTGCTGGTGGTGGAGTCGTATCCGCAACCTGCAACGGTGTGCTTCCGGAACCCTTTTCTCGGCCAACGGTCTCGCACTTGCCGCAGGACGCAGGCACGGAGCAGAGAAGTCGCTTCCTCTCTCCGCAGGAGGTTGACGTTGACGACGGTGGCAGCAGCGAATGGGAATGGGCGTGTCAAAAGCAGACGAAAGTGTCCCCCGATTCGCTGTCGGCGGGAAGGGCACAGAACACCGGGACGCACCGCGCTTCTTTGGGACTGTTTCCTGTCCACTTTATTCCTGTCCATACACCATAAAAGTGGACACATCTCTCGCATTTTTGTACAGTGAGCGTTTGCTCCGTATCTTACGCACTAGAAAATGAGTCATAAGTTAACAGGGTACCCTTCCGTGGCCGGGAGTGTACTCATTAATACTCGCTTCATCACATCCTATCACAAAAAGGCCCGCCACGTCGCTCACGCGCCGACGGTCGACAGTTTGGCAGCCAGCAACACGGACAGGAGCACCGGAAGCCAGTGTCCAGAGCGCACCGTCGGCCGAGCCCCTCCGCCGAGCTGGCCAAGCTCGGGTTTGTAGTCGTAACACGTGGGGAAGTTGGCCGGTGGTGGCTTCATCTCCGACCGATCGCCCACCTTCAGCACCAGCGACATCCCGATTTCGGCGTGAAACTCGATGTGACAGTGGAACAGCCAGTAACCTGCAGAGCCCGCGGGGAAAAGGTGCGATTAGATTCAGAACTGGCGCTGGTCCTCGGACCACACACTGGCACCTACCGGGATTGTTGGCGATGAAGCGAATGATGGTGTAGCCTCCGTCCGGGATCGTGACCGTGTCCTTGAGCGGGGCTCTCTTGAACCGCCTCCGCAGAAGGCCCTGCTCGTCCATGCGCCGAATGTCCTCGATCGTGGTGTTGCGGCTGACGCGGTCCATGCCCACCACCCGGAAGGCGTGCCCATGCAGATGGAACGGGTGGTTCGCGTCGAACGTGAGACCCTCGTCGATCATGACCATCTCGACGGTCGCGTGGAGCGGAATCTGCACCACGTGGCTACACTCGCAGAACTCGCGCCGGCAGTCGCGGCCTTGCCGCCGCAGGCTCGTCTCGTTGCAGAACGCGGCCTCGTCGAGCAGATCCTTGCCGGGCAGGAACGGGACCGGCGGCATCCGCATCGAGATGTGGTTCAGCTGCGGCGTGTACAGCCGGTTCGTGTTGTTGACCACCTGCCCGAACCCGTACAGGTTCGGCACGTGGAAGTGCGGGTTGTCTTTGCCGTAGAAATCGTAGTAGACGTAGAACTTGTAGTCCGTCTCGTTGCGCAGCAACAGCAGGTCCTCCTGCTGGATTGCGTTGGTTTCCGCGATCGTGACAACATTCTCCGCGCCCGGCCCAGCGTTCAGTGAGTTCAGCTGCAACCCTGGGGCCTCGTAGTCATACGGTGGCCACGACTCGTACTCCTGGTCCTCGGGAGCGCCCCGGTAGCGCAGCACCGCGAACTGGTACGCCGACGTGAACCGCTCATCACAATCCATCAGCCCCCGGAACCGTATCAGGTAGTTGTCGATAGGTTGGTTTGCTTTCACCACGAAATCGAACCGCTCACCGGCGTAGCTGACAAACGAGCCGAGGTCTTCGACGGGCTGAATCCCGAACCCGTCCGACGCGATCACCGTGATGAGGTGATTCTCGATCGACAGCTCCACCGGGCAGTTGAGGAACTCGGCGTTGATCAACCGGAACCGGTAGCGTCGGCCCCTGTCCACGCTGAACACCGCCAGCGGAATGTGGCGGGATTCGGGCACGACGATGGCGTTGAAATTGACGGTCCGTGACTGTCGCTTAGTCCGGTGCCGGTGTACCTCCGTCGGGGATCTTAGCACCGTCTTCAGCCCATTGCCACTGCTGGCCTGCAGTAACTCCGACTCATCCTCGACCGCCTCGACGGACAGCTGGGGCGCAGTCATTGTCGTTGTTTCTTCCGTTGTCGAATCCTCGACCACTTCCTCGTAAGTTGTGGCCTCCGCGGGAGTGGTTGTGGGAGGCTCCAGAGTTGTGGTTGCCAAGGGCGTGGGATTCGCCTTGGGAAATCTCTGGAAGTACTTCCCGCGACCGTTGATCAGCAAGTTCGGTGGCTTATTGTCGCCGGTCGAGTGGTGATGGGACGCAAACAGTGAAACACCCTGCTCGTGGCCCCAGTCCTGCACCGTGATCACGTGCTCCGGTAGGTCGAGGTCGTACAGCAGCTCGTGGACGTCGTTGTCCTTGCGTATGATCAGCGCCCCGAAGGCCCCGTCGCCCCGCTGCATGCCGGTGTGCGAGTGCCAGAAGTGCGTCCCGGGGTTGTCCGCCCGGAACGTGTACCGGAAGGTGGTGCCGGGGCTGATCGGACACTGGGAGACGTGCGGCACTCCGTCCATGTACGGCGTGCGGCGCTGGTGCAGTCCGTGCCAGTGGATGGTGGTGCTTTCGCCCATCAGATGGTTCTCCACGTCCACCACGATGATGTCGTTCTCGCACACGTCGATCGCCGGCCCGGGCATCATGCGGTTGATGACGGCCACGTTCCGCCGCACCCCGTCACCCGCCACGCAGTGTGGCCGGTCGCAGTCGGTCGCATTGTACGGGCAGTTGTAGCACGCCTTGCTTAGCGTCCGGTACCACTCGAGCCGGAAGCGATAGTGGCAGGTCTCGGGCTTGCGTCCCAACGTGCACTCCCGCCGACACGGATGCTCTCGGTACGTTTGTTCGCTAAAGTAATCGATGTCGGCGCGTTCTTCCTCCGAAGAGGCAGGCACCGACGTTGGGCCGGGTGCCTCCGCCGTGTAGTTACACACCCTACAGCAGCCGCTCTCGACGATGCTCTCCTCCGGGCACCCAACGACCGCCGGACACCGTTTCCGACTGGAGCTGATCGAGAGGAACCCGTTCTCTCTCACGCAACGGTACACCAGACACCCGTCGGGGCTTTCCCAGGATTCCCGCTCCCGGTAGAGTCGGTCGTCGAACTTGCACTGCGCCTGAACGCACTGGGGACAGCAGTGCTGATCACTGAGCAGTGGCTCGAAACCCTATCCACGGGGACGTAGAAGAAAAATACATATATGGGATGTTATTAAAGCTCTATCCGGCACGCCGCTCCGCCGTCAATTACCTCCGGACAGACGGTGTTACATTGTATCGCAATGGAGTTGATAAACGTTTCGTTTGCCTCGTTCCGTAAACATTCGTAGTTCACGCACGTCGTCCCGTTAACCATGTGGAACCACTTGTCGCCAACGAACCGGCTCGTGGGCAGCCCATCGCGGCCCATCACCTCACAGTGGTTATCTGTGGGAAAGCAGAGGTTCTTAGGGTCTCCAGATCCACTGTTAGAAGTACGCACTCTAGAACTTCCACTCACCACAACGATGAAGGGTACAGCATCTTCCCTGGACCGCCGTCGGTCGGATGGTTCGGGCGGTATCGCAAAAGTCCACGGCCGGTGGACAGCCAGCAGGGTCGCAGTACAGCCGCAGTACCTCACAGCACGTGTCCAACTCACGGCGAATTCGCTGGCCCGGTTCCAGTGATACCTCCGATATATTGGACAATGGTTGGCACTTGGTGATGTCACAATCTATGAATGGTGAACGATACACGAAGCTAGATCAGTTCAATAGAGTCACTTTTGTTGGAAAATTCTTCGTTAAACAGCATATGAGTTCAATTGAAATCTTCAATTCGTTATTGCATTTCATCTAATCCTAGTGTCCGGATTGACGTCTTCCGCGTTGCAATCGATAGACGAGGGTTGCTACGGAGTAGCTCAACTCATTCGGAGCACGTAGGTAATTAATCTACATCCTAGTATCAGTGCGGTGACTAGTGGTGGAAATTAGAACGGGCCATTAGACAAGCTTCTGGCGGAATCGCCAAGCTTGCCAATCGCCAGTAATATCGGAGCGTGTAATCATATTCCACGAAACAGCTGGTTCCGGAATGGGAGCTAATTTATATGCACGGGCCGCCGGAGTTACCGCCTCAACGAGCACCTGGCAACCGGAACACTGTAATGTGTGTCAAGCAACGCGCCACTAACTGTCGATCAGCCGCTGTCAAGGTATACATCTGGTCGCATGCCGATAACGCATCGGGCAGCATGCGTACCGTTTGCACAAGGTGATATGCCTGAAGGACGTTAGTTAATATTCCAGGAAGACAATAAGTTACGCCGAAAATCGCACCACTCATTGTATGAGAAAAAACGAACGATCAATCTTTGGCCTTCATGTGCGAACGACGTGACCATAAGAAGGTTCGCTGAGCGAGCTGACACTGCGGCGGCTGTAGGCAAAAGACGTGGCCACATCATGGGGACACTTGGGGTCGATGGGGAACGGCCTACAGTTCATCCTGTCCCCAGGTGTTCTCCGATTAAACCCCCCGGCTCACGCCCTTTCCGGTGCTCGTCCTTGGTGGAGCGAAATTTGGTTCGTGAAATCGCGAAGCGGCAATGCGCCTTAATTAAGTGCAACCCAAAAGCACCGACGTAGGGGCCTGCGCAGGTTGCATCGCTCCCAGGGTCGTCGTGCAATGGATTATTTCGTGCTTCGTAAGGGAAAAACAGCGAACGCACGAAATGAAGGCCCAGGTGTAGGGCCTGAAACCGAACGGCCAATGCAAGTACGTCCGCCACCACCACGGCGGTGTTGTGTTACCAAGTACCCTGATGGATGCAAATGCTGCAAATGACTGGAATTCAAATCAATCCAGATAGTGTGTATCGTGGGCCGTGGACCTCCGTTGCCCCTCCGAGGACGGCTTTAAAGATGCACTTTTTGTTGCCTCGAGACAGGCACACGACGAGGCGTGTGACACTCATCGCCCATTAGTGGCCGTTTCTCCCGTCACCAATCGGTCGTGTTTCATCGGTTATAATTAGCGCAAAGCCAATACAAAGTAGTGCCATTCTAGCTAAAGGCGGAAAAGCATATTAAAAACAAGATGTAATCGAACAGCTTACGATTAATTGCATCATTTGGGAAAAACTATCCCAATATACTTTTAACGATTAGTAGTACCAATAAATTATTGGAGCATCCATCCCTCTATTTTTGAAGTTTTGTTTTGTCGTGACTAGAGTTTCATGCACAATATCTTGATTTTAGCGAAAAACACCATTAAAAAATGATGAGAAATATGATCAGTAATCTGCTAGAATGCTGATCGAAGATTTTTTAGTGCTTCTCATATTTTATAGAGACTTATCTTTCTTGCGGCCATTTGTTACTCTCTGATTCTTATCCCTCAGTGCATTAGTTTAAAACATCGTTGAATGTAATGATCAATTAGTTCAAGAATACGCCTAATTTCATCATTTCCACTCCGCCCAACACATATCATTCGATGGGAACACATTGAGTAACACGGCCCAAGTAGATACCCTCGCACGGTTATCCAGAATCTAGTGAAACAGCACGATAAGACCCTATAATAGCTCGCCGGGCAGGACTCATTGATCAACTATGCTCTCGGGGCACACGCTGCGATAGGTTCAATTCTATCGCCATTCGAGCTTGGCCAGCAGCTTGGAAAGCTAACGGGTCTCATAGGCTGACCGCTGTGTCGTGCGTGTTACGTAAGTTCACACGATCGCGAAGTCTCGATCGCGTTTAAGTCTCGTTTCGTAGATCGCGCTTCGCTGATCACGTTTGGCGTGTGAACACCGATCACCGTCCACCGTGGCACGCACGAACGTAGAGCATGTAGAGCTTCGTTGCCGCCTTCTCGGACCACAAGACGAACTGCGACTCTATGCCGTGTCTTTCGCTTCCCCGAATGACCTTGGCCGTGAACGGGTCGAACTTTTCGCAGAAGGCTTACCCTTGCAGATAACCTAACCTTCACATCCGCACACCGCGACGCGACACGATGGTTAGGCTTTGTCCGGAGCTGGCTTCTTTTTACTCGCCCTCTCGAGTGCTAATGAAACACCCGCCCCGACCCGGGACGGCCCGGCGAGGTTCATCCATCATCGACAATAAATGTTTTTAATGACTGCGCTAGCTCGTCCATCGTGCGCCGCTGTGAAGTCGAGTGTCCGCTCCAAGTCCCAGGCCTCCGCAATAATCAAGAAGTCCATCAAAGTGGCGCGATTCGTCGTCAGGTGGCCCTCGCCATTGGCCACGAAAAGCCCGACGATGAGAAACACACTAACCTCCTGGTCGCTCATTAACGGGTCCGATTATCTATTCCTTAGTGACCCATCGCACAATAAATTAATGGCACGTTGAAGTGGCTTGCAAAAAGGACCCCCGGACCGGCACCGGTGCGCATCCGTTTCTAGTACGATGAGATTCCTCACCCCATATTTCTGTCCTCAATATCCGGATTCCACGCGACGTCTGGTGGTGCTTGAAACAGCATTCCGCGCTTGCGACTGGCCGATCGCTCCAATTCGTGACCGTTTGGGGAAATCCAAACAAACCACTTAACAGTGCACGCCTTCCGAGTGCTTCTGTTGCTATTAACACATCGATCGGCCCCACTAACAACTAGTCGATCGATCGTTTCCCTTTTCGAAGTGAGGATTCGATTAGCGTGGCTTAATTACAGCCTTTAATCACGCCCGAGGGCTACTTCCTAGCTCCACTTCGTCACCGCTCGAGTCGATGGCGGCCCGATTATGCGTGAATCACGATACAAATCCGCCACATAAATTCCACCTTCACCACCGAGCTGTGACGGGGGTCTCGGCCGGTTGGGTACTAGAACGTAGTGAAAGTTTGTTGGCCCCTGTCGGTTCTTGCTGCTGCGCTTCTTCTGCTGCGGAAATCGGGCCACTCCAAGGCCACGGAAAAACCGGTAAAACCATGAACGGGGATTTGTCAAACTTCCTGCCACTACGAACGGGGCTAGAACCGGTTTGCTGTCGTTTGTTGCTTCTTTCGCTTGCGTTTCTCCCTTAGGCTTATCCGAAATAGTAAACTTTATTGTGTATGTCTCAGACTAAAAACACTCGAAGCCGTCGAGACTTCCTTTTGTGTCGAGTGGGTTCAGCTGCTAATACGCGTGGGGTTTTCTCGTGCAATCAGCAAGTAGCAAACGAAGATCAATCGCTGGTGAGGTTTGTTACTGCGACATCTCTGCCGCGGGTATTCCCTTAGTGGCCCCGGAAAGGAATGATGCGAATAAAATCCCGTCCCCCGGAGTCAGTCTGGCTGAAGATGTGACCAACGAAGTCACGAGGATTGACGCACGCCGTGATTTCTGTTTCCCGAATTCCCCCAAAACAGGAAGAAAAGCAAAAACCACCACGACATCGCGCAAAACCAGTTTAGCCGGCGGCCGGCGAAGATAATCGGGTGCGCCAGTCACCGGGAGGGAGGCTTCTTCTTAAGTTCTTCCCCCTTAGAGGTCCGACCTCATCGTTTCACATATAATTTGTTCGAAAGCAAATTTGTGCTGAAAGCTACTAAAGCAAGCAAGTGAGAAAAGTTGAATTTGCACTCGCATTAACACCTCACAAAATTTAGTAGAAGAGAATTTGGTCATAATCAGGTTATTCTCCGGGATCGATTGAGTTTCTCAAAACCTCGACGTTTTGCCACCTCTCTTAATATATGTTGTTTACTGTAACGTTGTGTTTTAACGGGCAGGCTTGTTGGTCCCGCGTCACTCGTACTCACCTGAGGCAATGGATTGACCGTGGCAGATGCGGACCATCAGTGCCAGGATTGTGGCCAGCGACAGGCCAATCGCTGCCGTACGCTGTCCGTTTCGACTTCCGTTTAGCGGCATGTTGTGTTGCATTCGTCACGACTTATAGTTCCACCGAGCAAGAGTTATCTCCGACCAAGTCTGCTTCGCTAATGATGCTGTCTATCACCACCCGCTGGGATGATAAAATTATGCCACATCATACTATTCGCCCATTCTGGGTGTATCACAACATTTTACGTCAAGCTGGCGCGGAAACGCAAGAAGAAAAAAACGTTGGCGATAACAGAAAATGACCTTTAAGCGTTGTGAATAATGTTGTAGGAGACAATGCCTACGAATGCCGAGAAACATATGGGTTCCGGAAGGTAAATGCGTGTATTAAGACCCAACATGAAAACTGTCGTTAGTGGCGCTTCGCTCAATTCAACTCTAACGACTTTAACCGTCGAACAGAATTTGCATAAAATAACGATCGATGATGCTGCCTATGCTGCCCTATGCATCATCCTCCAGGGAGTTGCACCGGTCAACCTGATTTCATTCAACGTTGATTGTCCGTAACGGAGCTTCTCAGCTCATAACGGTATCGGGGTTGGGGCTTGCCATTTTTCTTTTTTCTCACTACGCCGCCCTACACGTGATTAACAGAATCATCTTCATCACTCTCGCGGACTGGCCTGTACGTAGTCGCTGATAAAATCAGTGATGATAGGGAGTGATATAGAGAGAGCTTACAACACCGAACAGCAGCGGTTAGAAGGAGCAGCTCGCAATTGGAGCATTGCATCGAAACGGCTGAACATGGAGCTATGCAATGGGCCGCATTCGGAATCGAGGCTCGGCCGAGTCTTTTCTGGGCGAGTTTCTTATGAACAAACACGATAACGTGTTGTTGAGTTAAGACTTGTTCATATCAACGAGAGTTTTTAGAACACCAAATAGATCACTTCAATAATCAACGATAGTCGAAAAATATTTCATCATCTTATCATATCGTTGTCCTCCGTCCAAAGGCTGTCCAATCCACACTGTGACAAATATCATCCTCCGCAATCTGTTTGTCCGTATCATTCTTCTAATCAGTCGATCGATTCCACCGCAAACAAGCGGTTAGCGTGGACGACAATTAGCACAGCTGAATCGAACCAGGGCCATTTGACACACAGAGTTACATAAAAGATTACATAATGATGCTGGAGTCTAGTGGGGTACTTGACCTAGTGACGGCTACGCCGCGTGTTGATGTGCACGTCGCCCTTCAGACGAATCTTTGCCGTGGACAACCTTTTTAGCGATCCGTCATCATCAGCAAGTCAACGGTAGTATCTATACGACAGAATCATTGCATCGCACCAACACCGAGCATTGAACTGTTCCCCGGTTCTACCCAAATTCTTCTACGATTCACTCTCTCTGTCGCGCTCTCGTTCCTCTGCTATCTGCAACACTCTGTTTTTGGTGTGTCAACAATCCACCTTGGAACGCGGTGTAATGATGCTGTTTACCGTAATGTGGACAACTATCGCAACCTTCACGCAATGGTAACGCGAGTTATCGAGTAATCCGATAGCACCGAATTCGGGCCAGACAGGTCGGGCAGGTACCCGAGTTATGACACCCCAAAAACCAGCCGTCCAATGTGTTAGATTGGTACCTCTTTTTCACTCGCTTTCTGCTTCGAACTCATCGAGGGGCAGCCTCAAAACGCCTAATCAATTCGCCTTTCATTGTGATGCATTTTGTGTTTCTTTCCTTGAGGAGCCCATCTTTTCGGTTGGCAACTTCAAGGATTCACCGTCTCCGAAACGGAGGCCAGACTGTGGAGATCTAGTAACCCTTTCGTTGCGGTGGCTCACTATCGACTCAAAGCTTGGACCCGTGGAGCACTATGGTGTGATATTTCGCAACACAATGCCGCCCCTATTGTTTACTCGGTATGCATTCGGAACTCTGGGAACCGAAATATCTACGAAGCCCAAGACAAATTACACCTGTTATTTTTGAGACTTAAATCAGGCAGTACAGAATCAAGTGGACGTCGAGATGCAAATAAAAACAAAAAGAAGTTCATTCACAATTCACCGTCCAAATTATAATCTCAATGTCACCATACGGAACACGGAACTTTTTGTCTCTGACAAGCTTGTCAACGATCGCTTCCTTCCGGTTTCGGTTCGATGGCCATTGATGGAAACACTAAACACTGTCCACGCCAGAGTCTCAAGCTGGTTCCGCACGGACTGATACGGGCGAGACACGTTTAAGCGGTCTATTCTCTTGTTTCTGTGGTACGGATCCAGTCCGTTGTTTGCCGGATAAACGCCCGGCGAAAGCATTTGAAAAATGTAGCACTAGAACCAATACACTAACTAGCCATGCCCGATGACTGTCGCTCACCGCCAGAAACAAGGTACTATTTTTATCTTAATCTTTGTTTTCGGATTTCTGACTTGAAGCCGAACACACACAAACGGTTGTGAACGGTTCGGTCTACGTGCCGATCACTTGAGACGGCGTCGTCCGCCCGCCAACAGATAGAGGGGTTAGTTTAACACCCCCATCGAAGCACGTGGAATCCGCTTGGAAGTGGACCGTTGGACTTCGCCAACACCCGCCGCATCGACCGTGCATTTCTTTTGCAACTTTACGTTTGCTGACTTTCAAATTGCGTTCCCCGTTTATTAAATTAAACGAAATTAAACAAAACGTGGCGCCAACGGAGGCCCGTGTTTGAGTTGAATGAAGCAATTTTGCGTTTTACAAATTACAAACTACCATTGCACTTAGGACTTAAAATCCCCAGCCGCCATTAACTATTCACGTTTCCAACACCTGAACCATCATCCACGTGCAAACGGACATGGGGCAATCTCGTTGATAAGCGGCAACTACTTAATTACGGAAACGACCGTCTGAAGCGTCTTCACTTTCTGCATATTTCTTGACTTATCACAGACGTTCCCGCACACTATCAACTCGCAGCTCCCGCAGGCAGATATGGGACCAATGGCGGGTGCTCCGTCCTGGCGGAAACGTGCGAAAGCATCGGAGAGTCACATGGATTTAAATCTCTAATTGCACTGCACCCATTATCTGTCCGACACACCGGTAAACACGCTTTCCGACACATTTACGGAACTAAAACATGACAGCTGATCACTCACTTTCAATTTTGCCCCCTAGCGATGGGATTGCTGCCAACAACGCTCTCAAGCACCAATTTGTTGGACGTTCCCGCAAAATCTATGCCTCGTCTTCGCTCAGCTCAAATTCACGCACGAAAAACCGTTCCACGTCCGACTTAGCTGGCCACGAAAACAGCTCGAGGACTACGAAAACCGCTCGCCTGCTCGTGGAACCAGCGAAGGACGAGCAACCGCGATCGACTGAAGGGGTGATCTGCGCGGTCCAACGCTTTTAATACACCTGCGCCTATGACGTCACTGAGCAGCCAAGAGCTAGACAGCGGCGTCGGCGAGTCTTGCATTGGCGCGACTTGAAAAGCTTCTTCGCTTCGCGCGCGCGACGGCAGCGCGCTCTTTGTAAGCTTCGCGCGTTCTTCGCGTGCTCGCGGAAAGCTCCGAACACGCGGCGCACGGTTGAGCGAGTGCCGGGATTCCCGGTACTCTGTGGAAAAACAGGTTAGATGGAAAATGGGAAGACAACTTAAAGTAAACCAGAGAATGTAAGGGAATTCTTCCGTATGCGTCATGGCCCGTTGTTCGATGGCAATGGCGAGCCGATGAATTGAGCCGACGTTTCTTGAATTTAGCCACGTGGTCGGTCGAAGCTGTGAGACTCATTAGATGCTGCCTTGCGGTTTGTGGGGATTTTTGCCCACGCGCCAAGCACACGTGAAACGTGGTAAATAATCCACCGAGATTGTCGTCGAATGTAGTCTAATCGATGACATAATGATGGCAAGAATCGATCGGATCGTGGTCGATCACGCCCTGACCCAAGTGCCCAACGGTGCCAAAGAAAAGTGACTAATAAAGGTCAGACAGGCATACTTTTTTCGTATCAAAGACAGCAAACAGTAGCTCGCGAGATTAATCAGTGATCTGAATACGTGACAAAACTAAAGCAAAAAAATATGTTAGACTACATGGGAAAGGGATTTTACTCTACCGAAAAAGAAATCAAAGCACATTGCTTAAACATTATTTTAACAAATTATTCTGCATTATATAGTAAATGAAGTCATTATGAAAATACATGGAGCGCCTGTTCACAAGTGTAGTTACTTTGGCCTCTAATTACTGTGTAAATGAAATCCTGAAATTCATGTCTCATGTCTGGCTCTTAGACAAATTTGAGTAGCTAAAGCGTGCTCGCTTGCATTTTCGTTGATATCTTACAAAGGCCAAACAACATATCACAACAAAAGTGTTAGTAAATACGTTAAATCCAAATCCAACCAAACCATTTGTGGGCATACATACTTTTGTGGATTAAGCATACTTCTAAACTGCCTTGCATTCTTTCAAAATCTTTTGTTTCGTCGCACGTGCCTTAAAATGGACAATCTAGTTAAAACCTCAAGTTTGTCTCTTTAACTTTAAATGTATCGTAAGGGCTTTAATTCGGGCTGCTTTTGTAAAGATTGTTTTGGCATTCTACCATTGTGTAACATCCGGCGGCAGCCATTGCACCGAGTCCTGTCGGCCGAATCCTGTGCAATGGGAGGAGCCTAAGGACGAAACATGCGCAGACGACGTCCGGTGAAGGGACACCCTGGTGCGGCAGCTTCCTCTCGGGGCAATCTATATAAGAGCACCGCTCATCCGGGGATGGCGTTGCAGTTCCGTTTTAATCGAAACCCGGGACAGTTTGGTCACGGAAGTACTTGAACCGTGGTCCAGTGAGAAGTAGTGAGAATTGTGCCCTTTCGTTGGAATATGGATAAAATCTGTCGTTCTCAGCTGCCGGATTCTTCGTCGTCGCCACCACTGAGGTTGGCATTGGACTAGCTGTGGCCCGACGTTTTGTACTTTTTGCGTTCCACCATCACCCCGTTCTTCCAAGCTTCCCGCTAGCCCTCCTCGGAGCTTGGAGTAAATTCACCTCGATTCCGCTTCTTACCGCGGTTCCGGCGAGGACCGGTGGGACGTAGTGGCTGTAGTGTGTGAACCTTCCCCGTTTGGATGTTGTGACTCCTGTGCCGCACCGAACACAAGGATCGTATAATCGCGGCTCAACTCGATTGTTTTCCGATTTCTTCCATTCTTGCTGCGATGGACGTACTAACGGCCACCGGAAACACTGGGTACAACAGTGGCCTCCACGGTTTTCACGGCTTTGATGATGAGCTGATGGCCGATTTGCCGTCGTGCGTTTACGCAAACCACCATCAGCTCGGCACGGTAGCCGGGAATGGTGCCGGTTCTGGGGGTGGGGTGGTTGTTGGCCACGGTGGCCACAGCAGCAGTCCGCCCAATCTAAGACTTAACTCGAACAGTTTGCGTCAGATGCAGCACCAGTATCTGCATCATAACGGTAAGTGGATAACACGCAGATAACTTAAATTGGTTTGGTTTTGGTTTTGTGACAAGACGCACTTATTTAGTTATTATAGAGGTTTAGTAACACATGTGACATTCTAAGGTATTAGCTTTGATTAAATAGTATAGATGGTTCACAGAGAGGAAAGTTAGGATCCACACAGATCGATTTTTGTCAAAAATGTCTTCTGAATGATTGGACCAAGGTATTAAAAGCTTAGACAAATTTCACAATTACAAAATTCAGGAAGAAACATTCTCATCAGTGTTTTGTACAGCGTTTAAATTCGCTCACAACATTTATTAGTTAGATTAATAATTGGAAGGCCCATTGAACGGCTAAGAATGCTTCGCTACTCCAACACAAATCGTAGTCCTTGTTGTTGTTACTTCCGTAAGTAAATTAGCTCCGCCAATAACTTAGATTAATGACTCGAATCGGATTGGATATCACACACTCGGCACATCAGTCTCTGAAATTCAATTTTAACGCTTCTGCCCACGGCGCCCTTGCTCAGCTCTAATAGATCGTGTGCTTGGGTGCCCATTAACAACTTACCAATTAACTCGTCACAATCGGTTATTAACACCTGTTTAAGTCCTTGTGCGTAAGACCTGTACCGTCTGACTTAAAGTGCGACCATTTGCTCGACAAACTTGAAATTATTTCAATGGCCGCTGAAGCTACCGTACTTATCAGTTGCATGGTTCTGTGTCCGTGTCCACAGAATGTCTTGACTCTTCGACACCTCCTAGCCCATCGCTGTCCACCACCATGAGCCATCCGTACAATCCGCCACCGTATAAAATACAGCGCCAGCAGACAAACGTTCGCGAACGGAAGCGCATGATGCGTTCGGCGCCTAATGGGTACGTTGTGTTTCTTGTACTTCTGCCGCTCTTCAGCGTTTCGAAATCCCTGTAATGAGTGTCCCATTATGATGTACGCATGTTTTGTACTCTCTGGCTGTCCTCCTAATAGAAGCATTAACTCAGCGTTCGACGAGCTGCGGGTGCACGTGCCAACATTCCCGTACGAGAAGCGGCTCAGCAAGATCGACACGTTGCGTCTGGCCATCGCTTACATCGCACTGCTCCGTGAAGTCCTGGAAGCCGATTACGACCCACTGACGTATGTTGAGAAGTGTCTTCGGGGAGAAATCAAGGCAGACCGTGCCCACTGGAACACTAGCGGTACGTTCTCTGATTCCGTACCAATGTGAATCTCCCGACCGATCGTTAATTGACGGCAAAACTTATTCTGTTTTCTATGTTCACAGACTTAACCGCTCGATTGTCGTGGATCAACTGGGAAAACCTGGGCGTACACCCAGGGCGACGTACCATACTGACATCGCTGGCACTTGGTTCATCCGAGAGCCTCGGTTGTGGACCTCCACCGCATCTGATTTAAGCCACCAGAACCGAGGGACCGTGAGCGTAAAACGTTTTTTCACGTCTTCCGTCTATTTTCTAGTCTTGTCGGTCACTGTCCGTTGGCTTTCTTGCACGGAGCACTGCTAATACGCTCCTGTACAACGTTGTAAAGCCAAGAACGCTTATACATGCAATGTAGTTACCGATACTTTGCGATGCGATTGTTTTGTTTTATAATTTATTTGAGAAATCATACACGAATCACATAAAAGTATTCACTGCTTGAACGAGTTTAGTTGTAGTTAAGCGTAAAATTCAAACTCTTTCCGAGTTTCAAAGTAGTGTACACGTTGAACATAATTTTTAAATTACTTCAACTGACGATTCATGGCTTTATGCATCTGAACGATGCGATGACCGTTATTCTTTGTATTTTTGGTTGAAATGTCTCTCATACTCTTAGTGTAAAATTGTACGATTCATCTAAAGTAGCTACTATCGTTCTTCACTTAAAATCCCGAAAACGATTCATTAAGCGTAACAAAATGAAACGATAATATAAAGGTGATAGTGGAAAGATACGAAGGATACGCTTGCTGATACAGAATAAAGAATCCAAATGGTGAATGTCTTAGCCATCAGAATTACGGTGTTTCGCTCTTGTAATCCGCGAAGAAATGGGCAATGAAAACGATTAATCAGAGATCAGCCCCACAGGCCATTTCCCTGCTGTAATGGCGTTGATCGTTTACAAATGTCTTGGCCATGTTCATCTTTCTACGGCATAATCTAAACCCGAATCGGGGTCATTACATGTTTACACTGCGATTATTTTACCTTTCAAATTAAAGAGAACATTTATTTTGAATTTAGACAGCTCGCCAACTCACGGCAATGGCACGTCAGTTACATTCTTCCCTTAAAGTTACATTAAATAGTTATCTGAGAAATTATCTAATGCTAGGCATTAAGAGCCACACTGGGATCACACCAATGACTTCTGGCTTGATTAGGTGACACTTATTAACTGATTCCACTATCGCTGCCGGGACGCGAACGATGAATTGGTTGGCGGGACTGAATACGCTTCCGTTTCGCAGCCGGACTGCAGGTCATCTTCGCGGCCATCGGTATGGCCATCGTGGCCGGAGCGAAAGCGGTGCGCGAGGCAACGGATACCACCCGTCGGCGTTTCTTGCCGCTCGATTCTTCCGGCACTCGATACTCGTCCGAACCAGACGACGACGTCCTCCCGCTGTATCGGCTCTTGAGATAGTCGGCAAACGAAACCGCTCGCTGCACAAGGCCCCCACCTATGGATGGTGCACCGGGAGTGGCCAGTTCTTCCTGCACGTCACTGCGCGATGCCAACCGGATAACGTTCGAAACGATGGACCACAGCTTACTCCCGCCACCGTTGACGGTAATCTGTTTGCCTTCGGTTTCTCGTACGCCTTTTTTCAACCGAGCCATCCGTTGCGCAGTCGCCGCCGGGAAGAACACTTCATCCGAAACCGTGTCACTTGCGTGGTCTTCCGCTTGGAAGGTATTGCCGAGACCAACGGCGGAGCAGCTGAAGCTTCGCGGCGGTACGAGCATCATCGAGCACGGCGTACCCCACACATCACCTGCTTCGTCCACCTCACCACCGACGGCCGATTTGCTGTCGTCCAGGGTGTGGAAAGAGATCACCTTTTTGAGCACCGCTCCGGACGATTTCGGTGTTCGCAGATAGCTAACGGTAGATGGTGCCGTGTCATCTTTCCCAGGCCCGTGCCCATGGCCACCGGAGTACAGTTTTTGTTGATTTTCTCTATTTTCCCGATCGGCCGATTCGTTCGCACGGAGCGAATCCAGATCACGGTGCGCTTCATAGTACTCCGAATCGATGGTGCTGTCGGTGTCCTGCAGCGATCGTCCTGCGTCTATTGAGAATACCTTCGTTAGTTTGCCACACGACACGTTGCTTTCCCGTTTCAGCACCGGAGTGGTGCGCAGATCGAGCGGATCCGCGGTCGGTGAACCGATCGTGCTGTTGTTGACACCTGTGCTACTCATCGTCGAGTTGAAACTCATTTTGCGCTGCGTACCGGGCTGCAGCATCTTCGAGTACGCTCCGGTCGTGTGCTGTGCGATCGCCCGCTGGATGCTCTTGGACATCACCTGCCGAAGTGGTGTGGCCGCCACCTTCGAGCGATTGCGTATGATGGCGCGCACTTTGTCCAGTTCATCGGCCGAGCTCGGAGCAGGGGGTGGTGGCGGTGGAGAAGCGCCCATATCGTCCGACCGACTGTCCGCCTCGCTTTCGGTGCTACAGTGAATGCTGGACATTTGGCCCATCGTGGCCGTGTACGATTCGTTCGGTAGCTTCACCATCGGCATCAGTTGCCACTGGTACATCGGGGTGCTGGTGCTGCGTACCAGCTTCGGCCGAGCACCAGCAACTCCCGGCGCCGGCACATCGTTCAGTTTCAGCAAGTCCGATGTAGAGGACGACGAAGCCGAACTGTTGTTGTTTCCGGACGTCGAGAGCATGCTTTCAAAACTTTGGCGACTTTTGCGTTTCCACCGCAAATTTATCTTGGTCAGCGGCGTAAGCAGTGCCTCATCCACCTCTTCGATTATTTCTTGCGATTCCTGTAACGATTGTAATTCCATCGACAGTGGGACACTTCTTCGACGAGCTACGTTTCCAGCTTGCCGTTTGTTTTCGATTTTCCCCAGGCTCTGATCTACGTTTACACTTAAATTTTCCTTATTTTCGTCCGCTGCTGGAAGCGATACTCTGGCCTCGGCGCCCGGTAGGCTACCCTCCAAGAAACACTCGCCTTCATTGCTGTTCGGGCACAGCATGAAGCATTTGTTCAGCTGTTGCAAATCGAGCAAAGAGTAGAAAACCTAAAACGAAAACCAAGGACCGCCGTTCATATTGGTGCCCTCGAACTCGAAGAAGATGCTCTTTACCTTCATGCAGCGGTTGCAACGCAGCGGCATGTGTTCCTTTAGGATGTGCGCGATCAGCACGTTGTTCATTGTGATTTTGGTGTCCCTCCGTAGCGGGAACGGGCGCTGGTTGCAGATGTAGCAAATTTTGCGTATCATGGCCGCCTCCTGGTGGTCGGCATCTTCGTGCTTGTGGCGGCACTTGGCACAGCAAAACACCTGCCCACAAGTGCGACATTGCACCTAAGCATGACAAAAGCGTACAACACAACCGAAATTAAGATTTGGGAACAAGGAACCAACGAAACGTAAGCGAAGAAACCCTTTTCAGCCATCTTACCTCGACCGGAATAATCATTTTTATCTAAACGGCCCTCGTTAACTTATGGCCGACAAGTGGATGACTGAGCGGTCAATTGAACAACGATTAACATACACTATCTCGTCAAGGCCGTCGTCGTCCTGCTTGGCTGTGGTGTGGTATAGCTTTGCCCGATCGAACGCCGGGCCGACGATCACCAACACCACCAACAGCAGGATCAAATGATGGCGCCTGCTTCGGCTTTGTCTTTAGCCGGCCACTCTTTGTGCGGTACCGTACTTCTGACCTTCGCTGTGACAGCTTGGCTCGCACTTCGGCCAACGTTTCTCGCTCGGGTGCGTAGGAAATGTGCAGAATGCCACCGTAAAAGTTGCGTGCATCGAGCAACCGCTTCGCCTGCCGAGCCTTTTCGAGCTTTACGAAACAAACGTGAAATACATCGGTGAATGGTTCGAGGGTGAGCGTATCAGACTCATCGTTGTCACGATGCTGCTGCCAGATAGCTGTGATGTTCTCGATCGTTTCGAGCTTTCCGATCCGAGCAAACTCTTGGCGCAGCTCCCGGAGCAATTCGATCTGCGGAACACCGAAAACGAGCAAATGACGCGACTCGTTGGCCACCGAGTACACACGGACGGCGGTCAGCTGGCGCGATCGACGGTATAGTGGGCGATTTTGGCAATACGTCTGCCGAATATGGTGATCGTCTACGGCGACGGAAGGATTCTCACGTACGCTACTCATGCCGGGTCCTACGCTGTTATCGCCTTGTTATTATCGTGTAACCGCCAATCATTATAATTATAGTTAATGTTTTTATTAACCGGTGGAGGTGAAGTTTATTTACGTTTTGTTTGAACTGCAAAATTGACGTTTCCAGTGCACAGGGTTGTGTGAAATGCAATTTTAAGAATTATAGCGACAATAACGACGAGAAAGGTGCTGACTTTGATTGGAGAGCTTTCAAATAAAAACGGGCATTTGTCTTACACCTAGAAAGTGATTCTAGGATTTTAAATCAACCAATAACCCGTGAAAGAAGTGCTTTTACGCTTGACTTGACATGCAGTTTAGATAAACATCCCAGAACATTTAAATGCTCTAACGGCTGCACATGGCTGCCAACATAGCGGAGTTTGATTGCTATAAAACGTACCAACCGTTTATAGCTATGCAGGTAGAAGCGGCAAAATCATCCGTCACTGCTTCGGGATTGTCGTAGGTTGACTCGGCTTTTTTCGGGATTGTCGTAGGTTGACTCGGGTGTCAGGTTCGTCATCAAAGTTAGGTTCGCAGTGTCTTTGTTAGGTTTAAAAATACATAAAAGCAACTTCATAAACATTTTGACGTTTTTTGAGGTTAGGACAAAAGTTAGGATAGAGTATACTTTTATTAGAGTATAAAAGTTTATAAAAGAGACGAATGTTAAACTATTATAGACACCATATTCGTCCGTTTGTTTCGCAGAACGGCTTTTGCACACCGTCGCTAGGAAAAATCCAAGTAACTTTCGAAGTGTGATGTAGTCGTGCAGCCGAGTGTGTATAACCTAAAATAATAGCCAACTGTGCGCGCCGTGTGGTGTGATCACACTTGAATCGAAATTAACCTCAGTGCCAGTGACACGGAATAGATATTTATATCGCTCACCGTAAATAAACGAAAGCATGGAGCGCGGGAAAGCGAAAACCGAGAGCAAAGAAAATGGCCAGGGCCCGGCGAAGAAAATGCGGTTGAAACGGAGGCGTAAGTAGCAGAAGCTCAAAAGACAGAGTTGCTTCAGTTCATGCATCCTTGTTCTCGTTATACTTTTCCTATCAACAGTGGAACTATTGCTGGCCAGGCGACCAACAGCACCGGGAAAATTGCTCGTTTGTGGCCAAGGCGAGGTCGGCCAGCTTGGGCTCGGTGAGGATGTTATGGAAAAAACGCGCCCGGCTGTCGTTGCAAGCGTGGCGGATGTGGTCGACATTAGGGCCGGTGGAATGCACAGTCTCTGCCTAACCGCGGCGGGCAAGGTTTACTCGTTCGGTTGCAATGACGAAGGAGCCCTCGGCAGGGACACGTCCGATGAAGGGTCCGAGTTTGAACCGAAGGCAATCGACCTACCTGGCCCGTGTGTAAAAATTTCCGGAGGCGACTCACATTCCGCCTGCCTACTGGAAGATGGTCGCGTTTTCGCGTGGGGCTCATTTCGGGTAAGTTCCAAAGATCCTTCTTTTCCTGCTTGGTCCGTCAGCTGGGAAGAAGTTTTCAATTTTTGTTTTTATGGCGTTGTTTGACGAGCGCGCTTCACTCGGGTAACGGCAAAGCAAAGACAGATGGTTGTCTTTCGAAGGAGCTTCAGAAAGCGGAGCCGGTAAGACGGAGGGTCGGTCAATTTAAAGGTTCGGTTTTCCTATTCCCAAATTATCGTGCATTCTTTTTACTCCCTTTTTCTACCCCAGCGCGATCCTGTTCGTTCTCACGGTCCTGTTTTGTGCGCTGGGGTAATCAATCGCCTTTTAAATTCTCCCCTCGTCCGTGTGCCTCTTGGGCATTCCTTTGCTCTTACCCATCGAAAGGATTTACCTTCTGCCCTAACTCACGGGAATAACGATGTTCGTTGTGATGTGACGCGTTCGATCGCAAAAGGACGGTTGCTGCACGTACTACCCAGCTAGTGGTAATCTCGCACTTGGAGCACCCGTACGAGTACCTGGTTACTCTGGTTTTGTATGCTTCGGGAAGGTCTGAGAAAAGGCACGCGAATATGCCTCAGCAAGGCAGCTCTGTGATCGGAGCGTTCGCTACCAGCAATGCATCGGTTGTCGGATGATGCAGCGGCTGCCTGTTGGTTGCCGGGGCGGAAGACGTCTGATTCCTCGGTGTCCGCAGCGGTCGCTGATTGAAAACAGCGGATTGCCAGCAATTTTAGTCAAATTTGCGAGCTGCCAGAAACCGGCTCAAGAGTCTGTCGCTTCGGTGGTGGCTTCCTGTTCCGGTTCTGGTAGAACTCAATTCAGACTAGTCTATCACTAGCTCGTCTTTGTCGTGCATGCGATCTACCGATTGCGAAATCGAACGGCCTTTCACAACCAATTTATCTCGTCTTGATCTTGACCGGAGTCGGATTCGATCAATGATGATAACCGGAGTTTGGAAAACAAAACTTGCAATCTTGGTGCTTACAGAGCCTGTATCGGGAATGAGTGTGTGTGCGTGTGTGTTGTTGAAAATTTACTAACCGATTGTGTGTCATTTTGTTTTCTTCTGCGCATTCGAACACGCCTAATTTTCCCAAGGACTCCCACGGTAACATGGGCCTCACGCTGGAAGGAAACAAGCGACTCCCGATCGAAGTTGTGCCCGATCAACAGTGGGTTGACATAGCGTCTGGCAGTGACCATCTGGTCCTACTATCCGATGGTGGCAACATCTACACTGTCGGTTGTGCAGAGCA
This sequence comes from Anopheles cruzii, assembly GCF_943734635.1. Lineage (NCBI taxonomy): Eukaryota > Metazoa > Arthropoda > Insecta > Diptera > Culicidae > Anopheles > Anopheles cruzii. The sequence continues at coordinate 27,972,041 of NC_069145.1, forward strand.
GGGACAACTGGGTCGCATCTCGTCTCGTGCGGCGTCGGGAGAGTCGCGGCGCGGCAAAACGCAGCTACTTAAGCCAGGAATTGTAACACGGCGCGGCAAAGCCGTCGTTGCCGATGCCATCTGGGCCACCACGTACTGTACCTTCTTCAGAGAACCACAGACGGCGCGAATATATGCATTTGGCCTGAACAATTACTGCCAGCTCGGTATCAAACGAAGTGAAACAAAACCTGTCTACGTGCCGGAAATGACGAGCTTCACGGATGTGGAACACATTGCCGGAGGTCAGCACCATACGATTGCACTGAAGAACGATGGCAAAGTGTACGTGATTGGTCGCAAGGAGTACGGTCGACTGGGCTTGGGCGCGGTAGAGCAGGACGCAACAAGCCTCACCCCGATCGAACGACTGGGTGGAGCGGATCGAAAGGTGGTCAGTGTCAGCTGCGGCGAAACCACCTCGTTTGCCATCACGGACAAAGGAGAAGTGTACGCATGGGGCATGGGATCGAGTAACCAGCTTGGTACCGGGAAGGAAGACGACGAAGACAGTCCCGTGCTACTCGCCAGCCAACAGGTACAGGGAAAGGTGATGCTGAAGGTGTCGGGAGGCGGTCAGCACAGTCTCTTCCTGGTTCAAGAAAAACCCGCCGTGGTAGGTATTCTCCAAATGATTTGATTATAAAATTCTGTAAATTATCTTTATCGTTTTCATTTGCTTACTGTTTGCCTCTCCTTCGATACTTGCAGCCTGAAAAATCACAACCCTCTGCTAGCAAAGCGGTGGAACATTCCGGCCAGACAAACGGAAGCAGCAGCACCACCACGAAGACGAATGGCGAAACGACAGCCAGCGCTCCCGCTGGTGCTGCCAAACCTACGCTCGCTGGAAGGAAGCGAAAATTGTAGGGCTCCGAACCACACGGAGATGGTTCTTCAGCGGCAGCAGCAGCAAACCTAAAAATATCACACATAAATGTTTAATGTTGATAGATAGATTACGAATGCGCCATGCCATTATTTATCGCGTTTACGAACTTGATTCTTGTGTGTGCGGCCCGGAACGTATGCAACGATACTTACGCGTACTACAACGAACTCTGTAGCCCTTATTAGTTCTATTAGTCCCTTCATTCTTTCAGCTATGTGGACTGTATTATTGTTTTGTTTTTGTTTTTTCTCTTTAATTTCAACTCTACTTCCGGGCCTTGTCGTTACTTTCAATCAATACATTCTGTTTTTGGTATTTCGCCATCCGCGAATTGAAGAATAATTTAAAAGATGCTTTTGTTAGAAAGCGTTAAGCATTGGGAGTATCAGCTGGGCGAAACGTTCGTGGTTACCCTTTCGAGTGTAACATTTTAGTTCGAAATTGAAATACAAGGACTGATTCTGATTGACTATGAATAAGGAAATGAATAAAGCTAAGTGAACAATTTTGATAGAAAACCAATGAACAATTTTGTTTTTTATGTTACGATTGTAGTTGATGGGGTTCGAGTCTACGTGTTATATATGTCTTTACATTTGGTTGTTCAAATATTGTTGTATAAGTTGCTAATGCACGCATAAAATAAATTAACAATAGTATTATTTTGTGACTTGGTGCAACATAGTAAAATTGGTTTATTTGTACAACGATCTTTTCCATTGCAGAAAACACTGCAATGACAAAATATACATGCGATGTAGAAATTCGATCAAATTCGAAATAAAAAACGTGCATGCAACATTAAAAAGAATCAATCAACATTGGGAAAGTCATTTTGAGGCAAAATCATGCTTTTGTTTGAGCGGCACAAGATCAACGGTCGGTTCGAAAACAAGAAGTACTAAAACCATAACATGCCATCGTAGTAAACCCTGAACTTCTGGCTTGTTGATTGTTTTAGAACAATTCGCTAACGTCAACTCGATTTGTTTTGCTGCATTTGGTTTAAGAACGCCGCCGCCCAATACGCAAATTGATCCCTAATATTTTTAAGGGAGTGTGTGAAAAAGGATACAACAATGGACACCACGACGCGCAGTATTCGCATGTTAACACTAGGGAATCGGATAGATATTTGTAATTTAGTTGACCAAGGAGAATCGTTGGAAGACATTGCGGATGCTTACGCGATAGCCCCTCAATCCGTGGTCAAGATTACAAAGCAGAAAAAAAAGTTACACAAATATTTGGCCATGGGTATCGATCTTAATGTGTTGCGCGTGCGACTTCCCAACGCACTTAAAACAGACCTCACCAAAAACAAAATCGAACTGCAACAGCAGGTGAAGAAAGCGAGACCCGTGGAGGAGGAATCGGACACAAGCAATTCGCATGAGGACAAGAGCTTTTTGGAAAGTAACAGCACGGCAGCCAAGGAAAAGCGTGTACAAGATCCCACCAATCCGGAAAAAGCGTACGCAGCGAAGGATGTGTTTTTTGCGGACGTTATTTCTTTGCAGTACGGAGAGATCGATAATCCGCTAGATGTGCTTTGTGCCACCAACATGGACGGGAGCGTGAAATTGCCTCTCTTGGTGGTCGGTATGCATGCGCCACAAGAGGGCTGTAAAGACACGCACAGCATGCCCGCGGTTTACATAGTCCAAGTCATGGGAAGGATGACGGAGAACATATTCCTGAAGTGGGTGAAAAAAATGGACACGACGTTTACGAGGATGCAGCAGAAGGTGGTCGTCTTCGTGCGAGAATCCAAGGCAGTATCGAGCAGCATGGAAATAGACACCAAGTACGTGGACGTACACTTTGTGCCAACCAGTGCTGGTTCGGTTCTGAAACCGCTCACTGCTGGGATATCGAATAGATTGAAAACCCGCTATCTGTACAAAGTCAGGCAAGAGCAGGCAATCTGGAACAAGGTAATTCTTCACACATAGCATGGTGCGGTCTATTTTTGAACTTTTCAATAATTCTGTTTTTTTTTTCTGTTTGCTTATTTTCACGCTAGGATATGGTGCTAGAGGAAGCACTCGAAATCTTGCAAGATATTTGGATGAACGAAATCGACCTACCCTCCATTCGGAAGGGTTATGAAAATGCAGATTTCTCGGAATATTTATCCACTGCTCTCAACAAGCATGAAGATGAGGCTACAGAAGACTACAGACTAGCGGAGGAGCTCGTGGAAACAGAGTACACAACTACCCATGAGTACCTGGATGATTCGGATGAGAAAATTGAGGAGTGCATTGAAACAGACACAGTTCCCCACGAGCAGTTGGGTGAAACGTTTGATTTTCCGGAGATCAGAGAATCCACTGAAGCAGACGAAATATTCGTGGCTGAATATGACGACTGTTCGCAGGAAGTCGTAGAGTCTATGTCTTGCGAGTATCTAGAGGAGATCGTAGAGAACTCTGATGAAACAGACTACGTAGAAAGTACGGAGTACGGAGAAATATCTCCAAACGACGAATGCGACGATATGATAGATGATAATGTGACTTACGACTTGGAAAATTCAAAAAACCAGCACTCTGGTCATCCAAATGTCTTTGAAAATGTTGTCCGAATAGAGGCAGAAGAAACGGAGGCCCCGCCCGCGATGAGCAACTCCAACGAGATGGAAACGAGTGATCTTTTCGCGGTAAGAAATGTGAAAATACATGAAAACGAAGATCAGATCGCCGTCTCTCTTGATACTGTGTGGCGCAATCTACTGACAACAGAGAATGTTCCCAATTCCCTATTTCAGAAGTTCTATGAATTGGAACATTTCTTAAAAAGTCAATAACACTTTACTGCTGCACCTTCGCGGCCAACTAGGCACTAGTTATAGATACATTTGATTGGGCTACCGTTTCCATGAACAGAATTGAATATACGCTTTGCACAACTCGCCAATCACGAAGATTATTTTTTATTATTGTAACATTGGAACAAGGCGATAAAGGACACTTTTTTTCGTTATCACAATAAACATTTGATAAAAAAATAATAATTTTTCAACATTCACACGAGATTATCACTAAGTATGAAGGTAAAGAGAATCATTCGATATCGGTGACTATACCGTCGCTGACGTTGAACAAGTTTTCTTCTTCCGATTCCATCACCGAGAGAAGAGTGTTGTGCGAGTGCAATGTCTCGTGCTGTGTTCGTTCAACCGCGGTGTTGGCCAGCAGAGTTCTCGAAAAATCCATCAGTTGCCCACCATTCTTGAATAGGCCAAAAAACCAATACCATTAGAAACACGAACAAAGGTTGCTGATCTACTGGACGGCCAACTAACGAAACCTTACCTCGGGGCTGAGAGTTTTGTCTTCTTCCGTATCGCTACCATCAACGGTAAGATCGACAATTTCGTTCAGGACAATTCGGATGCCGGAAGCATGTAGCTCACCCTGGCGAACAATTGAGTCCAGTCGTCCGGATGGAGACGTTTGTACCGCTTCCTGCTCGAGAAGAGAGCTACGCCTTTTAATGGTGCTACTGCAACGATTTGCTCCTCCAGATATTCCGGGGATCAGCAAACGGGGCGACAGTGCAGACTTCGGTGTGGCCGTTCCGGCATAAATCGCCAGCAACCGTGGACTGGACATGGTGGGTGAACTCTGGCAAAAGTTGTGGGCTAGATTTCCCATTGGGACATTCGGCGGGGCAGGAGATGGAGCGGGTTTAGCAGGAGATGGTTTGTGCATTTTTTCTGGTGTTGCTAGCAGGGTAGACGAGAACTCGGGGTGTAGCGACATCTCGCTCAGTGCCGAAATGTTCATCGAACTATTGGCCGGCTTTGAAGTTTCCCGTTGACTCTGACTTTGTGCCTTGATACGGTTCAACATGGTCAAAGGGTTAAGCTTTTCTTTGCGCGCCACTCGTGGTACAGCGAAAACATTCGTCGAAGCCATATCCGTTTCCACAGAGGCCTGCGTAACCGAGTTGCCCGTGGCAGGGCGCAGTGTGCGGGGCTGATAAATGCTAGTCGATAATAGTTTGAGCCGAGCATTCATTGCATGTACCTCGTCTTTGTTCAGGAAGGCGATCCGGGCACTACACCTACCGCTACCTGCCAAGGGTGCATCGCCGGTCTGACCCTCGAAGTCCATCACGATCGGTGGAGTGGAGAACAGTTTGTTCTTTATAGCAAAGTTATCAACCACGGACTCGGGGCTGCTATCATGTGCGACAACCGCCGATCGGGGGTCACAGTCGAACCCCCCTGATTGTTCCTTCAGCAGGGGCAGCGTACGCGAAAGGTACTGTATCTCTTGCCGTATTTCGGTCAACTTTGCCGTTGCCCGAGAAAGTTCCTTGTGTTCAAATTTTACAATGGACTGATTTTTGGGGCAAAAAGCCTCGAAAAAGTCGACCACCGCTGGCAGCAGCGCGCTGTAGAACTCGACCAGTTTCAGTGGGTTTACCTTTTCATGCTTATCGAACATTTCTCGAGCCAGGGATTCCAACGGCGGATGGCGCTCCTGCAGCTTGGTCTGCACTTCCTTCAGCTGATCCTTACTGAACGACAGATCCTGTTCATGCTCTTTCAGTAAACACCACGCCTGCTGGATGATTTCTTCAAACTCTTGCGCAATGCTCAGCACTTTCGCGTGCTTCTGTTCGTGACTCTCGCGCTCCCTGGTGATCACCTCATCCCAGAGGATCATTAGCCCTTCATATGTCATGCGCTGAGCCAACTCGCTTTTCTGGAGAATATTTTTCAACAGGGCATTATTTTTGCATATCCGCGACGATAGAATGCTTGTCTCTTCTTGCACAGCCCCAACCTGTCGCTCCTGAAAGTCAATCCAGCGTTTATGGCTGGCAATCATGCTGGCCATGCTGGCCTTAGTAAGCATTTTAGGTGCGCCAGGAGCTGAAGGACGGATCTTGCGCAACTCCTCTTGCAGTACAAAGCGGATAAGACCAAGAAGAAATTTCATAAACTTGATACCTCCCGGTAGCACGACTAGGTGAGCCTTTACCTTCTCCATCCCGACCAGCTTGCCGCAATCGATCAGATGGTTCACAAAGTCTACCGTCGCCGTGCGGAACGCGTTTTCGGCGCCCTTATCGTAGATCGGCCAGTAGAACCGCTTCCGGAATTCAGCCGCATCATACACGTTCAACAGGAAGTGTATTACCTGGATGAACGCTTTTGTGTTCTGTTTAACGAACGCTCGGCGACAAAAGTGCGCCCGAAAGTCGTCGGACGGTTCGTGCCGCTTGGTTAGGGCATGCAGGCACCGATAAATTGCGTCGTCCAGTTGTTTTTCAATGCCACTGGTAGCTGTTGTGCCCGCCGCCCCGGACAGTACCTGGCCGGTGGTGTGTAGTTTAAGTGCTTGCGACCTTTTATTCATCTTGCGCGTCGGAATTTGCTTTTCACTACTTTCTGCTTTCGAAGCCTCCTCAGGTTTTTTCGCACTGTGCTTTCGAAAACGTTATGTCAACTGCCATTTTGTTTGCTGTTGACGATCCGTCGGTATGACAAGTGTTGCCAGGCCGTACGAAACCCAATACGTTTTACATTTTTATAAATTTTCAGAATGTTTGTGCGTCGAAGATCGAATGTTAAACTATGCGATGAAATTGAGCGTTCTTAATAAGCAACATTTGAGCGCTTGCTATCGCTACTGTTAAGTTAGAAACGAAACGTTGGGCGAAGTGTTTAATGAAACAACTGGCAGCACTGACGGGCGAAAAATGTCCGAGTTGTCGCCGAGCTCCGGCAAATTATACATGTTGATCGATGGCCGCAGTGGCACGTACCAGCGATGTAAACAATCGAACGTCACGCATCCGTAAGCCAGGAAAAGTTGTATCATATTTCAGTGCATTCAATCCAGCCCGTTCGTTGGTGAAACGGTCGCAAAGCTCCGTTCATCGCCCCCATCACAGTATGCCGTGCTGAAAGTGGGAAACAAAGAAGAAGCGTACTGCGGGGTACAATGCAACATGCGGTGGCTACTCCCGGTGTTGTAGCAGCGGCAACCGGCGCCAGTATGGAACACATCGGTGGCGGTGAACCGGAGCATTCAGGACGCGGATTTCGGCACCGTAAAACCCGGCTCGATCCGATGTGCTGCCCGATCTGTGGCATCACGTTGCGCTCGCAGGAGATCGATCATCACTTTGCAGTGGAGGTTGATCGGTTGGAGCGCATTTTGAAACCGAAGAAGAACCTGCCGTATGCAGGCGGTTGTGATGATGGAAGCAGTGCCGGACCGAGCACCAGCAACGGAGACGGGCGGCGGCACAATCACAGTCCATCTGAGCCAGGGTCATCGTCATCTGCGTTGTCCCGTTCGAACGGACACTGTGGTGAGGAGCGAGCGAGCGTGGGACCGGACGAATGCTGGGGAACTTATCAAAAGATCAAAAACAACCGGCAGGCTCGGTTGAAGGTAGTTACTGAGAACCGGCGCGACCCGGTGTCGAAAACCATTTCAATCCATTTATCTTTTCAGCTTAAGTCCAGAAAGCGAAAACCGGAAGATAATGTCTGCCCGGTCTGCAATAAAGTGACGCTGGAAGATATCGCCGTGCACGTGGAGAGTTGTCTACGGAAATCGGAAAGCCAGCGAAACGGTAGCGACATCGACGATGAAGACGACGATGACGATGCCAGCATCGACGTGGAGGAAGTGTCGTTCGAAACATACGAATGGGCGGGCCAGAAACGAATCCGCTCGACGAGCCTGCTCGGGGCGGGAACCTTGGCCAGTGTGGCTGTGCGTGTAACAAACGCCGACGACACGGACGACGAGCTGAATGTCGACGGTGACGAAAGTCAGGTTTACGGCCCACCACAGTACTGTGAACGAGATGTGATCGTATCATCGGACGGTACGGCATCCGGAGCGCTCCGTGAATTGGTGATTGCCAATGAACCGCACACCGTCAAGCCACCCGATAGTCCGGGCGAGGGCACTAGTAAAGCGACGGGTGTGACTTCTGTTAGTTACGCGAAGGTGGATGACGGAGGCATCGGAGTAGGTGATATGGCCGGATCCGTGCCAGTTTTGTCGAATAGCTCGGACCGTGCGATCGTCGAATCGTTGAAGGCGAAAGTACGCGAGTACGAAGGGTACATCCGCAACCGGCCAAAGTGTTTGATTTGTATGGACGACTTCCGGAAGCCCGTCGTGTCTGTATGCTGCTGGCACGTGTACTGCGAGGAGTGCTGGCTGCACACGCTCGGCGCGAGAAAACTGTGTCCACAGTGTAGCATGATCACATCGCCGACAGATTTGCGTCGGATTTATCTCTAATTTCGTAGTTCCTCGCTACATCTTGGCCGCTCTTCAGCACGAAAGTGGAGCGAGCTATTCAAGAAAGAAACGACAATAAGCCAATGCGCCCCCAATAGTACCAACAGCTAGCAACTGACCTTAGCCTAGCGGTGTAAAACTAGTGTTTATAGACGATGAAATTAATAAGTGATTTTTAACAACCATTAACGATCCTCCGATGGCAGGAACACAGTCGATCCAGGCACATGATCGCACGCTGCGCATTGCGTATCATCGAATTAACCGAGCATTCCGTTCCGTACTAAAGAGTTTTTCTTTCCATACCGCCCGAAGCGGAATGCGGCATACTTCCCGAACTAATGGCGACTTTTCTCTTGGGTAGTGGTTTCTTTTGTCTTCAATAACCCTACGCACTCGAACGACTGAATAAAGAATACACGAGTTTACGTTAAGTAGTAGCTCCAAACTTTCCATTTGATTTACATATCGCCAGAAGCCACACGAATTCAGAAAAAAACTATTCTGTAGCATATTATCACAACTTTAACACTGTTGATACTGATGGCTTTCGCATTCGATGTACGAAAGAATCAGGAATTGAAATACCCGAAACGTGTCCTCCCCTCGCTCCTGGGGTCCAGTTAATCGGTATCGGGATGAGCAAATATTCAATTATCCACGTAAATTCCAACGGCAGTGTGTAAATAGAAAATACCGACCTTTTTTTGGGCTCTTTTATTCAAAACTTAACCTCTAATCATTTGTCTCTACTTACTTCACTATCTCTTACACTACACTTGTCCGTTTGTCGACCAAACGGTGCACTTTTTGCGTCTTCTTCACAGAGCAGGTTCTTCACTCCGCAAAACAAGCCGCTTTTACCGACGATTGTGATTTGCCTTTTTTTTTTGTTTTTTTTTAAATATACAATTCATTGCTGTTGTAATGTGTGATTCAAATAGTTTATGTGATAATTAATCTCTACCCTTTGCAACAGTAAAGTGCGGCGCCTCATACGCTGTGAAAACGAAAAACGAATTAAAAGGGAGGTTTGTTGTCGCGTGCCCTGTTCTCGGTGCAAATTTGTGAGCCGAAATGGCGACGAGTGTCCTCCTTCCTAAAGGGAAATGTTCATTCGTTCGCAGAGAGCAGCGACTTGTAAACTTGCCTGATTTTCTGTAGCACGTTATTACACGTAAAATGGATTTTTCCAGGAATCCCGGGAATTGATTTTCTCCTGCCTTTTCGATGCTTTTCAGCGTGTGTTGCTTACATTATGGCGCTTCTTGTTTTAGTTCAAGCTCTTCACTAAAAGTACAGCAATGCTAAGAAAATCGCGACTGCTCATTTGTACGTCGGGTTCGCTTATCTGCCACACTAGGTGCCGCGGACGAGCCCAGTGGGTGCGCAAAATTTACGAACTTCCGCTTCCGCTATTAAAAATCATTTAGACTACATTGTTACCACAAATATTATAATTCATTATTGATATCATTCCCCGCGTGCCAGCTTCCATTTATAACGTAAACTAATTCGACGAGACGAAACGGGAAGTGAACGGGAAAGGTGGGTATCAGAACTAAAAGAACAAACAATACAAATCAAGACAAACATGCGGGGATCAAAAGCAGATGAGAGTTTGCCTTTTTTACACATCGTAATGACTATGAGAGGGCATTAAAATATAAAAAAAACTACAGCGGACGAAAACAAACTGAGCACGTTTTAGAAGACACGCGGAACGAGCAGAGCCGGCACGGCGTTACAGTAGCGGAACCAGGGTGAATCGTACATTGCGTGGTTGCGCGCACTAAGTCGCTTAGTCCGATGGGCCAGAACGCAAACGGTGAACAGTGCAGCCAACAACGGTGGCCAAGCGAAGCGCCAGTACAGTAGTGGCAGGAGTGCCACGGTCTGCAAGATATCGCCGACGTAGTTCGGTTGACGGACGAAGCGCCACCCGTGAGCGACCAGAAGCCGGCGACCCTGGTACGTTGGGTACGTTTGGAGACCTGATGGAGAGAGAGAAACGGAAATATGCATTCGGATCTGCTTGAGGTTACACGCCCTTCGTTTTCGGTAGTCCACTTACCGACAACCTTTTTTCCGAGTGGGTCCAACCGGTAGAGATACTTTATCCACTGCGCGCTGCGTTTGAGGACTAATCCTACGAGCGCAACAGTGACACAGACAGCAAGTGCCCAGATCGGCACATCCGAGAGCTTATGAGCAGCGACGTACTTTGGCAGAAGCGTGAGCATAAAGGGAAACAGTGCCTGACGGAGAAGGTACTGGGTGCCAAAACCTTCCTGTTGCAGCTCGAACGATGCGGCCAGATGGTGCTCGAAGACGAGCAGATCGAGAAGATACAGCACCGTCAGTCCGGCGGCAGTCAGAGGGGCCGCTTCGCCCGTGACATTACGCGCCGTGAACAGCAGCCGCTCCTGCAGTGACCCCTCGACGAGGCTCTCGGGGAGTGGGGTAAAGTGCAAATTGCGGTACAAGATGATGCAATTGAAGAGTAGGGCCAAGACAATGGACACGTGGTAGGTGATCAGCTTGAGGTTGAAGACGTTGAGCAGGGTCGGATTCACATCGCGGCCGGCAAACATGTCGTACAGCATGCGTCCGGTGCACGCGTAATGATTCATTTGCCGTGGTTCTGTGTAGCGGGTTTTTACGTACGCGAGTACGGACACCAACAGGGCTCCGGCCAGGCTCAGCACCAGCAGCTGGTTGTAGCCACGGCTTACGACGGAAAGCAGCGGGTACTTGTAGCAATACTCGGCCACAAAGACAGCCAATCCAGTTCCCAGTGCGACCAACAGTCCGTTGAAGGTGTGAGCACGTTCTGGGCGGGCTTCGTGTGCTAACCGAACCACTCGGCCGGTCGGTAACGCGGTCAGCAGTGCGACCCCGCACGTGTACAGCACGTAGAACATGGCCACTTCACGGTTGAAGTACGTCGAGAGAGAGCAAAATTCGTCCCAGTTTCTTGGCACCACAAAGCGACAGTCACGATGCGCTGCTCCGGAGCAGAAATGGTTCGTAAAGAACGCAAAGAGGGGGATCACGAGCGCCAGAAGCGTGGCACGGACTGGGCCACCGAACTCAACCAACTGTTGCTGCTGTCTGAGGCTGGTTGCATCGGGGAACTGCATGCCGACACCGTTATTGTTGTCCCCTTCGGTCCGCCGGAAGCTCTTGTAGTCGGCATCGTCCTCTTCATTGTCGGAGTATTCGGCAAGGGCGCTCATCGAGTGGGTTTGTCTTGAGCGTTCCGTTGTCGTCGTCGGCGTGGCGGCGTTGGTGCGTTGGCTGGTATTCGGCGTTACACTTCGCCTGCCGACCAGGTCCTTAGCTTGCCCGAGAATGTCGCTCACTTCGGTATCGTCCAAAATCACCGACAGACGTTTGTCGATGACAGGTGATTTTTTAAGCATCGGGAAACCCTTTTCGGACCGATCCTCCGATGCGCGGATACGCTCCGAGCGGCGCGGCTCATCTTTCATCAGCGGTGATACTTTGACCGGTTCTGCCGGTAGAGGTTTGACGGTAGCCGGTGCCATCGGGCCAGCCGGAGAGGTAGCTTTCGGTTTTCTTCCCGGAGACGCACGACGCGCTGGCGATGCCTTGCGGGCCGGTGAAGTACGGCGAGCCGGTGAAGCCTTCCGTCCCGGAGACGGTTTACGCCCGGGAGATGCTTTGCGTGCGCCCGCTGTTAGCGTTTTGCGACCGGGTTTTTTTCGGTCCATCGCATCAGCTGCGGACTCAGCCGTCGCAGTGTTCGAGGGGTTACTGGCAGGGACACCCAGTGCTAGGGACATCCGTTTACCGCGCCGACTATCCATTGCACAAAGGAAACCGTCGTCGTTGCCGACCACACGATTGTACTGTTATCTGTAAGAAATGCAAACACTGTTACAACAACCACAAACCTTAATTTTTTTCGGGCAATTTAAATAAAATGACCATAAGAATGCATTTTTAGGTTAGAACCGTGCGCCCGCGCACACTACGATTGAATCTTTGCCTGGTGATCGCACACAGCGATCCGAGGTTGTTAAAAACACATCAGCAGCCCGCGAGATGGGCGTGCGAAAGAGATAATAAGAGTGGCAGAGAAGCCCGCGCGAGAAGAAGAAGAAAGACATGGTAACATTGTCCCGGGGGTGCCGCAGGAATGTTGTTCGGTGGCCGATAATGGCGATCGGCTTTCCATCTTTGAACGCGGTGCAATAGCGCGGGCAAACAATACGAAGCCGCCACACTCCGGTCACTGGGTGCGCATACACACACAACCTAACGGTACCCGAAACTGAGCAAACCAAGCGACGGCGCATTCCTTGCTTACAAACAATAAAAACGGCGCGCATCGCGTCTGTTCCAAAACAAGCTTTTCGCACCCCGAATGGTGGCCAGAAAATCACGCCTAATTCATGCGAACTCCACGTTGCCTACCTGAGATCGGGTGAAATGAGGCGTTCGCGACTAAACACGGTTCACGCACTACCGACTAGCACCTAAAAATACACACTTTTCCTGCCGCTCGCGCTCAGAACCCAAGCATCACGCAGGACGCCATTCGACCGAAATAATCGTTGTGGTGTTCGTACGTTGGAGCGTCAAACGGTGTAACGCGCGCGTTGTGCGTTAGGGCGTTACACGGTGTCAGCGTGTCACGTTGTAGCACCGCTAGGTTGGTAGCTCCGGCTCGGGGAAGCGCAAACGAATCTCGAACGACGGTTGCTGCGATGCAAGTGGAACTCGCAAAATGCGAGACGTTACTGTACAATTACCAGATACCCTTGCCGAATCAACCGCCGGTTGATGTTGGTTCTCTGTTTTATCCGACAATCGTCTTGGGCGCTTTTGAAATGGTCTTAAATGGAAAATAATTTTGAACAAGGACTAAACTTACTGCGCTTATGGTATTGGTTGTACTTTTAAATGCGGCTCTCGGCGAACGATTTTAGTCACTTATTCAAGCAGTAGGTTGCCTTGACGTTCGTGCCTAGATGTAGAATAATTCTTGTACAACCACGGCCTGCTAAACCGACTTTTGCCAAACGATAATAAAGCCTGCGAATGTTCGATTTTTATGATGAATCCCTGGTTTTGTTACCTCAAGTCTAAACTAGATTAGGTGCGATCCTTTATAGTCACAGTTTGAAACTTTCGGTGTATCGCATTACACCGACTTACCAAAAGCTCATCGAGCGCTTAGCGAGTTGCCGCGGTGGATTCAAACTCTCCACCAGCCGCGCTAAGCCCATTTCCAAGCTGCTCACACGCTGCCGAGAGAAAAGCGAGACCGTGCCCACGCAAGAGAGCGACAGCGCCACGGCCGAACAGGTTCGCCGCCTGAAGAAACGGCTCAAGAAACGACTTCAAGTCGCCGCGATCGTCATGATCACCCTCAGTTCCGAAGCTTCTCTCGTACCGCACGGAAGGTTAGTGTCTTGGCGCTCTCCTTGACGCGCGCGACTCCATTGCATTGGCCTTCTCGGCCGTTTTGTGTAGAAATCGCGTACCAGGGTGGTGATCACGTACGGCGATCGATGTGGTGTCAGTTTTCTCTTCCCCGGTTCCACTGCGCGGCGTTTGTGAATTCACTGGTTTGAGGTTTGTGCAGTGCGAGCTTCAGTTTTATGCCCATCTGCTGGACGCCCACGGTGGGAGTCACAAGTCACCGGACCGGACCAGCTCGGGCCAGTGCATGTGCAACGTGCAGCAACACAGCCAGCAGTCCAGGTGCCAGAGATCAGTGACGTCGGAATATTATTGTTGACTCCGTAAGACCCGCGCAAGACTGCGCCCTTCAGTTCGGTTGCGCAAATTCGCTCCCGAAACGATCACACAATAACTGTCAGTGCAGCGCGCCGATGTGCCGGGCATTCGTTATACGAGCGTTCAAGTTCCGGCTGACGGGCACTATACGGTGCAGCTCGCCAGCCACGCTGTTGCAATCGGGCTGCGGTCCCAACGCGGCGAAAGCCCCCCCGGTTGGACTGTAGCGGTGGCGCAAGCGAGACATCCGTACCGAAGGTGTGGTGTCCAAAGTGAGACCGAACGTTAGACGACGACGTCGACGACGACTACGACGTTTGATAGTGTGCGGGGACAACCTGCGCACATGCACACCGACCGAGCGCCCGCCAAGCGTGGAGAAATCGATATTGTGCAATCTCTGGTGGTGCAGCCGAGCAGGCAAATTGTTTGTCACCCAACGATCCGAAGGAGTGGCGTACGATACCCCTAGGCCTAGGAGGGTCTATTTTGTACTTTCGATCGACGAGGGTGCTTTTCTTAATACAAATTACGAATTCCAGGTCCGTTCGGGAGGCAGCATGGTTGCTCGATCGATAAAACGGTGATCGGCGAGACCCGTTTCCGGTTCCGGTGCCCTGTAGTGCCAGTTTTGGGTGCAAAATAGTGCCAAGTGTAGGTGAAAGTGAGACCCCCAAAACCAAAGTTGTGCTGCCCGTGGGCAAAATCTGGTGCAAATATACACGTGTTTGGTAGGAATTAGTGAACCCAACTGTCAACAACGGTCGGAGCGTGGCGGACCGGTCAAGGCAGAGGCCGGTCAATAGGACGACTGGCGGCACTATGAAGCAGATCCGGCAGAGACGCGCCGCTATGCTGGCGTTTGTCGTAGCATTTGTCCTCGCAGTGACACTACCGCAGTCGGCGGCACAACAGAGTAAGTACCGTGTGATGGTCGGATTCCACCGGGAAGTCGTTGAAGCCGTTTGAGTCGAAAAAGAGCACGCTTTCGTGCAATGGGGTGTGTAATTGATATTCCCTGCGTATGCGCTGATTGCAACGATGCACATAATCGCCACTTGGGGTGCCATTTCACCCGATGGACTTCTTCGCTAATCTGCGTTGGCCTGCGGACCAACGATTAAGGAAAACTTTCGTCACAACCCGGGAGAAAGCCCGAAGGTGGTCACTGGATATGCCGTGCCGCGAAGATCGGAGATAGTGAGTTGATGTTAGATTAAAGTGAATGGCCCCTAATTTGAGTACGACACCCGGTTTGGTTTTTTTCTTAATTCCGGTGACCACTTTTTACAACACTAATGAATTTTATTACTTTATTCATACAGCGATTATTATCTGTCAATGAGTAACAGAAAACGCACCGGGCACATTCCTCCGATAGCGACGGGATGTTTACGGATTGTAGCTGTTTTTGTCTGCCGTTCCGTTAAAACATCGATTTGCATCCGATAAAAAACTTTTAATGGACCATTGGGAGCCAACCATTCATGGACAAAACATGAATGGTTCATTCATGTAGAAGTTTAGGTAGCATTTCGCAAGACCTAAGAACTGCTGGTTTAAATGGTAGTCTTCTTGGGTTTGCGTTGTTCCCTTAGCCAAGCGATTCATTTTGGTTCGGTATGCTAAGGTCGAAATTCCCCGTTTTCAATTAATTAAAGGCGCCATTTTTTCCCCCAAATTGAATAGTTCCGTAGTTTGCACATTAATGGCGTTACCTCATCATCTTTGGCTGCAACCAAATCCGGACAATTAAAGCATGTTTCGTATGCCCAGCTTTATGGGCAGATTGTTGCATAGGAAACGTGTAGTCGGGCTGATCTAGCCGCATGCACCGTCTTTCCGAAACGATGTACCATATGTAACTTGCCCAGCAGCGGCGGGGCCGTGGAACTCCTTCCCGGTGGGAAGGTTTTTTCGCGGTGGACCATTTCACTTCCAGTCCAGCACGCTCCACTTGCGGTGCTGACCGGGCTGACCAAGAAAGACTTTCTAGCGTGCGGCGTGGGGGTTTTAATGCGTCCTAACCGTGGCCATTTTTGTCCCACACACACACACACACACACACACACACACACAGTGCCCTATTGTTGCATCACTGCCGGCGACTGACCGGGTCGCATAAATAAAACGTTCACTGCCGTTCAATATTCACCGACCACCGGCGGAAGGAACAGCATACTTTTAGGACCACGGTGGGATCGTGTGTGTTCTTTTCTTCGGTCGTCGATCTTTGTCCCCGCAGCTCTCGGTGTGTCGTTTAAAATTTAGCGCCCCTACGCGAGGAGTTCGTCGTCTTTTCGCGCATTGAAGTCTATTGATTCGCGTAACGGAAAGACGCGTCGCTGAGTGCTACCGTAGGTCCGTCGAACGAAGCCATCATGTTCAATTGAAAGTGACCGATGTTTTGCGGCTCGCGTAGCTAAACTTTTCTCCAAGATCGCTGCCAAGACCGTCGGTGACCGGTGTTCAACTTTTACACCGTAGTTGGCGTAACTTTGGTTCAATAAGTTGTGCCATTGCCCTCCAGTGTGCGCCCGGTCGGTAATGAATACCACCGGCACCGCCGCACGTTGTGAGACCCACACACTATAAGTTGCATGCGCACGAAGCTCAGGCAAGCACCGAGAGGCAGCTAATTATGCAACGTCTGTACGAATTTCTCCCACTGAACGGGCGGAATGTGTAATGTAGTCACAGGGGCTTTCTTTGTGCTGGCTGTGTGCTTCGGTTATTGGGAAAATAATGTGTCTGCGTCTGCGTCTATGTGGATCAATAAAAATGAGAGAAAAGCGCGTGGAGAGGGCGCAATTTAATTACCCGTCGCCACATTCGTTCGCGTGATGGTTAAGTGTGTGCGTTACGTGATGGTTATGTATTTTTGATTACCTCCACAGACGAGAACTAAACAAACTTTCGTAAAACGGTATTAGAAACGATTAGGGCCAGCTTCCATTTTCGCTTCAGCTGCAGCCGAATTGACGACGATGGGATGTACGGCTGTGGTAACGGTTTAGTGGCTCCCTGAAGCTCCTGATCCGTTGCTTCTCGCAGCACACTTTCATATCGACTCTCCGTTCTGCAGCAACACGGGCGGGCGGGTTCGTGCGCATGAGTGCATACGTGCGTGAATGTCGTTATCATGTGCACGGCTCGTTTCGGGCGCTGGGAACCCTTGCATTCTATCGGCCCTTTCACTGGGCGTTCACTTTTATGCTTTCCCTCATCAAATTTGGCACTCTAGTTTGGGCGGCTTCGTGCACCTTGACGATGGGGCGCCTAGCAATTATTACTGATCGACTTCAGATGCTCCCCGTTTGTGCTGTGTACCAATAGAATGGCACACCGATGGCTCGCAACAACTACCGATGCCGTTGTATAACGGTGACGGTGTCACGTGTGCCTGCGCATTAAACGGCGTCGGCGTTCGTTACGATAGATCGATACGCTCTAGCGAAACGGCGAATGGAAGAAGATCGCGCGGCCCGCGAACGCTCTTGGGCAATCCCTTTTTTCGCTGGCTGGCATGTTGCGGCAACTTGGCCTAGAAGCTGCGGGCGCTTCCAACCACCCAAAGAGCGCGAACAAGGAGCACCCATCTGCTCGACGGCGACGGCACGATGGCATTCCGACAATCCTTTTCCCATCCGATAGCATCCCGCACCAATCGATACAAGAAGAGCACACACACAGCGAGAATCCAATCACCTTCTAGCGTCGGGAAAGGAACGGCACTCGGCTCGGGAAGGAGAAGCAATTGTTTTCAACACTGCACCGATCGCACCCAGAAACACGACATGATCTATCACGCATTTGCATGCCCACTCTGTCAACCGGATCTGTCAGCGGGAGGTGCTCTAGGAGAAGGGCTGTGGGTTGGCAGAGCGACGGTATAACCCCCAGTCGCCGATGTCACCTTTAGCGCTCCCTCTCTGAGTAGACAATGATAGCGTACTCTGGTTTCGCCGTCCCTGGCTCAACCTTAGCCGCGTGTCTTTGGACTTGGAAAGGGTGCTCCGGGCGGTTGTAATCGATTGGACCCGGTGCTCGGCTCGGCTCTAGCACCGCAAGGTGGCACTGCGCTCTACGGCTCTCTAGAGGTCGCTGCAGGGAACAATGGCACTCGCGCCGTAGTGTGGAGGTTAGAATGAAGTATGTAAGGGTTGGTTCTGCTGGGGAGGATCACCTGAACGATCCACATAATATGGCTTAGAGCGTGGCGCGATTGTTGTTACATTCCAAATACCGTACTCACTTAGGCCGTAATAGAATGGTCGTAAAAATTGTTTTATTGGTTCGCGCCTTGAGCGACGAAATGTTGCATCTGTCAAACAGATGCCGTACCATCGCCCCCAAATGTTGACCATAAATTTGCACAAAATTGAAGAGCTTTTTCATGACATGTGGAAACATGTATTTTGAAAAACTGAAAACCATTGAAACGATAGGCATAATTGGTGCTCCGGATGGTGCAACACGCTTCGATCTGACTCGCATCCTTAGAGCAGAACGGCACTAATGAGTGCGGAGCGTTATGAGATGGCACGTGTGCCAATTTAGCTCACGCCCAGAGAGCCCGAGGATTGGGAGGTGAGTTTGTGCAACCGAAACTCCGGTGCCGCGTACCAGCCCCACGACGGACCGTAATGGATTCGCCAGATCGATGGAAGGGTGCGAAAATTTGGTGTTCGATCTAACGAGCCACCGGGCCCGGGCGTTCCAAGATCAACATACGGCGCGGTGATTATGTGCATACGGCCAGAGCAGCCGCCGCCGCAACACGGTTGCGAAAATGCGCAATCTAGCCATTCTGACGCACGCACGCTCTTTAAACGCCGCGGCCGGGCGACCTTTCCACGAAGATTTGTTTTGTTTTCGATTCTTTCTTCTCGCGCGGGTTGCCTAACGGACGGTTCGCGGCTGGCGGCCGGCCGCGGGGCCGCGTCCAAATTTTTGGTGATTGACATAATTGTGCTAGCCTTTGCCGGGCGGCCTTCTCGCAATGACTTTTGGCTGTCAAGGTTGCAGCCGCCGATCTCGAACTGGGGCTGCTAATGCTGACGGAACGAGTTCGTTCTTAAGAAACCTTTGGTGGACCTGTGGCTTTGATGGACCAGTGTAATTGAAGCTTGAGTGTTGTTTACAACGTTGCTCGTGACGTTGTGAAGCAAAAGGTGATTTTATCAGGATTTTTTTGGACTATTTTTTATGGTCCAGGAAAAAGTGCTCAACAAGCTACTGTTGTATTTTGAAATGCTTTTGATGGCGGTAATTTCGCACTCCAGAACACGGAACGCGATGAGGCGGTGATTTGGTGGGATCGGTCGGGAGTTATCCATTACTAACTACAAACATCGCCAATTGCCTGTACAAATCCCTCAAAAATCGTGAAAAACGAAAACAATAAAACCTCACGTTTTGAAGGTTACGAAACAGTTTGACAAGTTGTCTTGTATGAAAGGCAGCATAAAGGATGGTATTATTGATTATAATTTGCACCGCAAGTCCGCGAGTGGTTGCAGGATAATTGTTCAAGTGCACTCAGCAGTAGCAGAAAGCCGCTCCAACTTTGATCGCAAGCGTTCGGCGTCAAGCCAGGTCCTCGTCAGCCGTCGCTACATTTGTTCTCGCGATTGGCCTTGTCCTCGAAAGTCGATCAAATTAACACCCGATTGGTTCGCTCATCACAACGAGAACACACGGGCACAATTTCGGTGCCAATTAAAGTGCTTTGATTAATTGTTCGCTCAGCTGTGTGGCCACACGGCCACCGGGCCGAGGTGCTACCCTCTCCGTGGTGTGTTCTGAACCGAATCAATCGATCCAGTGGTGCTCCACTAGACCGCACCGCACCATACCGCATTCAAGTCCATTCTCCATTTTCTAATTGCACCGCTCGGCACCTTCGCTCTGCACGGTCCAACCAACCAACCGATCCGCAGAAACAAAAAAAAAACAATAATGCAGAAACAAACACTAGAAACCGGGCTGCGATAGGAAATGGTAACGCGAAGCGCGCTTTTGGCGACCTCCGCGAAAGATCAGAGCGAAGGAGCGGACCACGGGCGCCGCGGTGTGACGCCGGAGCCGTGAACGCCAAGTGACTTGCGCGAGCGAAAGGTGGCGTCAAGCGGCGAACCTCGCGCGCACGCGTGACCGAGAAGGCAGCAGATTTGCTTTCAGTTTTGCCACCACCGGGCGCTCAAGGTCTACCACATGGGCTCGCTCTGTGTGTGTGTGTGTGCGATTGTCCGTTTTTTTCTGTTGCTGCAGTGTGTCGTTCCTCGCCCATGGACAGCTGGAAACTGGACCGATCGGACCGCTCGCACGGCCTGCGGCCGATACGGTGCAGAATGTGGCCGGGCGCAGTTTCGCTTTCGGACCAGTTTGCTCGTACCCACACCCCCCACCACCGATAGTTGGCCCACCCTCGGGTGAGATAAACAAGACTCCATTCCGATTCTGCAAGCACTAACCACCGCGCGGACGGAGCTCCATCATTGGTAGCGCCTGGAAGTTGCTGCCGCCGGTATGTCCTCATTGGGGCCAGCGTAGAAAAAATCATTATTGTGAAAATCCTTCCACGAAGGCAGGGACGGTGCGTCCCCGAAGCCTGCCAAACCGGATGCGGTCCGGCGGTGACGGGTGCTGACGAAATTCGGTTCGGCCGGGAGAGCCACACTTGCCTAGAACCTGATCGGTGGCGACTTAACGCGCTCTTATATTACGACCAATTAACTTAATACGACCTTTACGTGGCTGAGAAAACAGTCTTAAAATTTCGATCCAGGTTCGGCGGATTTCGAAGATTTACGGTGCTAAGTGTGCGCCCTAATGCTACGCCAATAAACCGGACCTGCGACGAGACCGGATCGTGTAACGCCACGGTGCCATGAGAAGACAATTAATTTGCACATAAATATCTCGCTTCGCACTAGACGCGTTCCTTATTGTTCCGTTTTGGGGGTTCCGAACACAGGATCGGGCGGAAAGCATCACAACATCATTAGCATAGCATAGAATCTAATCTGTCTTGGTGTGAGCGAGAGAAGCACAATAGCATCGGAATGGCATACAATGAAATGTGAATAAATGTTCGCAAACATTCTCGCGCCAACCAAACAAGTCTCTCCACCTGACCCCTTCGAACCCGGTTTCTTCTTCTCCCCCCGATTTAAAAAAACCCGTCCTGGCCCAAACCCGGTTGACAAAGCCAACCGCCGATCGCTGCGGCGAGTAGCAATGTTTCGCTTGTATAATCGTAAAAAAAGGCCACGCGTCCTGCCTAAAACCTATTCGCCAACAGCCGCCCCAAAACGGGTTCCGCCTAGTCCGCAGGTGGACGGCGATTTATTAGCATAATATGGTGCAGACTTGCGGGCCGGTGTGCCGCAAGTTTGTATTAATTTCTAGATCAATGCGCCAACCGGCGGACCGCGGGCCGAGTTATATGACGATCGTAAAGTATGGCGGTCACCTTGTTTTCGTAAGCGGGCCCGGCGCGGTGCGAAATATAAAATTGCGCGAAATCAAAAACCCGGCCCCGGATGACGACCGGGCGAACATACAATTTGCGTGCCCGAATCGACCCAACAAGGCCCCGCCGTAGTCGTTCTCACTTTTTCCGGATCGCCACCGACGATCGAGCGCACTCCGATCGGGCGGCTACCGGCTATGAAATCGTTGATTAACACCCCCGAAATGGTGGGCCAATCGGCGTTAATTCCGCGTTAAATGGGCACAGGACCAGCCCACGGACCCGCCTTGCCCTGAGCCGAGTGGGCCGTTCGGCTGCCCGTTATGATTTCGTTTGATTGTTCGCTCCTGCCGAAGACGATCGCTTTACGCCGAGCCGTGTGCCCGCGAAGCGTGACATTTAGTTTGACATTTCAGCACTCATTACCGACCGAGTGGAGTGGCGTGGAGTGGACTGGTGTGTGCATTCCTCTGTCGGCAGGCTGGCGCAACCGGCCGCCCGGGGTCGGGCCTTCGAATGTGACGCTCGGCGGGGATGCCGATCGGTGGGGACCGTCGGTGCGTTCGTGCGGATGGAAAGGTCAGGAAGTCGACCGAGGCACGTTCTTGGCTAGTAGTGAAGGGTTTCGCCGTTCTGCGCGATCGGCTTCGGCGCCTCCTCCTCGGCGATCCGCACAGAATTGGCTGTCGAAACCGTTGAACAGAATGTCGATCGATAGTTGAAAGGATGATGCGCCGGGCGGATGCGCCAGTGACTGTTGATTGAGCGAGCGGCGATCTGGCGCGGTGGGGTCTGAAGCTCAGATAAGGCTTCTGCTGCCAAACCCACAAGGAAGTAGCTGAAAATGGTAAAGCAACGCAAATCGTTTCCAAATCGTGACCCTCGTGTTGTTGGCTCGAGTCAAGGAGCCACGTTACCACACCGCCGAGAGCGATCGATGTCGACAACGAAAGTTGCGGAAATATTCACCGGAGTTTGCGGACAAACCTAAGCCGTGTTATATGTCGTATTAGAGGGGGATGTTTTGAAAATCACAAAACTAATTCCCCGAATTCAGCAATTTATTCCACTCGAGGAACGTTTTGGACTCGGTGACCTAGGTCTCCTTCTTTCGAATCCGCTTTGGTCGAATTCTTCACCGATCTTGGACATTCTTCCTGCATGTTGCATCTCTGATGTTGCGTCTCTGCGTCTCGATTCGGCCTTGAAGTCTTGGAGGAACCACTTTTCCCACCCCAGTACTTCTGCGACGTTCAAGGCGTTACAAAACACGCGTCATTCGGTTTCACTTCTTTCGCGTTCGCCTGGCCCAGCAACCTGACCGGCAACGTGGCCTTCGGGACCGGGCCATTCCGGGACGGCAAACTGATGCAGGGTCATCACCTTTATCAATGCCACACGATCGCTGGAATGCTTCGAGCAGATTACGATGATTACATGGCACGGCTTCGACATGTGACGGTGAGTAATCGGCATGTCGGTGGAGGTCACTCCACCACCATTTCTTTCCGTGACCAGCGCGAGTTTATCAACCCGGTGACACAGCTGGCTCCGAGTGCTGTCGAGTGCTCCAAGGATAAACCGGTCAAGTTCCTGGTTTCACTTAGTCACGTTAGCGGAACTGTGCGGGGATCCTTCCACTTAGAGACCATTCGGCGATTGATAGAAACAACAGAGATGTGCAGAATCTGGTTTCAAATTATCGGAACCTTGCCTAGGTGGTGCCCTACAAAAACCCTCTAATAGTTTCTCCACCTTGCTGCCGTGAGCGGTACCAACGGAGCGTGTCAGTTTCTGCACGCACTGAATAGCAATAGAAAATAAACAAAGCGCTGGAAAGAGAAAGGGATTGATTTTGGTTTGCGAAACAATGGTGTCAGCCCAGTAACCGCGCACTTTTCGGTTAATTCGGTTTCTGCTTTGGGATACCCAGGCCACGTCGGAATAGGAAAAGTAAACACGAAATGAGTGCATAATTTGAAGTGATTGGGAAAATAATCTTTTATCGCGTGGAAAGTCAGAGGAAAGCGAATGATTAGTCGACAAGTAACCGGGCGTCATGGTTACCATCATTTGAGAGAGCTTTGAGCATGGAGATTCTTTTATCTCTTTATCGCCATGGTGATGCCCTGGTGAATGGCGAAATTCCAAGACAGTAAATCACGGTGGTTTCGGCTCATAGGTTGCTTTGCTGATTTAATATAGTTAAAACCGGAACCCATGGACGACCAATGAACGCTTTTGTTGTGAAATATAACATATCGAGTGTAGATCATCATCAGGTTGACGAAATCCTTTGAGCGATGATTAACTTCGGACAACGAAGAACCTTTCATTGCAAACTAATGAAATCACCCACCGTCTAAGAAAACCCGCTGAGGACCACTCGCATCGGAGCGTGGACTTCCCAAACTGTCAAATGAAGAAAAAAAAAAACTCCCGAAGCATGCCCGCGGTGCGTAACAGAAACGGCCCAATGCCGCCGTGGGGCGCACTTTCGCGACAAGTCATCCGAATGATGCGCACGTCAGAAACGATTGGCCGCCCCGGGCGGAAAGTGGAAATGACACGCATCGGATTGATTAGGGAGTACCGGCACGGACTCCGTGGAACGGTGGAACCGACCAGACTCCCTCCTTCCCGCCACAACCGATTGTGGTCAATTTCTTTCGCCTCTCGGCCAACGGGGAACGTAACGTGAAATTGCATTTCACTTTTAACCCGACGATACTGGTCGAGAGTTTCCATTGGGTCCATCGATCGGCACGGTTAGCTGGTTCCGCCTGGTCACCGGAGCGGTTGCGGGTGGGCCGCCAGGGGCCACTTAGTGAGGGTTAGGGTGAAACTGAGAGCCGATACAATTACGACCCATTACGGATTGGCGGCACCGCGGCCGGTGGCAAATTAAATCGGAGAAATAAAGTGAATTTTTGGTGACTGGAAGTGAAACCCGCGGTCGGCGCCACCGCCGCGAGGAGCGTCTGAAAAGGCTAATTGCCCAGACCGTGCTTTCCAATCGATCCGACCCCTCCCGCGCACCCTAAACGGCGAGTTTTATGATCCGCCGAGGGGGGTTGATGCGATACCGCGGCACGCAAAATATAAGATCCACGGGTTTACAAATTAAATCGATTCAAATGGGTGATCAATCGCGCGTCTCACTCTGACGTGGCGTAATGCAAAGGCGTTTTGGGCCAATTTCACAATGGACACACTGGACGGTGCAGCCCAGGGTAGCCCGGCACCTGTCCTGTCCATTCGAAGCTGACGGATTGGAAACGCGTATTGCGAGGGCAGCCGCCCGCTCGGGGCAGTGAAATGGAAAATTGGTCGTAATAAATGAAATTAATCTCTGGATGCGCAGAAAGAAGTTGTGAATGCGTCTCTTGCGTAGGACCCGGTGTGCCCGTTAGAGTTGGACGCTTTTTTACGACGCATACACGCAAGCAACGCACGTATGGTGGTTGTAAACGCTGGCACTTAACCGGCGGTGACCGATGGAAGCCTTGGATTTATGCTGCGGCGCGTCGCTGATGGCTTATGGCCGCCGCCGCCGCCCGCAAACCGTGGAGCCTTTCGACAGACCCGTCCGCGTGGCAACGTGACGTGTGCTAAATGGTTTTCAAAATTCGTGAAAAGACATAAAATAGCGGACCATCATTGTGAAATGGCACACGGGTTGCAGAGATTGAGAAAAAGTCGAGCAGTTCGAGAGGAAAGCTTGTAAATTTTCGTAAAATCGACGAAAGCCTTTCTCTTGCCTCGACTTTGTCAAGTCAAGTACTTTGGCAAGTAGAGTATATTCAACTAAGGTCAACTATTAATACATTAGGTAAAGCTACAAAACTGGAAACACCGTTTATTGCTTCAATTTTCATGTTCCAGCTGCAATTTAGTACTTCCCACAATACCTGATCGCAGAGCTCAAAGGTCGCTTCGACTTCGACACACCCGGAAGTGCGACTCCGTGGAATGTGGTTTTGATTAGGTGTCGAGCGCCAGTCGTCAATAGTCCCAAAAATGCACGACTCGGCGACATAATACCTCCGCGGGTCCGCGGGGTCCACTCCGTGGTCCCGCCGGTCGAACCTCGGTGCCGGACACGGACAGGAAATGTGTAAATAAATGTAAATTGGAAAGATGCTGTTAGAGGCCTGATCGGTCGCTCTTTCCGATCGGTCCGATAGCGTAGGGCGTTCATGTCCGGTTTGGAGGCGCAACAAAAGCGCCGACCACACCGCGTTGTGTTGTTGGCCGTCGTGTCATCAGTCATAAGGTTTTGAATACACCTGTCAGTGGAGCGTCATCGAACGGTTGCGGGTGCATTCCGTTGCGTCGTCGTTGCATCAGCCGGACTTTCTAGTGGAATTCCTCGGCAGGATCAAGCGATACCTTAAACAGAGCTACGTGAGTTCTAAGTATGTCGGTAAATCATGAGGCGCCGCCTATCCGGACTCACCCAAAAGGCTGGCAGAATGCCTAGCGTTACCCACTTCCTGCAAGACCGTGAAGCTTGCTGACCGCGACCTGTGCTCAAAGTGACCCATCAACAGGTATTAAAGTAATAAACCTTCCATTAAAAGCTCCCAAAACCGGGCACGATGAAGGCTGGGTGGCCCGAGGACACCGACCCACCGGGGGCTTAATTATACATTCCATATTTACCCAATTAAGAAGCATCACGAACCACCCGAGGCGGCCGCTCCGGGGCCCGGGTGGTTTATCTAAACAATCGACATTAAATTTCGCTCCACGTTTTGCTCTTGGGAGGTTGGTCAGAGCGATGAAAAGGCAGCCCGAGATGCCGGCGATGTTTGTTTGGTTTTTCTCCACTCTTCACACTGCTTATGTCATCACTCTGATGATGTGCCCTCCAAAAACTGCGAGATGTCGCATGATCGCACCCGATTTTCGGCCACCGTTGGGTGCCGCTTGGTATCTCGCCTAGGCCACGGCAAAAAATGTGTATCGTGGCGCGTTTCGCGATCTTCTGGGGGCGCTCTTCGAGTGGCCACTTGACGGTGGTCGCGATAAATCCGGTGGAACCAAAGGTCGACTCAGCTCGCGAAAGCGAAAGTTGACGACGCCGAGGCGTGGACGACGACGGACGACCGTGCACGGTTGGTTTTGGAAGTCACTTTCTTCGTGCCCGGACGAAGCCGGTGCTGTCACCCGCCCATTATGCAGATGGGCGCGCTGGTTGCGTAAGCGATTGCGCATAATCGATGTGTTCGGTCATCTCGCTTTCGCCCTGCACGGTGGGGCGACATTTCGCCGTGTCACCGCACATTAGCATGCGGCCGCGGCCTGCTGCTGTTACCGGAAGCTGCGTGATCCGCGACTTGTCCCAGGCCCGCAGAAGGGCTCGCCCGGGGGTGGTGTGTAGCTACGAGCCTTCAATCATTTTCCACTCTCTTCTGGCAACCGCGGGATCATTTTTCACTCTTCCCGACCGCTGCAGGGACAGCGTTTTTGGGGTGAAACTTTTTCGGTAATACTAAACCTCGCCACACTGGCCCTGCGGTGGAGGTGACGGTAACCGGTTTGATAATAGGAACCGGGATGACAACGCGGAAGCGGTTCGTTTTCCCAGGCCCAGGGCCATGAATATGCAACACTGGGCTGGGGTGGGGTGTCACCGCGATTCTCTGCCTTTTTTTTACTGGTCCTCGCATTAATTCAGTCCCCTGGCTCAATGTTTTGACAACATTGGAAAGTCGCTCCGACCGACACGGCTTGAAGCGTTTTACTTTTCTCAATGTCTTGATCGGGAAGTGAAATTTCTCCATTTCGGCTTCGGCTCCGATCAATCATCGTCAGCAGTAGGGTGTTGGCTAGCTCTCCGATACGGGTACTACGCCTATTCCGAATCCTTGGGGGCCCCAATCTTTTTCTTCTACGCCACCGGCAACAATCCGTCACCCGAAGTGGTTGCCCAAACGGCATCGTAGTATCGCAGGTGGAACCATCCATCAAGCGCAGACCACCGTGGAACACCCGCTTCAAGAGGGTCGCACGGACGCTTTAAAATCCATTCCGCCAGCGGTTCACTTCCGTTCGCGGATCGCGGACAGAATAATCGCCCACTCACCCGGTGTGAGATCAGCATTTAATAGGATTTTCGACTGCCGGCACTGGGATGGGAACACCAAGTTCTAGCAGCAGCAGCAGCAACGTTCCGCAAAGGCATTCGCTGGCAACACACACACACATCCTTGGCCATTTGGTAAGGGTATTTAAATTCGTGCACGGCTCGCGCTGGGATCGCCCATAGCGTGATGGGCACACTTTGTCCGTGTGTTTCTCACACGCCCCAACATAAGCGGAAAGGTCACCCGTATTCTTACCGCCGACGGAGACAAGGCCTATGCGCTGCGCAACGAGCAATAAAGATTGAAGTTTACTGGTGTTTCTTCCCTGACGCTGATCGCGTTGATGAATGGTACAGCCGGGCTGCGGGCCCAAAATGGACAAACACCGAGATCGGGTTGGCAATGGCAGAATAATTGCATGGCCGGGGGATGACGTTGATGAACTGCACCCGGCCGCAGGAGTGCCGGGCGTTCCGATGAGTAATTGGCGCCGACTGCTCGCTGAAGTGGTTTATGTGGAATTCGATAGATCCCTTCTTGAGATGGACCCGCTAGCATCCGAATGGGTGATTCAACCGTCCCTCCCCCCCGCCAATTGATGCGCAAATGGATTTGTCATCGGAACGCGGCGAAATTGAAATCCCTGCCGGGTCGAGCCTGGCCACATCCGGTTTAGCGACACTCGGTGCGCCGCTACCGATGTAGGTGAAGGTAAAGTGACTAAGTTCTGGGTGGCTCTCTCGCTGTGTTTTGATTAATTGATGCCATTGACATGCAACGATGCAGCCACCGGATCCGTTGGCAGAGCCAGCGACAGAACCATCAAGCTGCGAAGCGTGATTTCCATTAGAGAATTTAATTAGCTGTGGTAACACTGATTCGGTGGACGTTGGAAGAATTTGTTTGAACTTGAAACAATACAGGGTGCCTCTTTATGACCCGTACTATTTAAATGTTAAATAACTCCGCCAGTTTTCAGTAAATGGATAAGACTTATTTAGGATATAGAATGCCGTTTATTGACAATTTATTCAGAATACAATATCGATTCGAATAGCCCCACAGATAGAAGTCAGAAGAAATTCGGCATTAATAAGCACGTACAATTTTCACAGTTTTTGCAGTTGAACGATTATTTTCAATGTTCAGCGACACAATTTCAGCCCGCTCTTTTTTCGTAAATCGATCTATGACTAAAAAGGCATAGATCGACGTTTCAGAATCTGGATGATTTGTCAAAAAATATTGACAAACTACGGAGTTATTTAACATTTAAACAGTATGGGTCATGATGAGGCACCCTGTATTAAGTGGCAGACGCACGATGCCTGGCCAGCGATCAGATTCCAAAAATAGGTTTCCCCTGCCACGGTGATGGTGACCATCCGGTGGGCTATGTTTACCATTTGGCCCCGATGTTACCCAAAGTTTAGCCACCAGCCAATAATTGGCCGGTCAAGCCACAACATCACTGGGTCAGGTCGCCTCGGTGCCAGAACCTTCCAATTACGCGGACCTTGACGCGGGTGCTCCAGTGCACCAGTGGACCAGTGCATTGTAGCGTGTGCAGTGTGCACCGTCGGTGCAGCGGTAGGCTCGTTGCAACAAGGTTGCCTGTTCCAATCGCACCCGGCGGCCAACGTTAGTGGCGCCCGTTCCGTGACGCGTTCGCTTTTGTTCCGTTTTCACACCGTTTCAACTGCCATTTTGTGAGCAGCCACCCAACCAGCCAGCCAGTGCCGGCCCGAATCGGATGTTATGTTGAGCGGTTTTACGACAATTTAACGGGACGGTGGGACCGCGTATGTAACGGCCGCCGCGGTGGCCAAGAGCTCAACGATTGACAATGCACAATGGGCGACGGCTGGCAGGTTTTGGTGGGCCACGAACGGGAGCAGCACCGGTATGCATCGGTGGTGCGTGTTGGTGCGAACACCAAACCAAATCCGTCTAATCGGGCGGGGGAGGGCGTGAAAATTGCTAATTTTCCGACCCAGCTGTTTGTGTGCACGCGTACGTTTCCATTCACCGTTTCGCGCCAGTTCCAGTTCGGGGACCGTTCTTCGGTGCGTTACGCTTCTGAAACAAGCAGAAAAAAGGGAAACCTTTAGCGGACTCAAGTAGCGGCCGCCGCCGCCGTGAAGTCGTCTTTCCCCGGGCGCGAGGCGGGCACTTTTCGCACATATTTTTGTGGCGACTTCTCAGACTTACCGGGCCCCGGGCAGGTGCCTCCACTCCAGGGCGCACGCACGGCAAGCGATTTTCTGTCGCCACGCCTGCGGAGGTTACGTAAGTTCCCGAAAATGGGAAGGGTGGAGAGGAGCGGCCGAAGGTGCTTAGATCCCGCGGGGGACACTCCGACGGTGGCTCGCTCGTTGACATGCACACCTGTCGCTGTGGGGCGGGCGATGATGGTGCCGGCCGACGTCGGGGTGATTGTTGCTAAAAGTTGTGCCCATTCCCAGGCGCGCGAAGGGTGGCCGCCGGACCGCCCAACCATTGCACAATCGCGGGCGGGCATTAATTACCCTGACACTGTGACCACCGGCAGATGCCCGCCGAGGGCGGCCGAAGACCCTCGGAATGGCACACATTCGACACGCCGTCGTCGAGGGCTACCGAAGCGACACGAAACTCCCACCAAATTTTGGCACCGATTTGGTTGCCGTCATAGCACCTTGGATTCGACAGTAGGCCCCGCGATCTTTGATGGGCGCACCAAGACCAAGGTTTTCGCGGGGTGGTGCATCGAATCGAGTAGCCGGGGCGCCGGGTGGCAACAAATTTAGAAAGTAGCGGCCAATCGAACCCAACCGAAAAGGATGACATCGCGGTTGTGTCGTAACCGAAAGCCAGCCGGATACTCGAAAATGGCCCCGAGAGGGAGAGCGAGCAAAGCAAACTATAAATTATTACATTACGCCCAAACGAAAAGATCAATCGAAACGATTGCACTTGGTTTGCTCAGCCTCTTTCCTTTTGGCTCTCTCTCTCTCTTTCTCGCGCGTTTGGTGGTCATTTCCGGTACATCGCACGCTATCGGGAAAGTGCCGCTGTGGCCAACAATAACAAACCGAAAACCGACCACAAAAAAAAAACAATGAAGGTTAATGAACGAACGTAAGAAGAGTTCGGCTTGAAAGACGCATCGAAAGTGTGGAAAAATCGGGGAAAATGAAACGGAACCGAAACCGCGAGCCAGGCGAAACCGGGCACCGAAGGGAGAAGAAGAAAGTTGCGCCACGGTGGGGCGCCCATTTTCTAATAATGAAATCTCCATAATATAAAACTCTCGATCGAGCGCGGTGCGCAATTAGGCGTGAAACGTGGAGAGCCGAAGGGTGACAGCAGCACCGAAAGGAAAGTGACAGGCCATGCGATGACAAATGACGTTTCGCCGGACGTCGTTCTCGGCGCGAGCGCATTCCGGCCACATTCACGGTTGCATGTGTTACACCCAGGGGGCCCGCATCGAGGATTACATTGGAGCGAGAGAGAGAGAGCGAAGTTTCAATGCCGCTATCTACCGCTGGCGATTTACGGCGAGTCGCCCGGGAGCAGCTCAAGGATCTCGGTCGTTGCTCCCCACTCCTGGCGGCACACAGCTCCAATGGCTCCGTCGGGCGAGCTGGCATCGAATTCAATGTTGCCGCCCGTTGGGGTATTTATTATTATTGGCATTATTTATGATAAACTGGCTACAAGTACCATCCCTTTGCGTGGGGCTTCGTGCGTGCGCAGTATCATCTGCCGAGTCGACCGATGAGCTCTGTTGTCGTCGTCGTCGGACGGGGGTGTGTGCTGTGTGCCCAGCGAATCCTACGTGATGCCCTGGCCCACCTACACTGAGCAAGGAGCGCAACATGGCGCACGTGCACTCGCGGATGGTTATGGTAATGGCAGGACAAAAGCGTTTACCGATTGGTGGAGCGATATTTTAACGACCGCGGATTAGAAGCCCACCATCGTCCGGGGCTTGTAAGCGGTTAATTTACGACCCTCACTCTGGGCGTCTGGCCCTATCGTCTCGGTAGGGGACAAGAAGCATTTGCAAACCATCGCGTAGGGCTGCGCTTCGTTGAGCCGAAGAACTCAACGCGAAGCGAAAAATAAACACATCTTAAACTTAATGCGCTACGCGGACTTTCGATCGAGATTAATTGGTTACGTCTGCGCAGCTTGAGATATCGCTATCGCTGGTGCCAATGTTCTGGTTGTACACCTCCATTAAGCGGAACAAATTGTTCAACGCTGCCCATCACCTTCGCAAGCTCCCCACGAGCGACTGCTTAACCTTGCCCAATCGGTAGAACTCTTCCATTAACGAGCTTCTCGTAGCGATGGGGACCTTTAACCAAATTGGATTGGACCACCAGCACTCTCGGCGGTCGGTGCGCTCGGTTCCGATGCGTTCAAAGTGTCCTGTGTGCTACTGTCAAGGTGTTTCGTAGCCATCGAAAATCGAAAAGACCTCCACCGAACCGCGTTGTTCCGTTCCGATTACATGATCACACAAAGTCGCGCGCACAGTCGGCTTCCGATGCCGTTCCGCACAAATGGACCCGCTGGAGGTTGCGCTCCGAACGGAGGCCAGGTTCCACCGTAATTTTCTCCAATTTTCTTAACGAATTCCACCGCGCAGCTGCATCTCAATTCGTCCGCATGGCCAACCGGAAGCGTTTGGCACCCTTTCTTTAGCCATCGCATCCGCTTTTCGGGGGTTTCGGTCGAGCGTCGAAGGTTTCCAATGCTTCAGACAATGCTGCCTTCGACCGAGTGCGCCCCGGTGATCGGTTGATTAGGCCCGTTTGTCCGGTTAGCCACCGCGGGGCCAGCTGCGTCAGCACCGTCATCTTGTTCCCAAACCGCGCAAGGTTAACAATTCCGTGCTGTGGCGTTTGAGCCGGGTGAGGTGCGTAAAGTGTAATGCGTTGAAACAATAGTTCACTCCGATGTGCGGCCGAATCGAAAATGGAAAATTAATTCGTACCTCGACAGTTCGTAACCCATTCCGGCGGTCGGGGATAAAGGCCACCGAGGGCTACCTTGATCGCGTTAATTGTTGGCGATCGCGGCTGAGAGATCAGACTGTTTGCTATATCCGGGATGTCTTGCTATATCCGGGACACGAGCCGTGCTTTTGGGGGAACTGCATTAAGAGAACTTCTCGCGAGGTCTCACGCAGCGAATCCACTTAGCCGCAGAACGCAGCACCGTGAGCCTTTGTACGTCACTCCATCAGCCATCAGAACGGCCGCCGAGAGCCGAACGCTGAGAGAGAGTTCTTGAAACAGCTCGAGATAAAGATTGTAATTTATGCCTTGTTAGCTTTGGTGCCTCGGTCTCACTTGGCCTCAATTGGCAGGACTGCTGCTGCTGCCGCCGAAGGCTGGAATGTTATTTTTTCGTCCACGATTAAGGTCAAGACCCTGCGCCGCCACCGCCAGCTCATCTGAAATCTGAACCGCTTCGTCCGCGCTGTCGTCCGCGGTTATATCCGGGATGGTTGGGTCAGAATGGTGGGTCTCTTCCTACGCTCACGCAGTGGCCCCTCCAGAACCCCAGAGTGCGTGCTGGATGTGACCTTAATCATCGTGTAAACGATCGCCCAGAAGCGATGCCGCTCCTTATTTATGATGGTTTTATTCCACCGTTTACCGGGGTTCCCGCTTCACCGTCGAGCACTTTCTGGCGACGACAAACCACATCCAGTTCGGCACGGTACTCAAGTCCTGGCGCGAGTCTCAAGAACGTACCACACGCGATGAGTCATTGGAAATTTGCGACCTCTTCTCAGGTGCGCCTTCTCGTGCCGTTCTCAGGTAAGTATGGACCCACCGTGTCCAATCCATCCCGGCATGTGGGGTTGTGTTGTTGATTCACGAATGTTGAGCTAAAAAAAGGTGGTCGTACCGACCGACAGACGGATTTGGTCCGAAAAGCCCGAAAGGTGTGAATGAACTCTCGCGAACGTTATAAGATCTTGAACGTGACCGAACGGGACATGCGGAGGGGGATGTCCGGCGAGCGATAGAATCCGCGGGACACACAAGCACACACGGTGTGCCCTGTATTTTCCAAGAATGTCGACGCACGATTAGAATAACTGATGACCCCCGTGGCTGGCACTTCTGGCGAGTTGCGCCCACCGGACTAGAGGGGGCCCGATGCATGTGTCGAACTGCTTGAAACGACTGCTCGAAATAGTCCGCGAAGCATGAATGGATCATTAATATTGCCCCGTCAATCCCGACAGTGGCCGCAGCGCCCGGATGGTTCCTCGGCCACATTGCGGAAGCAGAATATTTATGTAGCGACGCGTATTCGCATTCTGGAATTCCTCAGTCCCGGGAGGGGCGCCCCAGAACCCCCACTCCTCCCCAAGGTGCCAAGACCCGGTGTCGGTGGGAAGGACGGCGAACTGGCATCATAATGGTGTCGTATATCTTTGGTGACGACGGAGTCTTGAAAAATTGCATTCGGGCAAGGTTTCAACTGCCACAGCGCGATTGCCGAGCGACCCCCGCACGTCCCCCGACGCCTAGCGTCACGTTTCGTCCCAGGGCCCAGGTTCATTTGTCGCTCGGATTGGGTCTTTTTTATTCGGTGCCACCACGAGATTATGGTGCAACCTGCTGCTGCACCGGAGCAGAGGCCCCCCCCCCGCAGCTACCCAAATCGCAACCGCCCGCAATCTGCATCGGGCCAGGTACATGGGAACGCCAGTCCGCCTCTGGCGTGGCGCAAGCGACCCGACCAGCTTGCGGGTTGAATGACAGAAAAAGGCACTCGCCGCGCACTATCTGGCCCCGGTCTGCCGGAAAGTGGTTTTCTCGTTAGCGCGGGCGCTGCATGTGAATGAAGGTGGGCCGCCCGGCGACGGAGTTTATAGCCGCGGCCAAAATAAGGAGGCTGTGCGGTGTGCCGAGTGTACGTATGTGCTGGGCGTCCATTTTTATTTTCCTCAACGTCGGCAACGGCAACAATTTTCAATCCACCATTTAACGTGGGCCTTATAAGGGGTTTTCACCGAACCCGGGGGGTGTTTCTAAGAAAAAAGAAAAGGTACTGGATCACACCGCCACGGCGCTTGGAATGCACTTTTCGCGATACGGTGCATGCCAGATGTCGCCTTGCCTCGGTTGGGCCATCTTACATTATTGTCTTTAAAAATTGGTCAACACTTCACGAGGTTCGCGTTCGCCCCATTCAACCCGATGGATGGATGCATGGACACCGCAAAAGGGGCACGAAACTAACCCCAAAAAGTTACGGCATTTATAAACCGCAAAACCGATAGATGTTTGACGTCCGCGCGGGGAATTATCATTTTTTTCGGCTAATTTTTTGGGTGGCGAGCCTAATTTATGCTGCGCCCGGGGTTGGGATGGCCGTTTCAATGGGACCATGGCCATGAATAGGCGATGAATGTGGGCTGAATGGGAAAATGACGAGTTTCAAAAGAGGCTGGTCGGCGCTCGGCCGGCATTTTCTTTTTCCTCCTTTGTGTATTGGGTTATTTATTTATCGATAACGACAAATTATGGCGCATTAAATCATGGCTAGTGAAAAGGAAGCCATTTATGGGCTGCCGATTGTAGGCTCAATTTAATCGAAAATCTTCCAATCGATTCCGTGGTTATCACTGTCCCTTTCTCCGTCCTTCCAGACAACAACTTCTACTTTGCCCAGTCGCAGGGCCGATTCGTGCCATCGTTCGAAAACCCTCGGAATGGGTTCTTTCCGTCGACACTGCAGCGACAGCAGCCACCGCCGGACTCGTACCAGGAGCAGACTCTGTTCGTGAACAGCAACAACGTGGACCGAGGCTCCAGCTCCAACGACGGCCCGCCCGGCTCGCGCGGCATTACGCCGTCCTACTATCAGTTTACATACACGGTAAGTGCCGCCTCTCACCCTGTCACCCTGTATGATTCCCGGCCCGGTATTACGCCAAGGTCGCCTGTATTTTTGGCAACCCGTTTGGCAGCTTAACGTCCCGATCCGAATGCAGCCGAACTTTGGATCTCACGTAGAGTGTTGTGTCGCTTTCCAGTCAGTGTTTGCTTACTAGTAGTGGCCACGTTGTAGTATGCCGTAGTTGTAGTGTAGATTAAAGTGTAGCTCCCCTTTGGTTTCGCTTTCTTATTATTAGCTTTTATTGTTGTAAATTGTAATCTACCCCCTTCATCGGTTGCCACCGTTATTAATTAAGTTACGACGCACGCACACACGAAAGTAACCGATACGGCACGGAGACGGAGTCGAGTAAAAGATGGCGACCTTGTCATACATTTCCTACGAATGCAACACCGGCTTTACGAACGCGGCCCATTTACTCGTTGCATCAGACGTCCGAGAGTCGAGTCTTAGCTGCGTGCTGCCGGGGGTTCGATATGATGTAGTCACCGGTTTTATCAAAACACTTTACGGATCGTTTGAGGCGCCTCATAAACCTTCACGCCTACAGAGTGCGGGTGAATTGAAAAGCCTGTGACCTTGAACCCAAAACGTTGCTTATAGTATTAACGTTCAATCGCAAATCAGTTAAGGTAATGTTACCTTGCTGGGTTCACTTGATCATCGAAGATCACTTGCGATCGAAGTTGGCAATTTTTGGCAATCAATAAATGGTAGCATGTAGCCCATGCAAAAGTGGCTTCATCGAAACGCCCAAAGCGGTCCCTCGTCGTGGCATTAGCCTCGGTTATTGGAGGTTAAGCTGTGGCAACAAAAAGGCGACCATGTGGCGGACCAATAAAAACAAGCAAACAGCAAAAATGTTTGCAAACAGAAAGGTCGGCCATCGACCAGCGGCCCACAGCGGGTGCCGGCCACGTTCGACCCGCATGTCAAGATGATGAGACCACCGGCCGGCCGCACTTGGCGATTGGCGGACGATCGCTAGGACCCGTGCCGTGACTTATCCGTCAAATCCGCGCAGTTCCGCGGCTCGTCCGAAGCGTTGAGCCGAAGACATTGGGAGGCTTTGTTTTTTTTGCACTGCACACGTCGTGCGGGAGAGTTCATCAGTCTGCTGTTGTGACTGCACCGCCGTCCATTGGCCACACGACGTCCATCATCGCTCGATGACGAATGGGTGGAAAGGCACTTCATCATGATCATCGATGGCACTGGCGGCGCCGGTTGTTGTTGTTGCTGGTCTGCGCTTCTAACGTGCGCTGATGAAGATACCGTTCGAAGACGACGACGACGACGACGGTGATCGTGATGATGATGATGATCGAAGGGCTGCTTAGCCGGCGCTGAGAGTGCGCTTTCAACACCACCCCCAGACCGGTTGGGTTGGCAAGAAAGTTTGTAGTCGTTTGGTTAGATTTCCAAGCGGTAACACGTGTCTGCTAATTGGTTTTTGAAATTTATGAGTGTTTTATTGTCATTGAGTTCCCTGACTCACACGAAAGGAAGTCGATCGAGCAGAGAATGCAGTCGATATTTTAATGATAACGGAGTTGTAGAGTTTCCAAGCTAGGAATGACTGAATGACCATGCACTACACTACCTTAGATCTATGCTTGCCTCTGGATCTGTGGTCCCGATCTGCGCTTTGCCAGGGTCCAGGGACTATTCGAACCACTCAGCGATCTCGCACCTGCGCGCCGCGGGTTCACAGTCGCCGGGCGGCCGACCCTGCCTTTTATGGGGGGTTTTTCTATTCGTTTCTGCGATGGCGGCGCCACCACTGCAGTCGCGCAGCGCGCTGCATCCTCGACTTGGGTGCGCACGAAAAATTGAAGACGCGGTCCGCGGTCCTTTGTCGATAACCGCCGCGGCCGCCGCCGCCACCGCGAGAGTGGTCATTGAACTTTGGCTGGGCTGCAAAGTGAACAAACTTCACGGGTGAAGGAGCTTGGCGGCGGTGGCCAAGACGTTGGCGATGGTAATGATGATGCCGGCCCGCTGAATGGCGGTCTTAGGGTAGGGCTTCGTCTATTCTCTCCATCAGCCTCCATCATTACTGGTGGCGATGATCTCGGCGTACCTCGGCCGAGGGTCTGGGCAGCCTTTTGGGTGTCTAAAAAAGAAATGAAATGAACGCCTAACAAAGGGTTGAGCTGGGGCTTGTGAGTCCGAGGGTTGCGGACGACGCAACACCATGACCTTCGAGGTCGCGGACCGCGGTCCTCAGTGGCTCCGAGGCTCTTCGTTTAATGTTGCGGTTTATCGCTCGATGCCGGGCTTAGCCTTTTCGATGTCACTTCAGCTGTGGCTCCTGAACCACACAGAGAAGGAAACGGATTTGGCCAGCCACTCAATCCAAAACCCAAACCCTACACTCGTCGGGGCGATGGCGGCTGTGGTTTTATAACTGCCAACTGCAAGCGACTGCTGACCGCTCCGCAATAATAATATTCCTCATTTCCGGGAGCCATTTTTCGGTTTCGGACCCCGGGGCCACTTCCTGGTGTTGATGGTGGCGAAGTCGTAAATCGTGTCGCCATCTTGTCAACGAGTGAACGGCACAGATGTGAACGGGCGAGCCCGTTTGCCATTTGAGAGAGGTCTTTAAAAGTCGTCGCCATCGTTGTCGTCGGTCAAAGGTTGGGTGGCGCAGCGCTTTCGAGCAACTTTACCGACTCTAATTATCTGACGCTAACGATCCCGAGCCGAGTGGGGATCGCAGCCCTCGACCGCTACTGCCGGTTAATGCCTCACGTGCGTTATGAAATGGGCTGTACGGGCAGAACGAAAGTGAAACCTTCAGATGAACCCGTGGACCGTCTAGCTTGGCGGGTTCAAACCGACGTACGTTTGGTTCCGCCACGTCACGGCGGTGAGTTATTGAGATTCCGATGATTGGCGGTTGTGAGGAAATTAAGCTTCCCCCACGACGTTGATCGAGCGATAGGCCTACGTTCGTGTTGGTGCGAGGAAGTCACATACCGGCCGGGAGGCTGGAACGACGGCGGATGCCGTTATCCGTGAGTCACATCGAAGATATTAGCGTAACTAGCGCCCTCTGTGGTTCCGCCGGCGAAGATTTGCGATTTTGGATGCTGCCTGCGCATCGCATGGTGGATCATTGTTCGGCACATTGTTCAGGCGCGAAGAAGAGTTATGCGCAGATTGTCGATGAACCGCTCCCACCGGAGTTTGCGCAACACCTCAGAATGCATCATAAAACGAAGGTTTGTTTTTTGTTCCAACGCCGACTCAGGGTTGGTAATTAGCCGGTGTTCCATTGGCGATGGCTGCCAGGCAGTTTCCATCAATCGGTTACTTCTTTGGCTGATTGGTTTACTTGCAAAGAACAATTGTTACTTCTTCTGTAGCGCTTGGGGTGTTTGGCTCACGCTATGACTTTATGCATACTGAATGGTATGTCAGAAATTTAGTAAACGTCATAGGGTTTCGTTTTAGTATAGTTTTTGTTTGTTACAAAGTAAAGTCTTATTTTATTCATTGATTTGATTGATTGATCAATGAAACAACTCCAACTCCATTGGTAAGCTGGAAGAAAAGTAAAATGTCGCTACCGAAGTAGGTCTGCACGGGTTGAGGCGTTGCCAAGAGTAATGAAGTATGGTGCTTTTAATTGAAATGCTTAAACATCTTGGCAATAGAACGATAAAAGTTTTCTGTAATTATTAGCGAAACAAAGAAGTAATAGCAAAAATTATCCTTAAACCGACTAAAATATGTAAAATATAAATACGAAATCTTAACAGCTGTAGTACTGAAATTCGGCATCGTCGGGACTACTTTGATCGAGAAGTTAAAGACTATCATAAGACATTTCCGCATAACAATTAACGTGCTCAAGAAGTGTCACTGAAGAATGATTCACACCATCCACAGTTGAGCCCAATTTTTTATAGTCGATTTATTTAATAACATTAGAATGGTATAGTAACATAAATCATCTGGAAAAGTGATGTCTTATGCTTCATTAATTTTCTTCAATCATTCTTGCTAACCGATTTAAAAGAACGTTGCGTAGAAGAGTGCAACCTATTCCGTTCCAGTCCAAGTTTGGATTAAATGGAATCTCTCACTTTTTCCGAGCGGCCGATAGGACTGGGCTCGCGTGTGTGTGTATGTGGAATTGCTCCGGAAATCCAACTCTGCTCGGCTGCCCGCTCGAGCGTCCGTCGCCTTTCGAAATGGAAATTTCTAACGTTCGGCCCCTGGGCTGAAGCCGGAACCAATGGTGGGTGTTTCGCTAAGCCATCCACCGGCACTTGCACCGGCGTTGTTGGGGCTACGCAAACATCCGCCACATAAGAAAGCGGAAAGCAGCTGCAGCAGCGGCCGCAGCAGCATCGGGAGCTTTTACTCCCGCGGTAAAGTGCAGCTCTCCGTCACCGGCGGACAATCTATCTATCGGACCGGATCGGTCCGGCGAGAGGAGAAGTGAATCTTTGTTTTTTCTGCGCGTTTTCTATGCTTTCTGCACCACTTGTTGGCCGTGTTTGTTTGTCTGTTTATACCGCCGGGTGGCGGAAAAGCGTTTCGTTTCGAAGGAAAACCTTCATGCGCTCCCCCCTGCACCTCATGCTATCATTATCTCAATTTATGCTCCGATCGACAAACTTTTCCGCCACGGAACCGGTCCAACTCCCGCTGGTGGGCCGATGGATTCCTTGCCGTTGCCCGGCGGTGTTGCCAATCACAAGGCGCTGGGTGGAAAATCGGTGCGCGAACAAAATTAAGCCGCCGGCAATGCCAGCCAATGGGCTAACTCCGAAGGCTCGCGAGCGAAGAAAGCATCACGTTCCGTGCTGCGATTCAATGAACTTTCTTCGCCGTCGTCGTCGTCGTCCGATGCTGCCGATCGCGTCGCGACTGGGGATCGGTACCATCGGGGCAAGACTCGGCCGGAGTCGAGTGGTGTGCGTTTTCTTATGCTTTGGAATGCTTTTTATGCTGATCGGAACTTTTACTCCATCTCTCTCTCTCGCGCTCTGTCGCCCTTGATTGATGTGTCTGGCAATCTCCAATTTCTAATGGCCATGTCGCGGGTGAGCAGCAGCAGCAACCGGGATTCGGTTCGCATCGAAGAGCCGCGGACCATCGACTTTTTCCCCGTTCTATAATTACTGCACTTTTACGCCACCGTACGATATGGGCTACGGTGAAAATGCACACCCACCGCGAATGAAGGTGATTGATGCGGAGGCTGGCACCTTGCGAACGGCATCATTATGGCGTTCGTGGCGTTTTCGACACATGTTAACGCGCGTTTTCGGCGCTGTTTAGAAAGTCCCTTCTGGACGTGCCGCAAACACGTTTCTAGACAAGTTTGAACATAAACCTAAACGGTGCGGTGGTGGGGAACACATCGTTCGATTCGAGTTTGTGCAGAACGATTAGACAGAATTGTTGGTCAATGGATTGCAAATTGCCAATTAAAACATCGCGCATAATAGTTGCTCCGTCCTCGTTTGCTCGAGGCACAGGCAGTACATTGCAAACTGACAGCATTGGAAGGCTATGAACTAATGGAAACACATAAGATAGAACTTCCTTGAATGCTCCCTTTGATACTATTTTATGGAAATACGTATAATTGTCTTGAAAGTAAGATGCCCATGCTAATGCCCATGCCCAAGCCATGCTAATAAGATAAAATATAATTTATTTTGCATGTAAGACCAGGTGACCGAAAGCACTCCTTGGTAGTTGCATCGGAACCATACTTTGCTTCTAATAAATCAATTATTTGACAAAGAATAAAACCTTGACACACAAAATTTACCAGATCGTAAAATTGTGTGAACTAAACACAACTAAAGATACATACAGCCTTAAAATTATGCCTCAAGTTTCGTACAGTCGTCAGCGCTTTACGATAGCGTTCAGGAACTGGCCAGTGACAGCCGTAGTAACGGACTTTGGTGGATTGGTTCCATTTCACTTCCCCGATCAAGTGTCCGCTGTTGCATCAGATCCGAACAAACCCGCACAGCCGCACAAAACCACCATTAGCCGCCATTGATACCGAGCGTGAACATACTTAAGTCGCTTGGCACGATCGCTAAAATTATACTCAGCCGATTTATGTTCGCTTGTTCGGGCCAACACCCGGGATCGGTTTCAGCGGGCCGCATGATTTGCATAAAAGCCCGCCACCACCAGAACAAATCGGAGCCCAACACAGTTCGGTGAAAGAAT
Source organism: Anopheles cruzii (assembly GCF_943734635.1). Lineage (NCBI taxonomy): Eukaryota > Metazoa > Arthropoda > Insecta > Diptera > Culicidae > Anopheles > Anopheles cruzii. The sequence goes on from NC_069145.1 coordinate 28,013,738, forward strand.
ATGATCGCGCCCCGCCACCGGCAACAATCGTGACCCCTTAGATTTGCGTCGATTGCGGCCGGGTTGGTCGATTAATTTAGTACCTCGATCTGGTGCGCGAGAGGTCGGTCGTGCCATTTCCGACAGGCGACACAACGCCGGCCACGGCGCACTGTGGTGGGGATTATGGGCGCCGCCACTCCTAGCTGGGTGCTCCGGAGATTCCTACCAACCCTCGATGCCATTCTAGCCTTTCAACCGCCACTTAATGCAGGAATGCGATCTAGATTATGAAATTTGAACAGAAACCGTTCACTCCGGGCTCACTATTCGTCTAGGGCGCGAGATCGACAGCGACACACAGGGGCACGACCGGTATGCGTCAGAGCAAGAGCACTTCTCTCGACCGGTGTCACTTCGGTGTCAAACACTAGGAACCTTAAGGGGGAGGGGCGCGAATAGGAGTCCGATGAAATAGTGGCGTTGTCAAGCCCAGAATATTGGCCAGAAGTCGCCTTTGGTGTCAGAGAATCGGTTGCCGGGTGGAACCAGTTTTATGGCGACTTATTTTTCAGGGGGTCCTTTGGTGAAGCTGTTGCTGGCACCCTGTGCTAGAATTCGGCTTCTTGACACCACGTTACTTCGTAATGAGGCACAGCGAAAAGAGAAACCGACACACCAAAATTGGTGTGGCTGACGCACGAAGGAACTGCTTCCTGCTGGGAGTTCGACATGGACCAATTTAATGGGGGAAGTTTGCGTGTCCTTGCGTGTGCTCCCCGGAAGGCCCCCGGGATGGTGTTGGAATGCAGGAGTCACAGAAAAAAGGAGAAGCCACACCGTCGAACGAGTTCTGCAAGTAGCAAAAGAAGTGATAAATCATTTTTCGGATTATTTATGGAATAAAAAAAATTCGATTCCCAAGTGAACCCAAGTATCGGCTTGAGATATCGATTACGGTAGCTGTCGAATCGTGCTGGGTACCGTTAATTCCAACCGTAATCAACGCAATGAGAAACCACTCTGTCGAAGTTGAGAATGCGCTTGACCTGCTTTTGAGCGGTACGTTTTGGGTGCCTTTTGGGTGCCTTTTTTTGGCCAGCCAGCGAAGGACTGCAGGTCGCGTTATAAATAGGGTCTTGGATTGGAACTCTCTTTTTCATACTTAAAAAAGAACCCCTTAGACCTAAGAAAAAAACTTGACCAACCGCATCCAACATAAATAACTAACAAAATGACCACACGGTGACGGTGGACACTCTGCTACTGAAAACCCACCTCCGGACCTGGCCGGACCATGCCGGGTAATCATGCCTTCTTTTTCTGCATTTATGCGACAAAACGTGGGCCGTGCAGGGCGCCGAACTTTTTACGATCCGGTTGCCGGCGCAAGAAGTATGGCGCAAAAAAAGTAGCCAACCGACGGATGCTGTGATTTCTTGGCCCGGTCAGCCCGGCCCGGTTCATAGCCGTCGCCGACCGAGCGTCCTTGAGGACCGCAACATACGCCGGAGCATATTTCATGCCCCAAAAGCGTACCGAGCACCGAGCGAGTCTTTGTTACCGAGCGAGCCGCGTTCCGCAATCGATCGATTAAGACCGGGATCGCGCGGCGGATGTACTGGGCCACGGCAAGTGGTCCCACGTCCTCCACGCGAACTGTGCGCCGGGGTGGGGCAGCTTAATTCACGCCGCGCTCTGTACCTTTTGGGTGGGGTTACATACTTGCCTGCCTGCCTCTCTGTCGGTACGCGGCCCACGGTGCCCGGCGGGCCAAGTAGCAACAGCAGCAGTAGAAGGTAAAACAGCATTCACTGCCAGTCCAGCCGCACGTACGTGAACGCATGCGGACGGCCATTTCAAGGACAACGGCTCCAGCGATCCGGTCCAATGGTACGGGCGTCCCACCCCAAGCGAGTGGCAAGAATTGAGATCGATCAACCAGGAAAGAGAACGACCCGGCGCCCATTCCTTTCACATTTAATGTCTCGATCGCCCGCGTGTCGATTGCACCGGATGCAGTGCTGCCAAACAATCCTGCGGGGATGGTCTCGGAGTTGCCGATCACAGTCGATAGCCAATTAGGACCGCCTGGCAGGCAGCAACATTGCTCCAGTCGATTAGTACCACTCCGATCGGTTGGGTTCTATTTACTCAATTAGGACGCCCCTCTAATCGGTCTGCGGCGGCGGCTCGCCGGGACGTGAATAAGGATCTCACTTTACAAGGTGGATTAATTGCGTGCTGTAGCGGCGCGACGGTGGCGCTCGAAAGCGATTTGTTTTCCGCGCTTCAGGAAGCCCGCAAAAGACGGCAAGGACGGGCCAACCGGGTGACAAACGACGCGTACGCGATCGTTAAACACTCGCACGTTCTGCTGATCAATTAAGATAGGTGGCGGTGTTTGTACTAGGCCCATTAAATTTGCCCGTGGAAAAGGGCCTGTTTATCGGGCCCAACTTATTCCCCCAACTTCGAAGCCAACGCCCAGGCCTAGGTATCTTGGCCGACGGAATCCCTGTCCGACTAGACCCTAGGCGTGCGCCAATTAGCGTGCCGAAGATGCGCCGCCGGTTGAGATCTTGGCAGCTGGTGCCAAATTTCACAACCAATTTTCGATAACAATCCGCGCCATTCATCATCGTGATGATCGTCAGCCGGTTTCTTGCAAATGAGGCGCGCTGCACGCACGTTGGCAGATTCCCAGCCGAGCCTGAAGATGGTTCCCATCTGCCGAGCCGAGCGCATGATGGTTCTATCGATTGGCAACCGCGGACGACGACGACGGATGCATGAAATCATATCTTAAGCCGGTGATCTTTGCCACCAATTCACACTCGAACCCGGCGCACATAATGGCGGCATTGTTTTTGCCACTGCCAAAGTTCGGCCGGCAAGCCACTCCGGGCGGAGTGGAAAGCGCCCCGTTCGCCGTTCTCAGAATGGCGCATTTTAGGGGTGCGGCGTTTCGGGGCGGCTAAGTGGCCGTACTGCGGATTGCATTGTTTCTCGAGGCATGCTAACGGAGGGAGGGGAACGTAATTAGAAAGGCTAGAAAGTCATTAAAAATCGCGTGGACCCATAAGTAAAGGTGGGACACACAAACACACGCCCGCGCAGAGGGCAGGATCATTGCCATCGACTGCTGAGCGGACCCCTGGAGCGGGCCAACACTTTATGTACGCTCGATGTGCCGATGTAGGTCAAGTCGGTTTGCCGGCTGGCTTTCGATCAACCGTATTAAATCGGAGAGTGATTGATATTCCGCGCATGTAGGAGGTCCAACTGTTCGAAGCTCATTTTTTCGGTCGGGACTGTCGGCCCGAGCGAAGAACTATGCCACCGTGCGCCATAAGCGGACTGCTGCTGTTGCTGCTGGTGGCCCGTTTCTCGATGGCCACGGCCCTGGTGAGCTCACCCGGGGGTCCGGTCATTCCGTTACGGGTTATCCAGGGAACTAAACTAAGTCCTACGAATGACCTGCTTGGCCGCACTAGCGGGAAACTAAATTATACCGATTCTAGTCTGGATTAAAAAAATTATCTCTATTTAAGAGAAGTGAGTGCATACATTTTTAATGGTACCTTGACAATTACGTGGCTCTTCTCGACTTAACATATTAGCAGCTGGGTTCTTAGTTTTGACTGTGTCCATGACTGATGCATAAAAGGCTATTTCACTTATCGATTGGACGTAATAGACCATCGTTAGCCATCATGTTGTAATGGTTGCAAAGCTAAAACGGTTCCTTAACTCAAATGCAATCGATTACGTCTTGCTTAACAATAATCGATTTTACTATTTTGAGCGCCTTTATCGGTGTCTTCATCCGGGTTGACTATCCGTTCAACTATTCCCGGCACTAGACGTAATCGTTATTGAATTAGTTAGGGTGATGCTTTGGTTGAGGCATTACAAAGAACATAGCTAACAAAATACAAACTTGGCGAACTACTAAGGATTGATATTTTATGTATAAAGTTATGCTTAGTGGAAGTTTGATGCGATTGGCAGTCAAAATTGTATATATTCTTGTGATGCTTTTTTGTAAAAAGGTTACTTTCGAATGTGCGTGTGTGTATCCATCCGTCTCTCAAATCTTTTTTCGTTGTAAATGTGTAAAAATTTATGAAAATATCATTCACATTTTAGATTTACTGTAATTATGCGTCAAATAATCTTAACAATTTCTTACCTTGTATTTTAGTTTGCTTTATTAATGTATTATCCTGATTTAGTATTTCCTGTACAAGTAGCTCTTTGTTTTCGTGTTTGCGTTTTGTGTTTTACTATTTATCTGTATTTTGTGTTCGTTTTATGTGTGCCGTTCATCCCGCCCGTCCTTTACCTCCTATCCCGCTCACCGTTTGCTGCCCCTTTCCCGGCTGCCCACATGAATTTCCTTCGCCCCTCGCCACCTACCCCGGTGTACAGACCCCTCGGAGTGGGGATATTTTCGAAATATCACCACGACCGTTCTCCGCGACGCCATCGTCCAACTCCGGCTTTCAGTTCGCGCGCAGTCCACTGAGAAGCGACTTCTTCTCTAATGGACTCACGCCCAGCCGGAACTTCCCGGCCGGAGCGAATCGGCCGCCGGTCAGCTCGCAGCGCAAAAGTCCCTTCAGCTCGACGGCCGGGTTCGTGGAGCCCTCGACCACCGAAACGCCACCGGTAAGTACTTGGAGCTGGGTGTGTGTGTGTGTTTGATTGGGGCTTTGGTACACTCAAGGATCTTTAAAGGATGCACTGGTACTTGTATTAAATGGATGCACTGGTGAAGACACTGATCGTGTGGGGTTTCGCAAAAGGGTTTGATTGTAAATAGAAGCCGCAATGCACCGTAATGCAGATCACCGTTTGCTTCATAAACTAACATTGAACCACTTCTAGAGAGAAACCCGATCGCGGAGTGCATTCTGCACTTTCTTCGAATGATTTCACAGCACGGCAGGCATCGGATTAGAGCGTTTGCATAGGCACTACCTCGTAACCAATTAAGGCCAACGTCTTGTAATGAGCACGTGGGGGGCGGGTAAGCAACCACCCACCACGGTTGTTACGCCAAAACGAGGTTACTAATGGGTCCGCGTCGGCGCCTGCATCGCAAGTCATCGGCTCGTTAGCTCGGCGGAAAGGAAGGAACCCTCGACCGGCCCAGGCAATTGCACCGGTTTCAGCTGCGCTGGACATTGGGCCAATCCCTCCGGTGGCCCAGCCAAGCCTAGTTGGGACCCCTCCCTGGTGGCGTCTAGTGAAGCGTACGATTTGGGTTACAGTCTTACATCGTCACTTCCTTGCCGTGGAGTGAAGTTTCGAGGCTTTAAAATTTAGCAAAAAAAAGCTTGCGACTGTTGCGTAACCGTCCCGCTTTTATTCGGCTTCCTCTACGCTGTCCTGTGTGGAATTCGTCGATAGGTTCAGGGGCAGCACGGTTAAGGCTAGTGGTTACGTCTGGCATGTTTAACACGGTTGCACATTCAATTAGAAATCACCGCCAGCTTTTGGCCTGCAACGCAAAGAACATCCGTGGCGAAGGCTGTGGCTCAGGCGCGATCAACCGGCAACGAAACAATGGCGAGGTTTGGTTCTGACCGAACACTCTTCAAATTCGCATTCTAGGCACCGCCACGCGGAATTATGCTCACGTCTGCGCAAAGACGCAGAGAGGGAACTAGCTGGACAATGGCGTCGCAACATGAGCTACATTAAGAATTTTAATTGATAAACTTACTGCAAACGGTTTGACGTAGCTCTGAGGCTTTCCTTTTCCCATGTCAAGAATTCCCACGGGCCCCGAATGGGCTGTGGTCAGTTGCACAACCTATGAACCGCCTATGCTTTTAACGGCGGACGCCCGCCACACACACACCAAAGAAACACCCACGAAGGCCTCGCCATTTCGTACGGCGTTTGTGGCACTTGTTTTGCATAACTAAATCCACCCTCGGAGAAGATCTCACGTCGGCATGTATCAGGGAAGATCCGTCTGTAATGTGTCCAATCAGTGCGCCATCGCGGCTGGAAGTGGACCCTTTCTATTCGTTCGATTGATTTCGAGCAGAATGTGAAACGTTTGAACGAAAATCCGGACGGAATTAGTGATCGCGATTTCGTCGTAAACGATTTCGACGAGAACCGGAGTCGTGCCATCGTCACTGGGATGGCGGCCTCGTCGTGTAATGGCCTGCTGGGGTCGAAAGAAAGTCGAATATAAATCAGAGTGGCACTTGGAGAATTCTTGGCACTCGGGACGTGCCGTGATTACGTGAGCACGGTCTTAATCGGCATCGCCTGGTACCCTGGAACCCTTGGCACGACCCGGTTGCGTCAACGTTGTGCTCCCATATACACTACAGAGAGAGAGACGCCAGCGTCAGAGACACGTCTAGTTGGCGAGCTAAAATTTTCGGCCCTCGGCCGACGTGGGCTGGCGTAGGCCGATCTAGGCCATTCCATCGAGGGTACGTCGCAGCGTTACTTCCTCGACTTTGTGCCCCGTCGTTAGAAGTGGGCCGCGGTGAACGAACGCAAGAACTTCGTCCGCCGTCGTCGGGAGTCGTTAATAATTTTGACATTTGGACAAAAACCATTCCGCCGTTCCCGAGGGCGGCCGGACGACGATTCGCACGAGGGCGCTCGGACCTGGGCGTCGTGCCGGGACACGAAATTACCACCATTGCTGGATTACTAAACCGACGTATCGAAGGGTTGGTTGTGTCTTTATTTGTGTGTCGCTCGTCTGTCCAACGGGCCTGTCATGCCACGCCATGTCAGATCGCGTGTGGACAGCGCCAGAAGCGTCAGTCTCTGCGGAGTTCTGGGCTCTTTCTTCACCGAGCCGCTGTGACTCACCTCGGGGGGGCACGCGGGTTTTTATGGCACTGTCCTCAAACCCGCGGGGACGGGCCTGGAAACGTGTGGATGTTTATGGCCGTGCGACAACAACGGGACAACGGGACAACGGACGAACGCGCGTTCTGCAACCGCGAGCGACTTCACTTCATTTCAGCAATAATCGAGAATGATTTTTCAATTTACATACCGTAAGCGCCGACCCGCCGCCGGCTGTCATGTCTGAGCAAACAATCCCCGGGGCGCCGTAGGCCAATTTGACCTGGCCCCTGCCGACGACTTCGGATCGCTTCGGGTACACCAATAAATCGATTATTATGGCCAATCAATTTAATGCTCGGTCGCGGAGTTGGCGACTTCCGCTAGAATGTACTGCCAACTCGGCCGTTGGGCCGTAAATTAGATGGCCGAGCTCGAGCATTGCGAGAACCAAAGGGCCCCCACTCCGGACTGTTTGCCAAATCGTATGATCACGACCACGTCGCCGGAATGAAAGGTAAAACACCTTCGACGAAAGCGGTTGCGTTCGGTTATGCAACGCGAGCCGCCGGGACACGCCAAGCCGACGCATTCAGTCTAGACGGTAGCGTGCGGACGGCTTTCCTGAAGGAGTCGCGCACGAATCGGTATCAAGTAAATTTGGTCCACATTTTGGTACACAATCAACGCGTGCGCGCGTGAGGCATGTCACTTATGCGAGCGAGAAACTTGATGGATGAAAGTAGTCCCGCCGAGCGCAGAAGGCGAAGTGGCGAATGTTTTGGAAAGGTACTGGTGGCCTTAGGTCAGGCTAGGCTCCAACATGGGCTGGGCTGGGCCCTCGGTCACATGAAACGGTCATACAAGATGAAAAACAATCATCTGAGTGGCTTTACGCACAATCGGAAAGTAGAAGGAATTCACGAAGGACACAGCGCACGAAGCTGTACTTCGGCCCTATTAAGTGCTGCCCCGATTTTGGTTCGATTGCGTTTTTCGGTGCGTTACCTTCGGCCGAGCCCGACAATGCCCCCCCCTGGTTGGTTGGCTGAACCAATCCCAAAAACCCTCCGTACCAGGTTGACTCGCCGACTCGCCATGGGCTCGGCCTAGGGCATTCCGATGGACTAGGGCGAGAATGCCACGAACCACGGAGCTTTTGCGCCACCCTCTTTTAAGATAGCCGTTGCCTTGGCGATCACGGCCAGCTTGACATTCGATAGATCATCAGCGAGCGTGTGGTAGCCGCGCGCGGTACCGCTTAACGATGGTCCCGCAAGAAACGGTTCACACACCACAATGGGACAGTTTTTATGGGTTCTACTATACTTTTTTACGGTTATGCGATTATCACGATTTTCCACCACCGGGTGCTCCACATGGAGCTGGAATGTTGTGTGTTGACACTCTCCGGTGACCGTGTCTCGCCAAGTTGCGCGTCTTCGGGCCAAGCACGGCACGTTCGCTGCCAGAGCCCCACTGGATATTCTCACAAGACCCACCAAGGAATTCTCGGCACTAGCGGGGGGGAAGTAGGGTAGGGCTGTTACCGATTGTGTGCGCTAACTAGTGGCATCGCTCGTCTCTCTCTCTCTCTCTCGTCTGCAGCGTCCACCGCCAGTGGCAGCCCCGGCGCCAGCAGCACCGGAAGCAGCATCGGTACGTGATCGCCAGTTGTCGTACATCTCGAGCCGTGCCCGACCGTTCGCGGCCGAAGAGCAGCAGTCACGCGGCCAGCAGCCTCGGCAGCCACAACCTCGCAGCCCCTCGCAGCTGACCGCACCCGGAGCCGGCGGCAGCACTCGCAACAGTTACTCGAGTTCTAGATCGAAGCCGACCGATAGTGCTGCTGCGCCACCGGGCGGTCGGCCGGTGAGCCCTCAGAATGGAAGCTCCAGCAGTAACGGTGGCAGCAGTCGTTTCGGTGGCTCCGGCAGGACCACGCTACGCCCGAGTCGCTATCGATCGACGTCCACCACGCCGCCACCGACGTCGACGACCACGGAAGCGGTGACCGAGCGAACCACGGCGGCCGCGGACAGTGCCGCCGTGCGCAATCGGTTCAGTGGACGGTAAGTTGGCGGCGCGTGCATTCCGAACCGCTCGCAAACCCGCTATCAGCATCACCGCCTCCGATACGTGATCCCTACAAGGGTTTCACATTCCAGACGGTCCTCCGCACCATTTTTGGTTTCCTGATAAGCGCGACTTCGCGAAGTACCGCGCGGTGTGCGTTAGGCAAATTAGAAGCGAGCGGGCAACCCGGTCGAATCGGGGAAGGTATCGTATCAGTGGTTCGGTATCGGGTCTGACGCCCTAAACCGGGATGCGCGCCTGGCGCTCAACCGGTCACCGTACTAAACGAGCTATAATTAAATGGCCAGTTAGCCAGGGTGATGCATTCTCATTGCCGCGATGCCAGCGCTCAGATTGCATTGAACAAGGCCGCGGAACATAATCTGCTGTCGGGTTTTTATGTTTTGCATACTGGCTACGTTTGGTTAGGCGAGCGAATGGACGCGCTGTGCTAGTCGGCTAATGTTCTGCATTTGCTGCCCGTTTAAGAAAAGGGAAGAATTAATCGTTAATGTAGATAAGAGTTCGCAGACGCTGCATTTTGGCCGCGTAGGAATGCTAGCACAGAGACCCTGATGTTATAGGCGTCCATTTCACCTTGAGGTGAAGTTAACCCATTCGGGGATTGTTTTGAATTACCTTACTTTTGTTGTAAATTATGAATTTACCCATGTTTTATCGCAACCGTAAATTCAATTGTCTTAAGTAGGAAACTTTAATATACAAATGAAGAATTTTCATTGAAAAAAAAGCAACAGGTGACGCTGATTAGAGTCCACCCCATCGCCTTCGTTGATTGAACAATTACCGTTTCGTTGTGGACTCCCTGTCAGACATCTATGGAGCCATTAGCTTAAAAGCCTACTTTGCCTCTTATGCAAAAGCATTCAATAATTCTGTTTGCGGTCTAATTTCAGGACACCTGCACCGAGCGCGTTCCGCCAAGCGTTCGAAGCCAAGCGGGTCCTCTCGCCAAACAGTGCCGTGGTGGCACCGCGCGCATCATTCGTTAACCCGGCGAAACCGAAACTTCCGACGACCAGCACCACCACAACGACCACGACGACGACTTCCAAAGTGCCGATCCTGTCGCGATTCATCCACCAGGCGGCGAAACCGATCATTCCGAGCATCAACATCACCCACAATGGGTCGGCCAAGTCGGCCGAGGTGATCTACGACTACGAGGACTACGAGGAGTCGAAAGAGTCGACCGGTTTCGACGGCGAAAAGGGGCAGGAAATCAACGACTTCCAGCCGACGCCGGTGGCGAAGAACAACTCTATCGCTCTGGGTGCTCCGGACGAGCGGACGTCGGCCGGGAGCGAATCCTCGACCAGCGGCAGTGAGGTGAACCAAGCCGACAAACCAGAGTCAGAAGATCCAGACGGGAGACTGAATAACATTAGCGAGAACGAGTACTACGATTCGGTGCGCGAAGCCGAAGCCGGCCAAACCCCAGGCGATTCGGTGGGCGTTGAGGACCACACGATGATTTTGACCGACAACTTCTACCTACCGGGCTCGGACGAAACGTTCGAGGAGGAGGACGAGGAACCGGAGAGCCTGCAGCGGGAGATCAACGGTACGGCGGAACTGGGTGCCGATCAGCAGGAGAAGGTATACGACGAGGAGTACGTGTATGAGGATGAGGAAGCACCGACGACGACGGTTAAGCCGACGATTAAGAGCGTCCCGGCGCCACCTTCAATCGCCCAAGACCCGATCGACACTTTACAGTTCTCGGATGAAGATTTGAGGGACCCCGAGCCGGTGGCAAGTGCTCCAACCTTGCCCGAACCGACGGTGCAGGCCACCAAGGAATCACCGACCGAAGCGACATCGACGGCGGCCCCGAATGTGAGCTCCGAATCGACCACGCAAACGGAGGGCAATCCTTCGTCGACGACCGAGCGCATCGCAAGCTCGAGTGAAGCGGAAGGCGCAACGAATGCGACCACCGAGAGCTGGGTCGTGGTCCACACGAGCCGCAGTGTTTCCGGCGCGCGGTTCCTGCCCTTCCCGCAGGTCGAGCAGGACGAGAAGAAGCAACCGGAGCAGGACTCGAAGGGCAGCAACGAGAGCGGCGATCTGGACGTCACGACGGCCAGCATGAGCGAAGAGGCGGACCGCGCGACAACCGTCGCTCCGCAGCAGCCCGTCATCGGGGTGACGGGGGTGGGGGATGAGGGGTCCGACTCGATGACGACCGAGAAGTCGTTGATTGCTCACTCGACCGAGAGTATTATCGACAAGCTGGACCGCGTGCAGTCGGAACTGTCGAGCGGACTGTTTGCCGGTAAGTTCCCGGTGCTGAAGGACCCCGCATCGGAGGACCCCAAGCTGGCCAGCTCGACGGTGCTGCCCTCGGTGGTGATAAGGAAGTTCCAGCCGAACGGCCGGGCAACGACTACGAAGAAACCTCGCCCGGGGCTGACGACGACGGTGAAATCTGTCGCGACCACCGAAAGTCTGGTGAAAAAAATTAAATTCGAAACCATCGAAGACATTGCGGCTCTGCTGCCGGCAGACTATAGGGCCAAAAATGGTAAACTGAAGAAACCGGAAGCGCCGGCGGATCCAGTGGCACCAGCAACGAAGGAAACGCTCGCGGACGAAGCCGGCGCCCGTCCGGAGTTGGGTAATCGATTCCGCAGTGCGAACATTAGCCGATCGTACAAGAGCAATGTGCCGATCCAGGAGCTGAGCTCGCTGCTACCGAAGGACTACAAGCTGAATCGCACCGACGAGGACATCAAGAACACGAACAACCTGAAGGAACTGATCAGCAAGGTGAAGGTAAGCGAGAAGCCCAACGCAACGTTGGACGTGTTGAAGAAGGCCCAGAAGGTGGACATCAGTGCGTTCCTGCCGCCAGGCTACAAGGCTCCAACGGCGGAAACGAAACCCGAAACAAGCCCCGGCTCCAAGGGTCCCGTATCATTAGAGGATGATGTGAGCAAGTTCCTGCCGCCGGGCTACAAGTCGTTCAAGACCACGAAAAAAACGACCACACCGGCTCCGGTGACGATAAAAGACGACATCAGCAAGTTCCTGCCGGCGGGCTACAAGGTGGCCAAGGGCAGCACGCCGGTGGACAGCACTTCCGAGCGGTCGAAGATCGCGCTCAGCAGTGACCTGAGCAAGCTGCTCCCGCCGGGCTACAAAGCTTCGGTCGAAGAACCGAAGCTCGAAGCGGAGCCTATCGATCCGAGCAGTTTGCTGAAGAAGATACAGTTCAAGGACGTATCGGCACTGCTTCCGCCCGGGTTCAATGGGTCCAAGCAGGACGACTCGGCGAGCACACTAGCAACGCCGCCGGTCGGTGGCAACGGGTTCAAGGTGGTGTTCCCCAGCCGACCGGGAGCGAAGAAAGCCCTGCCAGGAACGGCCGCACGATCCACCACGGCCAAACCGCTGCATGCCGAAGGTCCCGGGGTACCGAAGATAGAAATCCGCAAGGGACCACCGACGAGGGCCACCACAGAGTTCACTGGCTGGCCGACTCCTTCGACGACACCGATTTCGATCGAAAAGTTGCTCGAACAGCAGAAGCAGCAGGAGCTGCTAGAAAAGCTTCTCGCTTCCTCGACCAGTACGACAACGACCACTACCACGACGACCACAACGACAACCACAACAACGCCACGGTAAGTGTCTGAGGCGCATTCGTTCCGGTCGTTGACGCGCACCGCGGTGGGGTCGATTATGGGAGCGTGGCGTTGCAGTTACCGACACTTGCGTGATGCGTGACGGCAAGGTCGCCACGGCCGCCTAACGGGCCATTTAAATTCTAATGTTTCTTTTTGTTCTTGATTTATGATGGGGTTCCGTTCTTTATTCGTTCTCTTGCTATGCGCCTTTTCCCTGGACGCTTCCTGTAGACCCACGGAACCGGGTCTGTGCCACTCGGAGTGCGATCTGGCCGGCACGATTCGTATCGTCGACGGTGTCAAGTGGGTACCGGAGCTGCTGGATCACAACACGGCCGAGTGGAAGAATTTGGCGCACGAAGTGGAAGCGGAGCTGAACGAGGTGTACAGCAACGCGAAGAATCTGAGCAAGTGGTACAAAAAGGTGCGCATCGACAGCTTCAACAAGGGCAGCGTGCTGGTCGATTATTTCGTCGAGCTGACGGATCTGACGCGGGACGTTAACACGCTCGAAATAAGAAAGCTGTTCCACGAGGCCTTGGTGCCGGTTAGTGAGCCAACCACCACAACGTCCACGACGGCCAGCAGCAGTCTGGAGGAGTCGGAGGACTCCGAGCGATCAGAGGACAACGAGACGGAACAGCGAGAGAACCTGCAACCGCCAGTGCCCCGTGTCAAGGAGGTGTTCCAGCTGGGCAAGTTTAAGGTCGATCCGGTGTACACCGATTTCAGCGGTACGTTGGGCAATGGTTTCCCTCCAAAATGGTAGAAGCACCTTTCCTGACACTTTACTCTTCCTCTCCATTCAGTCATTCCGAAGCCGATCGTCGTGGCGGGACCAGCAATCGAGGACAATCTGCTCCTGCCACAGTGGGCCATTGCCGTGATAGTGATTGGCCTAGCATCGCTTCTGTTCGTTATCCTGTTCGGTGTCACTGTGGTAAGGACCTTCTGAATGCGAATGTCTCAATTGTGGTGTGATGAATTTAACGCCCATCCATCCGTAGCTCATCAACCGCCAAAAGGCCTCGAAAAAGAAGGCTCCAACCCCACTGACGGCGGACATGCTGAACGAGCTGAACAAGAACCACATGGGAGGGATCGAAAACTTTGGCTCGGAGGATCTGTACAACCTGGACGATGCGTGGGACGATCGTATGCACGACGTAAAGCCAAAGGTATGTATGACACTCGATGGCGTACGGTTTTTCCGCTAACCGCATTCCCTTCGTTGCAGCGATTCTCCAACTCGATGCACGGCAGCAGCGCATCGAACATCTACGACAGCTGGCGATCGCAGCGTCATCCGGAGAACTTCTTCTACGATGACTACGGACTGAAGGGGTCGCACTACCCGCCGAACGGGCACCATAGGTTACACGATCCGGCGGCGTTCATGATGCACGAGCCGCCGCCTCCGCCGGTGATGGCCATGTACCCGCCGTACCACCATGCGCCGCCACCACCCAGTAGTCACCACTTTAGCAATAGCTCACGACGCTACTATCGAGATTACGATCCCAACTTCTGAAATGGCTCGTCCTGCCATGGTGTCGAAGAGGTTTACTGCTTCCAAAAAGTACCCACTAGGTAGCACACACACACACCACACGTCCACGTTGCGTTTGTTGCTGTTTTTTCCAGCCACACAAACACGTCCCATGCCTTGCTCGAAGCGGGCTCGGGAACCGGGCGTACCGTTACGGTAGGATATCGTACGAGAGAGAGACCGAGAGATAGTGAGCGTAGCTGCTAATGTATATAAATTATTTATTTTTAATAAAAAGAACATACTATAGGTGTAATTGTAATCCGACTCGCAGTGATTTTTTGTTTCCATTTTCTCCGAACGATCATCGAAATGACTTCATTCCGTTGTGACCCTTAGCTGCTATTCTGGTAAGTGAATCGGTAAGTCAGTTACTTAGCACAAATTCGTTGCAAGATCTAGGTTTGAAATAGGGCATTTTTTGCATTTTACATATTAATTTCTTTCGCCAAATTCATAAGCCAAACGCATTGCGCGCGCGATGCACGTCAAAGATGTGTGATAAAATTGCATACTTTTAGGCGGAATGTGGTAACCGAAATTCCACTTTGAAAAGGGAATAAACAGTTGCAACTGGATGCAGCATTTTGACTTTACAAATTACTGTTTAAAATGTGATAAATTAGCCCAATCGTTGTAAAATTACAAACAAATATTGCACATATACAGTTTTATGATTTATTGTCCAGGAGTATTTATAGTCACAAATAATTTTAGTGTTATTTCGCCAATGTTATCAAACCTGAAGAATGAATAATATAAAATAGATTGTCTTCGAAGCTATCGCTCCACCCGCTAGCGATCGCTGTTTTTCGATACACTGCGACCGCGGTCGCACGTCAAGGTGATGTTAATCTGCAAACCACCGGGAAGATTTTTCACGGTCGTGTTGTGCAAGAGCTCGGATTCGTGCTTGTAGCTCAACTCCTCGAGAAACATGCAGCCCTGTCCTTCCGGATGCGGTGGGTCGACGGCACTTTGGACCAGTGATGGAGATCTGAAATTGATTGACAATGTTTGCGAAAGTGGCCGACGCACGGGGATGATCTGTACTCACGTTAACTGCTGTCGATTGTCGGTTCCATCAGTGCTCGCCGTCTGGGGTCGCGTGATTCTGTGACTTCTGAACGTCCCGACGTCCGGCGATGGGTGTCCAAAGCTGCGCGTTTTGGCCTCGAACAACGAACGGAGCCTTTTCACGGACCCTTCTGCACTGGGCGGCGGTGTATCTGCCACACGCTCGACGGCTCTACATGCCATGAAGAATACGACACGGAGAAAACCAATCCATCAAGCGTTATCGTAACGTTCTTAAATTAAAGTACATACTTATCTTCAGCAAAATGTGTGCAACAGCAGGAACGTTCAATCGGTGTGTCACTCGCTTTCTCAGTGTTGTTCATTCGGCGTTGAAACAGTTTCGCCATGTTTTTCACGGAATACTCGTAGATGCTTCCACAAGCGGTACAAAAGTTTTCCATACTGTCGCGACTTTTTTCCGAGCCGGCAAACGCTTCAAAGTCTCCGCACGTTGGTTGGTGCTTCTCGTACTCTTCTGGTTGTTTGAAAAAATCTCGTTTTACGTTCATTTCGCCAATAAAATTTGTAAAGCTGTTCACGTGACTGCTCATCCCGAAAATTGCGTACAAAATGATACAGTTGCTCAATGTTTGCTGGGATATACTAGACGGCTGGTTGCTACGGGCAACCGGATGCTGCAGCAAGTTACCAAAGATGAACACTCGATTTAAGGTCGCAACGCGAGGTGGTACTAAATTGCCGTTGGTAATAATTATACTTTGTTAAAAAAGGGAAAATTTAAACATTCACTAAGGTAACATTTATTGCAAGAATTGTCAATTAAGATGTTATTTCTAATAAAACCTTCATATTCCAAATTGAACATAGGGAAACGGAGTCACCCTTGAAAGTGCAACTCTTGTGCTGCTCAACATATGGATCAACAGCAGCTGCCTGTACCCCAGGAGGGAGCATTTAATAAACAACTTCAACACGCTTATTATTAAACTGCCACCGCTCGGCTGGCCTGCTGGGTGGTAATTTCAAGAAACGTAAGGAAGACATTATTTCGATCGCTCAAACGGAGCCCTGCCCGCAGACGCGCCAGGCACGGCGGATCGCACCGTGGAGGCCATCGGATCACGACCGGGTATAACAATTATGCTGTGGCAGTGTTTTCGTGATTTGCCGCGTGAGGCAACCTACCGTTGCGGCACGAAAGCGAAATTCATTTTTATTAATTACACGATTAAAGGCGAAACGATAGAATAAACGGCGTGAACTTGACATCCGCAGCCGAATCGGAAGATGCCCGATGGGTAGATTGATCATACCGCGGGGATGCCGCCGGATGTAGCTACTTTTGCGGCGAGCTCTCATGAGCAGCACAATCCGGAGCAAGCCCGAGATAAGCTCGAGGGAGGTTGCCACCGAGGCGGGGGGAGAACCTCCACCGAAACGAGAGCTCGATTTGAAGGGTCGGAAATTGAAAATCGTGACATCGGGAACCTAGGGGATACCGCTACGGCAGGATGGGCAGCAGAGTTGGGCGCTGTGACAGCAATGTAAATAAGTGCCTTTTGATGCCTAAAGTTCAACTATTCTTACACCCAGCTGGTGTGACTTTCAAAGTCGGTCTTTCATCTCCCCCGAGTCGGCGCTTGTTAGGGCTGTCCAACGTAAAGTGCCCCTGTGATGGTTCTGCGAGAGATATCGCTTCTATTATCATATCGGTGACCTCCTCCTGTGCCCTCCTTCAATCGGGGTGCATCATTCACTGCGTGCCATTGTCGCATGATTAAGTTTTGACAGACGCCGTCGGGGCTGAAATGGCTCGCGATTGAATTGTTGTGACCTCGCCGACCGACGGTCCTGCTGAAGACGCGCGTTCCGTTTGGCTTGGTTTGGTGGTTTGCGCAACAAGCACCGTGCACCTCATACATGCCAGACGGTGAAGCCGACGGTGTCCGATCGCTTGACAGCATAATCAGCAATGCAAACGATCGGTGGAACGATGGGTGGAATCGGACAAAAGTGAAACCGCGCGCGCGCGCGCTCGCACACAGCATGCTTCACGCCGGCGCAAGGATTCGCCCCAGTTTGATCGAGCTTCCAGATCCCGAGCAGACCGTTTTCGCCAATTCACCATTCATCAGAAACAAATTGTTCGGCTTTGAGTCGGAAAGCGATTCTGATGCGAAACTAGGCTACGCGACCGGATTGGACATTGTATCGAGGACTGCCAGCCCGCTGCAAGGTTGTACTTTATTTGCACTGAATTCTTTCTAGAGTCGTGTCGGAATCTATAACGAATTTCCCTTTCCCTCTCTTTTTCTCTCCGTTTCTCTGTCTCTACAATCTGGTCAACATTAATCACGATACGAACCCTGTGTGTGTGTGTTTAATGCGTTTCTGATTGATGTCCGCTCGCCAAACGTCCATGTCTGTCGCTAGGTTTACGTCATTTCATTCGAATATCGTGACTCGGGATCACACCAGAGCACGCACGTGTAGCGCACGGGCTGGGAAATCTTGACCTCCCCCGGTGACCGCCTAGACCCTGCCCATGCTAATCAACGTGACCTTTCCTACACCACCGCTGCCCACACGCCGAACCTAGTGTCCGGATCGATGAATCTTTATTACCATCGTAATCCGTTAATTAATCACCATTCGCTTAGCTAAATATGGGGAATTCACTCCCCGAAGCGCCCATATTAGCTTGGATCTTGGAGTTGGCGCTCTGTTGTGTCCA
Organism: Anopheles cruzii; assembly: GCF_943734635.1. Taxonomy (NCBI): domain Eukaryota; kingdom Metazoa; phylum Arthropoda; class Insecta; order Diptera; family Culicidae; genus Anopheles; species Anopheles cruzii. The sequence continues at coordinate 28,031,604 of NC_069145.1, forward strand.
TATAGATCGAGTCCCGAGTGGGTGTGGGTGTGGTGATGGCCGTCGCTGTTGGGCTTTCGCCTTCCTTGCAAAACGGGCGGCCAGCCTCTGCTGCGTCATTGACACGTGACTACGGACCTCCTAATGTGCCATTTTATTGGTCGGCTCGTACACATCACATCTGCTTGAATATGTTTGGTGACCAGTTTTGAGTTTCTGGCGAGGTCTCTTCTTGTTCTGCCGACGAGTTCCGACGCTCAGCCCGGTGTCTATGTGGTGGCATGTGGCGATCGGTATCTCGTGCAAATTGCTTGTAATATAATGGAGAAGAACCCCGTCATGCGCTGCGCTGCGTGACGAAGCGATGGGTATTCACACGGTAGCATCTCGTTGCACTTTAGACCACAATTAGCTCTGCCTCTGTTGCACATGCACGGTAGTGCACATGCACGCTTGCCTCTCAGTATCTTGGGTGGGTAGGCCGACCAACGGCAGCCCGCGGCAAGAAATGTGGCATCTTAGGGTGTGCTGGACCGGCTGGAAGGCCGTGCGCAAAAGGTTACATTTTTGTCTAGAGATTATGGCCGCGTGGTTCTCGCTCGCAAACAGGTTCACGATTGTTGGTATATTTGCGTCAATTAGTGGCCACACTGTACTACGAGGAAATCACTTCATTTCATCTCTAAACTTCACATTAGTAAGAATGGCCGCATAGTTAGTAAGACAGATAGTGCGGTGCTTCTTAACTAGTATCTGTATTTGCCAGATCGCACAATCTGCGATTCGAAAGGGTCATCCACCAGTGCGCCGGTTGACCATCAACCAGTTTCGACGATCAAATGATCGATGCTTGATCGGTGTGACCTTTACATACGAGCAGTGGTGCGACCCAATGGCACACAGTACTCATCTCCAAAAGCAGAACCAGAACAGAGCAAATTTGATTGATTGCTACGGAGAGATGCCACACAGTAGATCCGGAGTAAACCCGGCCACCCGTCTAGTTGCGAAATGAGTTCATCGAACGTCTTGCACGCGACAGTCCTAAGGCCACACTGAGAGGCAGGAACTCTAATCGCTGCCTACACCTTCAATCATTCCAAAGACCACTTTTGGCGTTTTAATGTTTGTTTGCGTTGGCCGATCCGGCGAGGGCTGTTGTTTGCGAGCGGCGAACGGTTATCGTGACGTTTGGACAGCAGGAGCCTTAAAATGAACCGCTTCTAAACCAATAGTACATTGACTTTGCCTACGTGTGTTGGATATTGGCAGACTCCATAACGTATATCTACGATTTACGTGTCAAAAGTATAGACTTTTCTTGGTATAGAGATACAGCATATTGCTCAACCAAGGCGCAACTACACAGGAAGGTACAATGACTTGAACATGAACGCAGAATTTATCATTGTTTCTCAACCGACCGACAACTTCGTTCGAGTAAACGCCGTACCGAGGATATTGCCTGCGAGGCACTCATCTTCTCACGGACTTCTAACGAAGGCGAGCATCTGACGCCCAAAATCGGTACTTTACGAACCATGTCAAGCTAATGAGCTGCTCCGGATTCTGGACTCGGGTCTCCCGGCGGTGACCATGGGAAACCGCACTCAAATAGGGTCCGTGTCGGCAATTCAACGGCTCATCAATCAGGAAATAACCTTTACGAACGGTGCGCCGATAAACTCGCGCCGTTAGTGGGACCTCCGCGTGGCTTTCGCTTTTCCAGCAAAGTGTTGGATGCCGAGCAGCACCCAATAAATAGCATCTGGACCAGTCCGCAACACTCCTGCACTACAGTTTGTTGTCCGGGAGACCCGTTCATGCTTGCGGCGTATTATGCAATCCCGGTGCTGCGGTTTGTCCGATCAGCTGAGGCCGCCGGTGGTGTCCACTGTGCGAAATGCTCTGGGATGCGCTGGTTTGGTGATTGTTTAATTTACGGGCGGCAATCAAAACACCATAATCGGTGGTAATGTTTTTTCCCCCTACATATTGAATTTGCAGCGCCTACTCCAACCCATCTGACGATGATCGATGGCGCGATGCGAGGAGAAAAACAGTGAACCAGGCCAGTTTGAATTCAACAACGCTTTGATCGAACCCAACAGAGATGCCGTTATTTGAAGTTGAGGATTTATTAAAGTTTAAGGTTTATCCTACGATAATACTGTCACTACAATTCGGTCAACTAAAGACCACGTATAATTAGTTTAGGATTTAAGAATAGTCCTTCGAACTACTAGGCTCCCCCATGCGATCTGGGGCACTGGCGACAAAAGTAGAGTCTAAAAGTAACACTAACCATATTGAGTATTTATGGGCTCCGGTGTTAAGCGGTGTACACTTGTGGACAACTCCTGCTGGGAGTTCCAGGCGCGTTTCCTACACTCGCCGGTGTACCTTTCACTGTACCTGACAGCAAACGATCTGTTGCTGCTGGTTGCAAAAGGGAACCAAGCCTAGGCGAAGGTAGGCGGCCACGTTTTGAGTGTTCCAGTACATCGAAGGACAGCGCGTATAGTGCAGACAGCGGCCAACGGCTCCAGTCGGCAGTGTGCAGTAACCGTTCTCGTGCAACTCCACAGATCGGATGATCGATACAAGTTGGTTGTGATCTACGATCGATTGGTGAGGATGCTGCTGCTGATGATAAGGATGCACTTGCTGGTAGGGTGGAGTTCTCTGGTACTGCTGCTGATGCTGCTGTACCGGGAACGGTGTGTAGTTGATCACATGCCCTAACCCAGGTAGTTCTAGCGATGGAACGATTTCGATCTGGGGGTCTGTCGGGCGGGCAGCGCTCACTGGCCTTACGGGGGCCACACGAGTAGCTGGTAGCAGTGGGTTGACTGGAAGAAAGCCGAAGTGAAACGCGGGATTGGAAATTGAACGCATAAGTGGGCCATCTGCACGGCGTTACCCTTCTGCCCAAGTGGAAGACCAAAGTGAGGTCCATAAATTTTGTACGTATCCGGCGTATTCTTCAATGACTGATGATAGACTGTTAATCACGAATGCAACACGAACACAAAGCAAGCATAATGAGAGGTGATCAAGGTAAACTTTTCGGAACCCAAACCATCGGGCTTACCTTGCACGGTAGTAGCAGACGGTCTGCGAAGAAGGTCATCTCCGTACGGTCTAATGTGATTAGTTAGTACATCTGAAAGTAGCAGAGGAACTGTTATGGAAGCTTCGTGAACAGTTGCGTTGTGTGCGTTTTAAGGGAGCAGTACCCAAGTGATCTCCAGCATGGCCAGCGCTACTATAGTATGATGAACCCGAGTTTTGTGGATCGTCTTCGCCCAGTCGTACAACTATGGAAGGAAGTAAATTCACAATGATCCCGCCTGGTACTCAAGTCGAAGCATCCCAGGAACTCACTGATTGTCCCAGGAATATGCTCGATCGTCCGGTTAAGCACGATCGACTCAATCCAGTTGTAGGACGGTGCCAGTCGGGTAGCAACGAAGGGGTTCTGAGACCCACCGCAAGGACCCTCGTCGAGCGCGTTGATTCCGTATACGTACGGAACAATATCATCTCGCCGGAAATTGGAAACTGCGCCGCCAGGTTCGAGCTGTAAATGACGCGATGAATGCCACTGACAGAATAGTGCTTCGTCCCCCGCCATATGCAGTTACCTTGCAAATCCCGGGCACCAAATCGATGGGGTTGTGTGTGCAGAGAAAATCGCTGTTAAAGCCCGCCGCAAGACTGGTGTTTACCTTCCACGCGTCGTTCGCCTCGCAACGCCCATTTTCCGTTAGCAGAGCTACCAAAATTTTAAGCGATACACTGTTCGCCTTTTCCTTCGGATCGTCCTTCACTTCCGGGCCGTAGCCCGAGAAAAACATTACCAAATCGGTAATGCGATCTTCCTTCCACATGCAGGCCGGGGCGATGATCTGGTAGATCTTGTTGGGGTTGTAGAACTTGCCGAGCGTAAGGACCGCCAGGTTGTTGTAGCTCTTGCCGGGAACGTACTGCGGGTGTAGATCGACATCGACGATCTCGATCAGATTGTTGTTGGCCTCGACGAAGGCTGGCCGCTGATTGTTTCGGGAGGCGCACGTAGCCGATGTAACAACGTGACGGTAGTCTATCAAGGCTCCACTGCACTGGTGGAAGGAACTATTGTCCGACTTTCGAAGGTTGACCTACAGATACAGAGCGTATAGGGAACAGATGAGAGAGAGAGAGTTAACGCTTGGTGGCCTCGTCTATAGTCGCCCTATGGTTCTACCTTGAAGAATGGAGAATTGTTCTGAGGACTCAGGCGGCTGTCGGAGAAAGGTCTCGATCGCAGGCACTCGGAGTTCCGGGCACACTCGATCGGATCTACCGTCACGTTCACCCTCTGCCGAATCCAGTCGATGTAGCTGGACACTTTGGTGTACACCCCGAACGAGCCATCCCAACACCCCGTTCCGAATGAGACCACACCCGTCAGGTACGGTATGATCCGCGACACGTCGGACAGATCGATCTGCAGTGGGCCACCCGAGTCCCCGAGGCAGGCATCTTTGTTTGGAGTTTTCGTACAGAACTGATCCTGCGTCAGGCCGTCCTTGAAGAACTTCGGTCTCGGTAGCTCATTGTTGCACGATTCGGAGTCGTAGTAGTTGAGTGATACCTTCTGCAACACTGGACTCATTCCGGATCCTGATCAAACGGGATTGTTAATGTTGTTTTCCTTTTAAAGGGCTTCGTAACGTGCGGGTCTTACCATAAGAAGTATGCCCAAAACCAACCGATCGCAGGCTTGCACTGAAGTCTTGCAAATTGTCCAACGGCCACAGACAAATCGGACACACGGCCAGCGTGAACTTCGCCTCGTGGTCCAGCTCGATCAGCGCAATGTCGTAGTACTTTTTGCTCTTCTTGTACTTATCGTGCACCGTGAAGCTCACGATGGTGAACTGTTGGGCACTAGCATCATCTGCCGTCGTGGCCAGGTCCGTATCACCGAGCCGTACCGTGTCGGGAGCAATCCTGTATCGTGTGTGTGTGTGTTTGGTCTGTTAGATGCGTTCTATTGCGTTCCTCACCCACATACCTGTTCTCATCCTGTCCACAGTGAGCGGCGGTTAGCACCCACTTTGCCGCAATTAACGATCCACCGCATTTATACTCGACTAAACGCGGGACCGCCGCATTTTGTGTCGTCCATCCGATCGCGCCCTACGGAGGAGAATGCACAAGCGTGTACATTGTGTGACACCTAGCTATACGTTCTCGAATCATAGAGCCATTCCTCGGCAGCGACTCGAGTTGATTACATTTTAACGCACTACACGATGATGTAACAGCTCCTGTAGCAGCTCTCTACCACGTAACTTACCATGTGAGGAAACTCATTGAGGTACGCTCGACCTCCGCCGTAGATGAAAAATCCCAACGCACTGGACACATCTTCACTGTAGAACCGACTGGGACAATCTGGGTTATCGAGAAAACCGTCCATTTAACGTGCGTGTCACAAGCGCCCAAAATGTGTGTATTAAACTCGCTTACCAGCTAGTGACGTTCGTTCGTAGTAGCCTTCGGGAGGGCTATCGATGAACGCATTATCTCCGGCAGAACAGTCCATCAGGACCACCGTACACAGTAACACCAGCACCAGCATCACGCAGATCACGGGTTTTGTCTGAGCACTCGGATCACTTATCACGATCTTATACGCCTGTCGCGATCACACCGTCGATTAAAACTGACGCGCTGCCGATTGGACCACCTGGTCGGGAGCTGACAGTCCGACACTTTGAGCGCCGTCGCCGTGGTGGGCTAATTTAATATGAAACACTCGGCGCGTGCCCAACTTCTGCTCGGCGTGGTAGCTCTTCTGCTTCTGGGGAACTGCCTGGCAGACCTTGAGAAAACGTGGTGCAACATACACAACCGCTGCGTCCACGGTGCAAGCCGTCCAGACTTCCTCTGCCATGTCACTGCTACACTTCCAGACCTATAAATCATATCTGGTGCAACCGAGAAACGGCGTCCGTCATCTTGTCCGTCGGCAGCCGCCTTTGGTCGCCTCTGAAGATCACTAGTGGCGAGGGCCTGGCGGTCGGGTGGTGGTGTTGAAAAACCCAAAGTCCGCGGAATTCCTACTACTACGTCAACAACGATCGCTGTCGGTATCGGTGGCGAGTGTCGGACGCATAAACTGCCGGATTGCTGCAAAATTGCGGAATTAATCACACACTATTTCTCACCGCGCACACTACCTCCGCAGTACTACCACTATCTTGTTTCAGTCGCACACCACCACCATCTTAAACGGTGCCCCTGAGGTTTTACCTTCCTCCTAGCGGCTACGAGCTGGACCGTCGAAGACCACCCAGCGACCGAAACGCTTCCCGACACCGTTTGCCGACTTAATTTGTGGACAAATTTTTATCAACCGTGAACCAGGGTGCCATTATATGTTAATTGGAACCGTGGCACGGTGCTAAGAGGGCTCGGTCGGTGTTTATGGTGTGGACATCTTTTAGTGGCCACACACAATCATACGGCCAGAGTCAGAGATTTTTGGGGTTTGGACATTCCAATACATGGTACATTAGTTTAGTTGTAGACGGGGATTTCCACGGAGAAGATTCGAAGGTCCGCTTAGAGACGGCGCGTTTCCGTGCGCCGCCATATAATTGCGCTGATTGATACCGGAAGGAATGTCTAGCCGTTCTCTCCCGGTCGGTCGGTAGGTTTGGGGGCGCAATGTGATAGGCCGCTACCACTATTACACGTTGTTGTGACACATTAAAGTGGCGGCTCTGTAAGATGCTGGAGCACGCAACCACCAGTGAGCGAGTCCGCGTCAAAACAAGTGTCAGGGGAGGTCAGGCGACGGAACATGGACGGTCCAGATGTTGACGATACGTTGACCCACTAGTAGAGGTGGGGTGGGCTTTTTCAAACCTGATCGCAATCGCCCTACGGGGGGCTATTTTTCGAACGTCCGTCAGACCCCAAGATTCCCAGGAATTTGTGATACAACGATAAGAAACTCTTTTAATTAACTGTGAATTTAAATTTACCCGTTATTTCCAGCGGTCTGATTCATAGGAAACTGACCGAAGAATCATGATGTCAGAAACAATTAGTTAAATTCGATCAACTGCGGGGGTTTCTTTGATGAGCAAGTTGCTTTACTGTTAATGTCAGCTGTACGGTTTATTAGGATTCGTTTTAGAATAGTTCCAAAGTTAATTTGTACTAGAAACACATGTGTTTGCGTTAATGCCTCGATTCAATTGTCCGTTAACAACTGCTACGTCAAGGACAACCGGACAGCAGGATCCATTCGGTAAACACTCGCCAACACATTTGCGACGGCCGTGCCGTTCAAGAATTGTATTCACAAATCGCGCAACATGGCGTGATGGTGGCAAAAAGTTGTTTTGCGTTGAAAATCGCCGGCGGTGTTGGCGAACCACACTTTTCAATGACATACTAAATAAATAATGATTTGGGCGACATCAGACGTTATCATTTACGTTAAAAAAATCGCACGGTGTGTGTAAAACAAGTTCGACACCTGTCATACCTGTTGCTCAAACGGCCATAGCATCCCGGGCGCAATCGAGCTACAGAACATTAGAATGGCATAGTAATTTGCTGTCCATAGAGTTGAATATAAGAACTTATTTCTCGCACTGTGACTCACACACACTGAGACAATATAACGTATGACGAAGTATCAGGCTTATTTTAACCATCTAAGCGCCAGGGCCAACTATTGCAGTAGGCGCCGTTACAACATGAAAACAAAGCGTTACTATAGGATGGTCCTTCTAGTGTTTGAATTCTGAAGAAGGAGCACAAAATAACAATTGTGGCTGTCGCTTCATATCTCTTCAAATGTATCTGCTCTGCTCCAAGGAGTGAGTCATGTTGGTTGGATTATTTCGATAATAAGTATAAACGCTAATCCGATAATTAGTGCATAGCCTTGCCTTGGTGCCGACAAAAGATTTCATTTGCCAAAGCAAGCCAATGGCCTCATAGGTCATTAAACGGTGTTCCGGTTTTGATGTAACTGACACAAACGTATCGTTATCGGCCAAACATTACGGAAGGTTGAAGGTAATGAAACGATACCGGCGGCATGCTATCTGTTGCCTATCGATATGGATCGCCAATGATATCAAATGTAAGATAAGCAGCGCACTGCGTGATTCTTCGACCGAATGGACTACTAGTCACTAGATACAGGGCCGCTGGTTGGACCAAGCGCGCTTAAACGTTCCTAGTGACGAGTTGTTGTTGTGGCAAATTCCTCGGTCGTCATGGAGGGTCGTGTAGTTCGTGTCCTGGCGGTGATTACTCTGACCCTGCAGGCTGCCAAAGATGTCTCGATGAAAGTACCGCTCGAATTGGAACCTACGAACCTCGACGAATCAGCTTGGATCCCGGTTCCGAATGCGGCCGGCGAGTGGACCTGGACCCACCGGAAAGTGGTTTCGATGATGCACCGCAAGTCGTCCTTTCAGATGTCGGATGTGTCGTTCACACTATACACCAGGCAGGATATCGATGACGATGGGCAGTTACTGGAGCTATCGAACGGTGATTCGATCGTCGGTTCAAATTTCCGTTCGGATCGGCCGACCCGAGTGATCGTGCACGGTTGGCAGGCCGGTGGAGGTTCACCGATCGCTTACAGCATCCGCGATGCGTACCTTATGCATTGGGACTACAACGTGATTGTCGCCGACTGGGCCACGTGCTCCATGGCCTGGAACTACGTGCGGGCGGTGGGTTGCGTTCCGACGGTCGGAAAATCGCTCGAGCTGCTGTTGGACGAGCTGAACCGTAGTGGTGGCCTGTTGATGGAGACCGTCTACCTTATTGGTCACAGTCTGGGAGCACACGCGGCCGGAATCGCGGGCAAGGAGGTAACGAGTGGCCAAATACACACAATCTTCGCCCTGGATCCGGCCTTGCCCTTGTTCTCGATTCATGCGCCTGCCAATCGCATCAACCACAGGGACGCGATGTACGTCGAAGTGATACATACCAACGCGGGGCTGCTGGGATTTCAGCATCCGATCGGTACGGCCGACTTCTATCCGAACGGAGGCTCCCATCAACCGGGCTGTGGCCTCAACATTGCTGGTAAGGTGTCCGCTCAGAAACTCTCTTCAGTGACCTATAAGCATTTTGCCGTTTTTTTCCCTCAGGACTATGTTCGCATAGCCGCGCTTGGGAGCTATTCGTGGAGACGCTGATGCAGCCGGAAGCGAAGCTTCTCGCCAGCAAGGTCGAGTCGTTAACGGACGTGAAAGGTCCCACCATTGCCGAAGTATTTCGCCTGGATCAAACGATAGAAAGAGTGAAGATGGGCGGTGAACCATCGAGTGCCGGGAATGCGGAGGGCCTGTATCACATCACTACGCGCGACAGTAGTCCATTTTTCGGATGACACGAATCCGACGAACAGCTCCGAGAGAATGGGTGTCATAAGTTGCACAAGAGCATTACGTTTACTTTGTACTTAATTTTCTATTTAACTTTTACTTGAACCGCCTCCGTCAGCTCATCGAGTGCATTGAGTTCACGTCGTTGGAACAGATTTATGGCGTTCCCTAATGATAATGCAACGGCCGACCGGCCGACCAGTAGCATGGCAATGCGAAAATGTCATTTTTTATCGTTTAAGCTCAGTTTCATAAGCACAGCAGTAGCGCAGACCCTATTGTTTTGAGCTCGATTACACCATTTTAACTACAGCCTAGCGAATGGGGATGAAACGGTTTTGTGGATCCGCCGGGCCAAAGAAAGACGCGTTTTGTACATAAAATAATTTCAAAATGATGCATGTAAGTACCACAGATGGCATTTTTAACAATACTTCAACAGTTGAGCAGAAATGAGTGTTTAATGGCGCAATTTAACTGTTAAATTATATATTGGTACAGACAAATCTCCTTCGCAAATCATTTTTTGAAAATAAAAAAGTGTCGACAAAGAAAAATAAAAAGTGCTGATGAAGTGTCGCGCATCCTTCTTCTCAACATTCGTCAAAAGCTTCGATGACATGAAAAATGAGTTCTTTGCTTACCTGAAACTCTGGCGTCGTCTGGGCAGGTGCCGCGTGAGTAGCACATGAGATGGAAGGGACGCAGTTCGTGATGGGACTTGAACCATCTTTCACTGGCTGGCAAAAGTCACGCCGAGTCACCCAACTTGGAAAGTCGGGTCAAGTCGTTCATCGTCATGCCGAGTAGTTTATGAGTGGATGAGGCTGCGATGAGCTTTTGACGCATCCGATGGCCCTTGGGGAGTGACTGACCATCGCTAGCACTTCTTCATTCCCGTGGGCAGATATGGCACGAAGAAACCAAGACCCAAACCATTGGGCCTCTTTAAAACTGGAATTAATTCCTCCGAAAATCCAATGCACCAATGCAAAGCCTGCCAGGTGGCTCCCTTCTCGGTACAAACCTGGCCATTGTTAAACCCGGCGACGATAGCGACGGATTGTGGGTTTTGGCGGAACCAACGCGGTCGCGAGTGCCGTGGCATATTGCTCAAGCTTTTGGGAAACCGACCGACCGACGTGGGTCGTGGGTGGAAAAGTGAAGGGAGTTGCCCTAACGAAGTGCGGCCCGGCAGCAGCGGAAGAACACAGCCACCCAACATAAGCCGGTGCCAAAATCGGGTCAATCCATTATGCGTTTGACATTATGCAAAAATGTGCCCGGTACCGTTGGACGGATTGTTTCTGCGGCGTGCCGGCGTGTTTTTGGAGTCTTACGAAACACTATTTTCTTGACGTGGGCGGTTGGGTTGGAAAATTGGAGGCAAAAGTTTAATGGAAGTTTTCTTGCTTCGGTTGGAAAAATCTAATAAATTGTTTGATTGAACTGCTACACCGGCGGGCTGATGGCGGACGGGCTAACGAGGTTCTGGTGCAATTTTGTCGGTTAAGGTCGTGGGTTGCAGCCGCCCAACATTGCCCGAGGTCCACCAAATTGGCCTGAGTTTCAATCAGACTATGACCGTTAACGTTAGCCTTTCTAGGGATGAGGGACCGAAATGAGCGCTGGAATGTTGGGAAAATCACGAAAGTGAAGCTAGTGGGTTTTATCGTGTCTAAGAATTTACGCTTGTTTTGAAAGCGCTTGCAAGTCCCTTTGCAATAAAACTTGCCCAAATGTTATAAATAGAATAATCGTTTTAAATCAATTCAATCGATTAAGCTCGATTGTTTCGGCTTTTGTTAATATTTATTTCTTAAATATTCGGTTGCACCAGATCTTACTTTAAAAGTAGATGGGAGTTTTATGCCCCTTGAAGGTCCTTTTCAGGCTAGGTAATCTATAGCGCGATACGGAGAAAATGGAGACCTATTGCTACAGAACTTACTACTTTTGTAATTTTCCATCTTGGTCGATGATAGTAATGTCACTTATTTGTTTAGTTATGCATATATGATTTGCAGTTAGAGTAATATTCAGAGCTGCTAAAAAAACACAAAAATAAGTGGTAAAGGTAGCTTATTAAAATACGAGGGAATTTAAGATGAAAATCATCTTTTGGTCTTCTCAGAATGGCAGTTACTGAAACTGAAGTTGTCTTAAAAGTAGTCTTAAAGCAAAATTGCACAGAATTGGAGTTTACTTTCTGATTCTCTTTGGATTTCTTAACTTGTTTTCTTTTCATTCTTTCGCTTTTTACAGTAATTCTAGACGAGAAAAGCTAAACCTGCCCAAGAGTCCGTGGTTCTTGGGAATGCGCGAATGATATGGAGAGAATAAACTAAAAAGCGAAAGAGAAATGCGAAGCTCTCACTCACTCTGATGTCGCGGCCACTTGGCCCGCCGTCATCTCCGGCGAGAGGAGTCCGCGAAGGGTCCAGCGAAGGAGAAAGTAACAGAAACAAAAAGGTAGATTATTGTGGTTGTCCATGCGAACGAAATGTGGGACACTTGCGATGGCCACTTCTTTATACGGTTTTTCATAAAGATAAAATTGCAACACGCACCATTTCGCTCCCGGCGTGCCAGAAGTACCGCCGCCATAGGAAGCCGGAGGCGACGTTGAGTTACTCGCGCCGTCTTCGCGCCGAAGATGGAGCCGGAGCTGGAGCCGACAAAACAAAGCCCCAAAAATGGAGGTCACAGGCCCGAAACCGAAAATAAACAGAAGCCCGCAGCAGAGTTGGCACGCACACCACGTGCGGGCGATTGACGCATCGCATCGACATCGGACCGGGGTTGTTCTACAGCTCCGGGGGATCCTTCCGGGAACGCTGAGCCGAGAGAAAGCCGTGGACCGTTTACTTTCTCGCGCGCGAGAATCGATCGCTGGGCGCGTCGATCGCGCCGCGGCACGTCAGTCGGTGTCGATCGGTCGGTGCGATAGGATGGCCGTGACCGTGCGATGGTTGCCGTTGGTGGTGCTGTGGGTAGCGCTGTGGGTGTGCGCTGCCCAAGGACAGCGTGGTGCGGGGCTAGCAGGCGGCGGCGGCGGTTCCTGGTTGGACAAGTTCAACAAACTGCTGAGTCGCTCGAAAGGACGCAACGCCACCGAAGGTACATCAGGTGCCCATCGCAGGACCTCTCCTGAGGCTACCCCGTTCTACCTTTTCCCCCCGTTTTTCCCCAGACAACGAGGTGCTCGACTCGAAGGAGTACGACTTCGTGGTGGTAGGCGGTGGCACGGCCGGTATGGTGCTGGCCAGCCGCCTGTCGGAGAACCCGAGTTGGCGGGTGCTGCTCCTCGAGGCCGGCCAGTACGGGACGAAGCTGTTCAACATCCCGATCGGCTTCCAGCTGGCGGTCCTGTCCGACGTCTACAATTGGCGGCTTCTGAGTGAGAAGCAGCAGCACGCGTGCTTCGGTGAGTGGTGTGAATGTGTGGGGAAGCGCAGGCACAGGTGCAGGATTCTGACATTTTCTGGCCACTTCCCGCCCGTACAGGTACGATCGACGGGCGGTGTCCGGTGGACATCGGCAAGGGTGTCGGCGGTAGCACGCTGATCAACGGGCTGATCTTTTCGCGTGGCAACCGGGACGACTACGACCGGTGGTCGGCGGCCGGCAACGGGGGCTGGTCGTACGCCGAGGTGCTGCCGTACTTCCAGCGGATGGAGAAAGCGATCGGGGACGGGATGAGTCCGGAGTTCCGCTCGACCGCCGGTCCGCTGCGTGTCGAGCGGTCCGCGTTCAAGTCGGAACACTCGGCGCTCTATCTGGAGGCGGCGAAGGAGGCCGGATATCGGCCGGTGGACTACAACGGACAGACCCAGTTCGGTATTGCGCCGGTGCAGGCCACCATGAGCAAGGGCCAGCGGCTGACGTCGTACGGGGCGTACCTGCAGCCGGTGCAGAAGAAGCGGACCAACCTGAAGGTCCTCACGGGCGCGCTCGTCACGAAGGTGCTGATCGACCCGGTCACCAAGGTAGCCGACGGAGTGCAGTTCACGAGAAAAGGGGAACGGTTCGAGGTGCGCGCCCGCAAGGAGGTGATCTTGTCGGCGGGAGCCATTCTTACGCCACAGCTCCTGATGGTGTCCGGGGTGGGACCTCGGGAGCACCTGGAGTCGCTCGATATCCCCGTGCTGGAGGATCTTCCGGTCGGCGAGACGCTCTACGATCACCTCGGGTTCTCGGGGCTGCAGGTCGTGGTCAACAGTACGAGCCACTTCGCGCCGGGCGACATTCCGACGTTCGAGAACTTCTACGAGTATCTGAAGGGCAAGGGCGTGCTGACGGTGCCGGCCGCCGTCGAGCTCGTGACCTACCCGAACCTGACGCTGGCCGGGCGCCGCGGACCCACGCTGGAGCTGATGAACCTGATCAGCTCGTTCGCCGTCGACAAGGGTACCACGGCGAAGAAGAGTGTCCGCATGCGGGACGACATCTACGATGCGGTGTACCGGCCGCTGGAGACGCAGAACCACTTCACGATCATTGTCCACAATCTGCATCCGCTGTCGAAGGGCACGGTGCGGCTGCGTAGCGCCAACCCGGCCAAGGCGCCCGTTGTCGATCCGAACTATCTGGCCGAACCGCTGGACGTGGACGTGATGCTCGAGGGTATCCGCGAGGTCCAGCGCGTGCTGGAGACGGACGAGATGCGCCGGCACGGGGCGACCGTGTGGTCGGGGGAGGTGCCGCTACCGAACTGTGCCCAGCACGGGGTGGACTCGGACGACTACTGGCGGTGTGCCGTGCGGACCGTTTCCTTCTCGCTGACCCACTTCACGTCCAGCTGCAAAATGGGGCCACCGACGGACGGCGACGCGGTCGTTACCCCCGACCTGAAGGTGTACGGCGTGGAGAGATTGCGCGTCGTCGACGCGAGCATCATCCCGGAACCGGTTTCCGCGCACCCGATGGCGGCCGTCTACATGATCGCGGAGAAGGCGGCCGACCTGATCCGGGCCGAGCACGGTGGCCACGGGTGATCGTATCGATCGTCCCACCACCACCCCCCGTCGCGGGCGGATGTCCGCCGGCGGCGCGGTGTGTCGCGCGGAGAAATTTCGCGTCCATTGAGGAAATTGGCCGCGGCGGCGACTACGGATACCGATGGACCGGCGACGAAGTTTATTAGCTTAGCCTAGCAAAACAACACAACAGTTCGCCAATAAATTATCATAAATGTATACAGGAGTAGCTTACGTAACGGGTTGGTGCCGAACGGTTTTGGTTTGCTCCCGTTCCGTTCCGTCTATTGCTTTCGGGGGTGACTGGCGCCAAACGGGGCAAACGGCTTCGAAAGAAAACCCATTTTTTTCTCGTAGACCTTTTGTGTTCGAATAATCGGCTGAAGGTCGTCTGATGGAAACATCGGGAAACAGAACTCCTACATTTTATGTTTTGTGCAGCAAATCTACACAACCAAATTTGTATCTTGGACTATGCATGCTAAATAAACACTACTTAACTAAAGTGTCCGTGTTTTAGGATATTTTAAAAGAGAGACATTACGTCATGCATATTGGAAACAAATCAAATTAATTAATACTGTCCAAAAATCACGTAAGTGTCCGAATCGATGTTCGAGCCTTGTCGACATCGAAATCCTTGTCGCGAAGGATGCGTAACGAATATTGTGCAACGGACGTATCTTCCGGATTGCCTAACATTCCGTAGTGCCATATTTGTCTAAACTTTGATACGAATCTCTTATAATTCGTGAAAAAATAATTAAATCGACATTGCTCTATTGCTTATTTATTGTTTGTTGCAAATGAAAATGTTCTCTAAAATCCCAGCAGGCGTTGGGCTAGCTGTTTACTATCGTGGTTCCTGATTCATATGCTAAGTAGACGTTGCAAATTTGGAACCAAAAGCACGGGGCATCGCATACGCCAATAATAAAATTTTCGAATAAAAATCAAACTATTGTGCCATGAGTTGCGAATCGAATGAGTCGTCGAGGAACTGCACGGCAAGGTACAATTTGATTTCGATAAAATGGTAGATATATTCTTTCAACACGATTCACATGCCGAAGGGTGTGTATTAGCACCACAAGGTCCGTCATTGTTTCGCCTTCGCCCTGGACGGGCTCTTCCGTCTAGCGATTGAGCTGTCCGAAGCGGTAATGATATTTCTCTTGTGGCCCCGGCCACGTGGTGCCATCGCCATCGCGAATCATCGTTCTACTGCACCGGTCGGCTCCTATTAGCGGTAATGTCAGATACTTTATTAGAAGCCTTGGTGGCCGAATGGCGGCTTTACATGACCGCAGCGTGTCCGCCGTCTGTGGCGTCTACGTCGCCAGTCATGCACATCGAATCGAGCGCGAAAATCAAAACAAACAACAACGGCACCGCGGTCCACGTGTGTGAGTGGCCCCCCGACAGACACTCACTCAGGTGAGATCAAAAGCTTTCCGCGAGCTTTCGGTTTCATCTCACGCGACGGCGATTGGCGGGTTTGCCAGTTCCCAGTAGCAATCAAACAGTTTGCTTAAACTCCAAATCGTTCCTAGTAGTTGAAGGAATTACTGACGCACTTATGTGATCTTTTTGTGGCGGGCTCACTCAAAAGCCTCTCACGGGTGAGTGAGAATAAAGCTCGCGCCTGGCAGGTGAGTGGTAGCGATACGATCCCACCATCGCGCGCGAACGTCTCACGAAGATCGGCGATCGTCGTTGCACTTCCAGAGCCGCGGACCTACTACTTTACTTCGTCTAGCCTGAACCGCGCCGGTTCGGGTCGGTGGATTTCAGTTCGATTCAAATCTTGCTACCGAACAGTCGAAGCTCAGGGCACCTCGTGTCTCAGGGTGTGTGTTTGGCGGGCGAAATTAACCCCGTCGTGCTGCTCGTCCCTCGTCAGTGTAAGTGCTTCTGTGTGCCTAGGGTGACTAGGGCAGTGTGACGTGAACAGTTTGGTGCCAAAAAACAAGGATAACATTGGCCCCCAAAACGGGGCCGGCTCGTCCGTGAGCCGAGGTGATCCCGTTGACCGGGAAGTAGTGCACTCCTGGCAGGGGATACTAGTCCTCCGAACAAGTTTCGCCGCCTTATCGTGCCGAATCTAAGGACCGCGGGTTGGATCGTGCGAACGCCGGCATTCGGCGTGGGTGCTTCCGAACGTGAACGGAGACGAACGGTTATTATTTGAGTCTTCCAAAAAACTCGTCCCGGGTTTGAGTGTTTGATGTTTTGGACCTTCCCGCGGCAGATGGTGTAACCGCTACGCACAACCTTGCGCCAACGGTCTGTCAACCAGCATAGCCACAGGACCGGGCGCTCCGGTTCGGAAACCGTGCAGTTGGTGCCGTGTTAAGGCGTGAACTTCGTCCGAAGAGGATCCGAACGTGGGGAGGTTGAATTTCTGGTTGAGTGATGGTGCAAGTGATCGCTGGTGCTGGTGATGGGGGGCGAGACACTGGCCAACCTGCTGGCTGGCTGGCTGGCTGGCTGTGGGTGAGAATTCCGCCCCAAACCGGTGTTGACCCAGACCTCAGACGCAGTGGTTGGAAATGAATCTCGATGTCGGCTGACGCCACCGAGTGTGTAGTGGGACGCCTATAAACGATCGTAACTTTTACACACGAATTTATGACAACTCGTTTGTTCGGATTTTGTGAAAACAATAGCTAACTGTATCCCGTTCCGTTGCGGCCAGTTCGAACCAGTTCGCCTTCACCACCACCAGGGGCGTCGTTTAATGATCGTTCGCACGCACAACGCAATCATCGGTGTTTAACATTTACATGGCCACGCGATGAAGGAATTTCGCTTTGACGCATTGCCAGTGTGATTGCGACGCTTAGGCAAAACCGATCATCATTTAACGGCAATTTATGACACCTGCCACGGAGACCAGGGCTGTTGGTTGGGTTCGGTTCGGTTGATGCGCTGAGCTCATGGCGAACGTTGCAGTGGCGCAGTCGTGCCCACGCCCACAGCGTTCTGGTGGCGGATCTGCAGCTCCGATCGACGTGATGTTTGGTTTTCGCAGCTTATTAATAATTTTCGAACCACACGCCGAACGGATCCGTAAGCTGTTTGGGGTGTGGCGATTGATTGGCCGAAGAATATATTACATTTCAAGATCATCAACGATCGACACCCACAGCCGTTTGGGCTGCCAACGTTTGGCCGTTTAAATGTTTGCAGCTTTTAATAAGCTTATCCGTCGCTTCCATAATGCTGATCCCGTGATGAATGATGGCTGCTAGCAGTCCCGCGCCGACACAGTTAATCATGCGTTCCGTCGTTTTTTTTTTCGACGAAAGTGTTTTGCGACCTCCGAAATAAAATAAAATCTGCATCGCGGCGGTATGGGAACGTGTTATCAACGCGATTCGATTTATTTTCCATTCCACGGTCACCACGGGCAGTACGGCAGAAAACGGAGTCAAAAATAAAGCCACTCTGACGGGACGCATTGACGTGAACGTATTTCAAAAGGACGGTTGGCGTGCGATTGTCATAAAAATAAAAATTGTAGGGATGAATGCACAATATTGTGAAACGCGCGATCGCAATTTAGGGCGGTTGCCGGGTTGCGCAATTCGCCCCACATTACGCAACCGCTTACTGTTAGCGGCCCTCCAGTAATCACGATCCCGACGTGGCTCAGTGGTGTGGTGAATTTTGTTCAAAACAAACCATAAAGTGATCCTAGGACGAATACCTACCGAGAGAATTATCTCGTTCGAAAGGACGGACGGATCCAAAAGTGCCGTGCCAGTGCCCTTCAAACTGCCAAATGGAGCCCCAACGGACCGCCGGTGGACAGCAAAAATCCCAGCGCTATGTGACCATCTTCGAGTGCAAATAGCGCGGCGGTAATCACGGCACCTTGAAGTGGCTTTACTTTGTGTGTCGTGCAATGTGGCCGCTCCGTGTGACAAAGATGTGCCACCGACCGACAAAGAATCTGGCCCGGCCGTCTGGGGTGTTCCGTCCCGTCCTGTCAGATCCTTTCAGCTGCCGTGGCGTCGCTTCCTTAAATAGGCAGCAAATCATAACAAGCAGGTCATCCGTAGCCTCAGGTTAATGGCTAATGGATGCGCCGTCCGATTCGCGATGGTGGCCGCATGAGACGTCCTTACAAGTTGACATTGTTTCGAATATTTGCATCGGTTATTGCGCACACCTTGCGCACCATTAGCTGTTTGCTTTTAAGATAATTTCTAGTTGCGTTGCGCCCGCGAGCAAGTACTTTTTTATTAATGGTCCACCGAGATATTGGCTGCGTCGCGGGGCTGTTGCGCATTCCTCGCGGACAGCTATGCGCATCTGGCATCTGCGAGATAGCATCGCCGATTCTTTATCCTCCGAACGCACCGTAACGTGCCGTGTTCAACGCCATGCGCACAGCATTCAAATGCCAGCATTTGCAAATGGTGAACCCCTCCGCGGACGGTGAAAGCAAATAAAATGCGACCGAAGAAGTACCGCTAACGGTTATTTAATTAGCTCCACCACCGAGAGTCTGCCGAGAGAACGGCTGCATTAGCATGGGCCCGTCGGTATCGTTGCTGCCGATTGGATGTCGTTTGTCTTCTACAAACCAGCCTGACGACGACTCCAGTCGGTGCCATTAGCGAGGAGAATCGAGACAAGCCTTTTTTATTAGTGACGCAGCGTCACGCTAAGCATCGTAGAGTAGACTTTCAGCCCCTCAGCATGGGGACACAAAAACGCCAACCAAGAACTCTCAGGTAGCTCATTAAGATCGTCAAAAGGAGTCAATTAAAAGCTACTGAAGAATCGGGCGAGTGCCCCGAAATGATAACCTTTAATCGCGGAATAGCGTGGGAGCCCTAGGAAATCACCTCCAGTCAGCCAAGGTCACAATCTGATGCTGGATAACCTTCCATATAAGTAAATGTCAAACACTCGCTTTTCGGAGCCCTCGGAGAGTCGACATCGATCGATGGGGAGCTCTCGCAGCCCTCGTCTGGCGCTTCCGCGTGAAGGTCTGTGGTGCGATACTATCGCTCGAGGGCACATCAGCTGCGGCCACCAATAACCGCACCGTGGAATCGAACACTGCGCCACACCGCGCTCGGGATGCTAGGAATCCATCATAAAGTGTGGTTTACTTAAGATTAATTATCACCCAGTATGGGCCCAGTGTAAGACAGAAAACAATTGTTTAGCTGAAAGAGGACTGTATGGAGTGTGTCCTTCGGCGAGGTAAAGACCGAAAAATTCGTCGCTTGATGAGACCCAAGGAAAATGATTGTCTTCAAATAGAGTGAGAGAGAGACCAGCAGCATGTTGGGCGCCCTTAACTCGTTCAATGGCCATTTGCATATGGCCGGCTGGGTGCCGTTTTGTGTGCGTTTAAAACGCGCTCAGAGGGCAATTTCGATTCGATGTGGCCTCGTGTGCTGGTTGGTTCGTTTGGATCCGAGCTTTGGCTGATCCAATTATGCCGTAAAATTGCTTTCGGAGCTCCACCTGATTTTGGGACCACCGGTGAAACGGGTGAAACAATGGCGCAGGCGATCTCCGACTGTGCCACCAACCGGCAAATGGTTCATCCTTCTTGATCGCTGATCGAGATGCATGTGTTTAAATTTTTTTCGAAATACTAATTGCGCCCTTCAGTAAAGGAAATACCATTTCATGGCTAACACGTTGCGACTAGAAACTACTCAAATTTCCCTTCAATTTTATCGCCTTCCATAATCCTACCTAAACAATTCACTCTGCGTTAGAAAGACAAGTTGACGTCTTTTCTTTCGGTTTAATAATAATATACATCGCGGGGAGTTGCTCGTCATCGCAGGGGTGGCCACGATCGGGCATGCCTTTACCGACCATTATCCTTCGGCAGATTACGCAAATAGCGCTGCCGGTGCCGGTGCTGGGAAGGGTGGCCCTTTGCCGCGCGTAAGTACCGTGATTTGTGGCGATGAAATTGAAGAGGCAATTGTGCAACCCGCGGCAGAACCTTTCGATGCTCGAACCGCCGCCACGTGAACCGGTAATCCGGTTGATCTTGCCACTTGAAGCGTATCACTTTGCACCATCACCGCGCTCCCGCTGCTGCTGACCTTCGTGTGGGCGCACGTTGAAAAATGAGCGAACAGCATTAAAAAGGAAGACTATAATAAAACGCCGACCGCCGATCGGCGGTGTGCGGTGCGATCGATCGACCGTTGTCGGGCTCCTTTCGTACGGCTCTCACGCACCAGATCGCGACGATCGCGGCGCGATGTTTGGCAAAATGTCACCGGCGTGAGACGCGTGATCCTCGCGTGAGTAACGACGAAGCGGGCCCGTTCTTAACGCACGTTCCGTTCCGTTTCTGCTAATCACCCACCCGAACAGGAATTGCATAGACCGGATCGCGTGACTCAACGTGTCTCGTGTCGGCAGGGGGACGAGTTAAGGTGCAGCGGAAGCCGCACTCCGGCTCGTAGCAGCCCCTAGACGGTGTGCGATCGTGATCCGCTTTGGGAGTGAAGCATTTTTCAACCGAAAGTCAAAATCAACAGAACAGAAGACATCAACGCCCGCAGAAGATGGGAACCTTTTCGAGGTCGGTGGCGTTACTGGCGCTACTGATAGCGATGGGAGCCCCGTTAACCCACGCACAGGATGCCTCATCGCAGGTAAGTTCCGCCGCAGACCCTGACTCATCTTAGCATTTTATCGAAAGCGACTTAGCGAGCGTCCCAAAACATACAAATTAAGGTTTCGAAGGAAAGCGCCACTCGCGGAATTTGCACGATCGATTACGCTTCATGGTGGCCTTCGATGCGCTTTGCATACCGTTCCCGTCGTGATTCCCGTCGTGAAAAATGATTTACTGAGGCCACCGTTAGCGGCCCTTCGACTAAATACCACTGCAAGAACTCGGCGCCCTGTCTCTGCCAAATAAGGCAGTCGGCCCAACTCCATCGGTTGTCGGCAGGAAATGTCAGCAATAGAATAATTTATGCTCGACGCACACCACCGTCCCGGGGCCATCGGGGAAATGGTCGTGATACCCGCCCCGTCCCGGGAACCATATTTCACCGGAGACCGGAATCCGTTACCCGTCAGGGTTGAATGTCACGCCGTCGGAAATAAATCGCGCGATCCGTGCGGTGCAGCATAAGTATATTTGATGCGCGGGAGTTGCATAAGCCACCACCCTCTCGATCGATCGATCGATCGGCCGGATTGTGGCACATTGTGGATGGGTGGAGGGCATCGGATCGGTTGTGAATCCACCGATCATTGGATGGCTTTTATCGCACCCGGAGTGGAGTGGCGGAATCTTCGATCTCGGTGGCGGCTTTGCGGTTGCACCGCCCAACCAGCCCGCCCACACAGACACAATTGCGGTTCATTTACTGAAATCCACCGAGGTCACCGAGCGTGGCGTTGAAGCGGTAATGAAGTGATGGAATTTATCACCGACGGCCGATCGTATTTTGTGGTGTGATTGCAATCGCTCGATTCGACCTCCGAACCGAACGGGTGGCAAAACTCAGCGTACCGATTCAGCACTCTTATCGAGTGATTGATTCAAAATTGTTGCACCGAAGGTTGATTAGTGAGCCTTTGAATATTCATCGGGCTGGCGTGGAATTAACCGTCGCAGCCATCCAAAAAAAAACATGCGTACGGCTCGCGGTGGGGTTTTTGGGGGAACAGAAAACAAAGGCGGCTGGTCCGTAATGAGCACTCGCTCATGCCGCAGAGCGGTCCGAGTTTTCTAACCTGCCCCAGACCGATGCCGCATCCCAGCCCGTGTGCGAACCGATCAAGGATGAGCCAACACGTCTGGCCATCGACAGAATGCGTCGATAACGAAATCGACCACCATGGGCCGACCGATGGTGTGAGCTGGCTCGAAAATCAGGTTTTCCCGTCTCGGCGCACACACACACTTCGACGCGACGGGGGCATCTCGCATCCCTGACCTGATCTTGTGCATGAATGGAACCTTCTCCGGGCGAGCGCAGCATCGGCCGAAGCATAAGACGCTTGGCCCCGAGGGACCAGGCTTCAGGCTTTGGCCGATTGGCTGGACAAATCGGTCTCTACTTCGCCGGAGCGCTGGACAATGTTTGCCTCCGTCCGCAGCGGACCCACACCCGATGC
Organism: Anopheles cruzii; assembly: GCF_943734635.1. Classification (NCBI taxonomy): domain Eukaryota; kingdom Metazoa; phylum Arthropoda; class Insecta; order Diptera; family Culicidae; genus Anopheles; species Anopheles cruzii. The sequence continues at coordinate 28,054,117 of NC_069145.1, forward strand.
CGGCGGTGTTCGGACGGGTAACAAAACCACCATTCGGACCGTAACCTCCAACTCTGATCGCACCGATCGACCAACGACCACCTATCGGGACCTTTGCGGACCTTTCTTTCTTTCTTTCTTTCGAACACTGTTTGACATTCCTTTTGCGCCTCAGTGGGCAGCCGATGCAGTTTTCGACGCACGGTTTGGAAAGGAACCGGTTGCTGATGTGCCACCGAGTCGCCGAGTGTCCAAGCATTCGTCACCAAGGGCGTTGGATAGAGGGTCGTGGGGATCTACAGCTCCGGGTATCCCCGATCGCCTAGGCAATGGTCCAAACTGGACAAATCCGATCGAAATGGCGTCACTGGTCAGCGTGGTCCGGTTGCCTAGAGACGCCAAGGATTTATGTGACAAACTTATCGCCATCGTGCGGACCGGAGTTAGAAGTTCGTCATAAACCAATCAGGTACTTTTTGGCGATGATTCACGAGCGCGTAAATAGGATTTATGGAAAGAAATTATGGTTCCTGAAAATCAACAACTTCCCAAGCCGAGCATCCTACACAATCGCGCACCGAGACCTTCGCTGGCCGCCAGTCAGCTAAACACCGCTCATTTGTCTGCCGCAGTCGTTCGGTGTTAGGGATTTATTTGCTCGTTAAAGTGTCGCCCCCGGTCGTCCCCGGACAGACATACTTCTATCGGCCGGGCGAGCATCCGGGCGAGCTCATGCAAGCAAGGTCATAAGCTCTTCAAGGGCTGCTCGCACGCTGCGATGGCAATGATGATTCTTCCATTTTGGGACCGCAACACGCATTCCCGACGATCACACCGCCGTGGTCCGCCCGCGGAGAAGTGGTCTCGGCCGGCCGTCCTCGGCTGCCTACGGCTTTCGGACGAGGTGTTCACCTCCGGTACGGCGCCAGCGCTCCTATTGGACTGGTTCTCTGTCCATCTCGAGAGAATCGCGGCGGGTTCGTCGCTTGCTGCCGCCTGAGTCACGCTGAGTCACAGCTCGAATGCGTCCCTTAGTCGAGTTGGGCGAAACTTACCTAAGCTGGGGGCGCAAGAAAAATGGCGTTCACAGCTCGAGTGTTCTGAGCGACGACTCCCACACACCTGACCGAAAGTGACCGGAAAAATGTGCTCAAACCTCGCACGCCACACGCACCAAGCCATGTTGCGCCATGGCTCGCTGCAGTTGCAGCCAATCAGTCAGCGCGAAGCAAAAAGGCAATCAACAACGCGCGACGGCTCGTTTCGGTTCGGGGTTTTTGCTGGCGTTTTGTGCCAAAACAAATCGCAACTTATTGCGGTGCGACACCGTGGCTCTTTACATAAGCCGCTGGGCGTGTGAATGGGCCGTTTCGGGGAGCTCCCGAATTGGAGCATTCTGTGGCGTGGTGCGTCGCGTGTGTTTTGGGGTGGGAAAATATGATTCAAATTCGACAATCGAGCGCACGCGATGGCGTGATAAATTGCTTCACTCCATGCTGCTGGCTGCCCTTGGTGCGATTTTCTGTTTGGAAAGGAGATTAAATATGGCACAGTAATTGATTGCAATCTGTCCCGGACGGACTCGGAGCAAGAAAGGTGAGTTGGGTGAGTTTGGGAGTTTGTAATTGATCTTGAAAGCGATTAAAGCCCTTGGTTTCGTTTCCAAGGATCATCAAGCTTGGTGAAACAAGCATGGTTGACGTTCATTTGGTGCAATCTTGTAATTGTAGCAATGGAAGGCATTCAATGAGATTGTTAAATGTGAGTCGCACTCACTCTGGTTCCAATAATCAATATCTTAACTCAATTAAGTATGTTCAATAGATTCAATAGAACCAAACAACATGAATTAAAAATCATCGTTAATGATCGATGTGACAAATTTACGACTCATTGTTGTTCATTTCGTCCGATTGGAAAGTGTTGAAATAATATTGTAAAACAATGAGAACTTGGAGTTCCAACTTGGAGAACTTGGCTTTCATCAGTCACTGCGCACAGTCCACGTTTCGATATTATTAAAGACATAACCTCAACCGAAAGCCAACCAACTAACATGCCTACTCAGTTGACAGACTTAATTGTCCACAAACTAGCATTAGATTGATGACGTAATATTGTCGCCATTGACGCTTAACCGATCAAAACGGTCAAAGAGTCCTTTGGAATAAGCCGAGCTTAAAAAGGTGCCATTTTTACCAGATACTAAGATGGCGAAAAGAAGCCAAACTTCCATCGCGTGCCGGTGCCGTTATTTGCTTCGAGAAGCGGCCTCTTATTTTCTTCAGTTTATTGTACGCAAACATCCTGATTCGCGATCCGGTGGCACCTCACGCGATACGTAATCCCACTATCCCCATGTGGTTGCATAATTTAAGATCCCTATTAAAGTCGCAAATTGATTCGAATTCATTAAACGCTTCCCCATTTTCGGCCCCGACCTGACTACCTTGAGCATTGTCTCGCTCTAGCCGCGCGCTCGTAAGGAGCACCACATCCGCACAAAGTGCTGCACGAGCGCTTAAACGGTCCGAGGAAGTTCCAATCGAAATCAATTCGAGCTCATCCTGCGTTGTCGACGCCGTCGTCGTTGGTGGTTTGCAAAGTGGCATTAAATGCCACTATGGTTTCCGACCGCCAAAGTGAAGGTGGCTACTGCCGATTGCGTAGATGATGGCGCACAGCTCATCCGGACAGCCGGCAGAGCCCCGATGGTACGGCTCTCGATCAAGCACGGGGGGCGAGCACCTTTTTTATGCAACGCTTCTCCTTTGTGGCTGTGTCCGATGATCGGCGAAACCGGCGAAGATCGATCGTAGAGATCGGCCACTAAGAAGAAGAGGACCTCTCAATGCGCCCCCAAATGAGTTGTGTATCTCTGTGAGAGGGATTGCAATCTGTCGATCACTGCGGATAAGTAACTTATCAATGCCCCATGGCAGTTTTGGTGATCGCAATATTGGAATTCCCTCACAGATCCGGGTGCGGGTATTGTGTGCGTGTTTATAGAAACAATAGGACAGCAACCCTTTTTTGTGGTTCAATATGTTCAACAAAAATAAATAAATAAACATCAAACAAACGGCTTCTCAAGTGGCCGTGTAGCAGAGTGTGGCTCAAAGATCGATCAAACACAGCGCATCTGACAACTCTTTCAACAATGCCCTCCAAGAGGTTCACATCGGTAGCTTCTTCTCGCACATGCGACGTGCGTTGCTGCTCGCCCCGGGGAACGGCAACCGAGTCGCTTCCAGTCGTTTCCACGGCTGGCGATCTTGGTTGGTGATAGGACCCTGACACGTTACACGATTTGTGCAAATTGAATGATTTTGACATGAGCTCGCCACCCCGTAGAAGGGTGAACAACATCGGAACGAGCCGATGGAGTTATTACCCGTCCGACAGCGGCGCTTCTTGTACACGCACCGACAGTCAGTCAATCACGAGCGCTCGATCGCTGATGCACTTTGGGCTTTTGGCCGGAGCAAACTGCATGCGGCATTGAGTGGTCGATCTGAGGGAGAACCCAGACCAGAACGGCTGGCCGTTCGGTCGGTCATTTTAAAGTAGCTTTGACGGTAGGTCCATGGCGCTTCGACGGCATTCCTGACAACCACATTTTTCATCATTTGGTGTAAATAGAAATAAAAGCACAAAGCACGCACGGAGTAGCTGATCGTGGCACCGGGCGATCATCGCACCGAGATGATCATCATCGCCAGCATGGGATGCCCAAAGGGCTGGGAACCGAATGGAAATTAGCGTATTTAATTACTGACCCGCCTTCGCCTATCGCCTAAGTGCAGCGCGGCGATTAACGTTGAGAAAACAGGTTCAAGAATGCACAACCAGGAAGCGCATCGAGAATGTTTCGCGCCCCCGGCGGATGAACTCTGATCTTCTCCGGACCGGTCACGTCCGCCGAACAATTGCGCACCGGCGGTCCTCTCTCTCTCTCTCCCGAGACCGGAAATCCCGGGTGCCAGGGCCCATCACGCTGAATGACGGAAGCGCTTCGTTAGCGCCAAATTCATCTCAAATCGATCGTCCGGCGCCGCCCCGTTGGGAAAAGGTGCCGCCTGACCCATTTATCTAGGTGCACTGCTTGGGATTGGTCCAATTTTCGTTAATTGAAAAGTGAAGCTGAATGTCAGCATCGCTACCTGCCACGGCCCACGTTTTTCTGCGCTACATTTCACCATCAACCCAGAAGCATAACGGAGGCGGTGGCCGCTGGCAGGCCAGTGGCCGCTACGGTCGAACCACTTCCAACGAGCCGTGTAAAGTGTGTGATTTGTCTGATTCGCGAGCGCGAGAGAGCGAGAGAACGCGTCACGATCGCAATCCCTGCGAACCGGTAAACCGTTTGATTGTGGCCAACCAGCCACGGTCCCACGTGCTAATGCTGCGCTGGTCAACCCGGCGGTGCTGGAAAACAATGCACTTTTTTGCAGTTGGCTATGTGCAATCGGTGGAGGCGAACGCGAAAATTGGTGCGCGTGGACCGCCACCGCGCGGTCGAGGTGGTGGCCACCGGGTCACCGGGTGAACGATGCCACCTCGGAAGGCGGCATCGGCGGTGGACTATGCTCTGCTTTTGTTTCACGTCCGAAGCTGTTGACTAACGGCGCCAACGGTGGTTTCGGTTTTGGTTGCAAAAACGGGGGCCATCCGACGACCGATCGTCTTGGCGGTGATGAGTCGGGTGTGTGTGTCTTCGGGGCTCGGGAGGCTCCATCCCGTAGCCGCCGTTGCACGGATGATGCAACTGGCTCCATCGTGCAAACTCACTATGGATGCCGAAAGGGAACATTGGTCAGCATTAACCGGGTTCAGCGGGAGAGGCGCTATGTTGATGTAGCTCATTGGAAGCGTTTCCCTTTTGAGCGGTTGACCGTTACCAGTCGAAGATAAGGGTGTTATCTATGTATATTAAAGTGTGTCTTGTGTCTGTCTGTCTGTCTATGGTGTCAATGGACTACGGATTAGATGAATCTTGAGTGATTTGATTGATAATAGCTTTGAGGAGTTAAAATGAAATTCGCCGTAAGTTGCTATTTATTTCTCAATAAATGCTACAAAATCCTATTCATCACTAAAGAAGAGTGACCATTGAATGGACTATAAATTAAACTGGGCTGTTTACTAGACTGGAAAAGTGTAAATTAAAAAAAAAATGGGAAGAAAATTTAAGATATCATCTTTATAATAAAAACTAATAACGGTCTCCGTAAAATTCTGTAGTGTTTACAATTACATGTGATTTTAACATAGTTTGGAACTAGAGCAAGTCCGCATACGACTGGTGATTTTGAGATGCTGGAGCACGTCCGCGTAAGATGTCGATACTTACCTAGACTAATGTCTGCATTGCCCTGTTAATAAGCTTGATGCCTAGAACATAGCCTAATCCTATAATGGTCATTATAAACATAAAAAAGATTTAAATTATTCGAAATTGAACATACTCTATTGTTAGGAACAGAGAGTAGATAGAATTTCTCGACTGATAACATTCAACCGGGACGATACTATCCAATGACCTAATCCACAAAAGCTACTAAGCGATGGTTGAAATGCAGTCGTTTTACGAAACAAACGGCAGCGGGGTCCGCCCAAATCGGGTCAACCAACCAGCGTTTACCGGGAGACCGATCGGTCGATTATCAATGCGTAATTTTAATTACCCTCCCGGGAGGTATTTGGAGCATGACTGGGCTTGTTAGGTGCCGCACCCTAAAGCGGTGTGCAATACGATCAACAATGCATAATGAAGCGCCCCATAATTGAGCTATGACCACACACGCAAAGTGCCGCTGGTTGTTTTTTCGTCGATCCCGGCCAAGACGCGCCCGGCACATAACACCTCGGGGTTGAGCTGGCTTTTAAGACAAAAACCGACCCGCGACCGTTTAATCCGTTTGATTTCTTCATCACTCGATAATTTTCGCTTCCTGATGAGCTGCACGAAAGGTGGTTCATCTTCGTTTGGTCGGCCGCGGATTTTTCGCTTTCGTCCGTCGGTCCCAAATGGGCTCTGAGCGCTCCTACCTTTGATCGAAGTCGTAATTTTACATATTTTAATAATCACGATTTTTTGCGGTTCGTTTGGGGATTGTTCCTCTTCCCTTTCGGAGGTTTCGGAGAGATCCCCTCCCACCCCACCCTCGCCCCTTATTACGTGCACGGTCACGGTGGGTTCGATGGACACACTTACCGCAGCGTATTGGCAAAAAGCCCATTCGCTCCTTCGGCGGTGCGCCACGAAGAAATGGAATTGGGACGCCACCGCACTAGGCTAGGCTCTGAATGCCAGAAGTCACCCGCGAGCCCGAACCATATGGTGTGCCGTTACGTGTGCCGTGTCTAGTGTGTGTCGGGTTTCACGATAAACCCGCTGATCCTGCCAACTCTGCCGCCGAGTCCGGAGTGTCTCGGGGGGATTACATGGAACTGGCGGGCGGTAGGATGCACACGCGCGAATCCTGTCTGCCGCATCAATCAACATTTTGCTGATTGGGGTCTGAAGAAAATGAAGTCCAGAAGTCACGGCGACGCCAATCAACGGGGGAAACCCCCGAAAACAGCGAACTACGGTTCGGTCGAGGGTATGTGACAAATCGCGCCTTCCTCGGCCCGCTAATGGCAGGAACCACTCGGCTGGTCGTGCAAGGACCTGATTCCGTTGTAACCTTTTCCCTTTCGGGCACCGCCGAGCCATTTGTCACGATCGGTACCGAATCTCCGAACCGAAGGACCACGCGGCCTAGGCGGCCGATTAAGGAAACACTACACCTTTTGGGCTAACCTTTCGAACCTGGCCGAGCGTGGCTTTTCGATGGCACACTCAAATCATAAAACGGCACCAACCGAACGGCCCATGCGTCAATAAACGCAACTCCGCAACGCGCAGATCAAATGTCGATAAGCTCTATTGCTATGACAAACCGTTGTAGATTTATGTCCGCCCATTTGAATAAACAGTTGTAAATGGCCGTCTCGGTCGGGTCAGAATTAGTCAACCATCAAGGAGTTTGAATGAATTTAGACAAATTCCACCGAATAGGTCACCGTCGAAGGTACGTGTGAGATAATGTCCACCCCGGGATCCAGCTCCGGCTGCCAACAATCAAATTATCGTTATCGACGCCAGTTACACGGCCAGTGTGAGGCAACGGTTCGTGAGGAAACAACTTAATCGTGAGCCAGGCGTGCAATATTGAAGTACCTCCTCAGTCGGGCGATAGGGAACTTAATTGTGTTTTATTGTGCCACGAAGCGCCGAGGTGAAGGTGCTGAAGACACGGCAAAGCTTTCTTCGGCGGGACACACAGCACCGGCTGAATGTTACGGGCCGGGTATGATATGAGTTGTTCTCTCTGTTTGTTGGTTTAGTCCATAAAATGAGCAAGGAAGCTGGTTGTGAACCATAGCAGAATACGAGTCAATTTTGAGCTCTAATGGATTAGCTTATTTTGAAATGTATGTGCTCCTATCAAATTGTCGATTTTACACGGTGTGTTTAGAATTAAATTTAAAATCTAATTGTATAGTTAATTATTTAAAAAAACCCTTACTCTTGCGGTCTTCATTCTGGTTTGAAGTTTAAATCCACTTTGAAACGGCTTATCTCTTTTCGGTCGGAAACTTTTAACCCGCGCTGTATCCGCAAGCGTCTTCCCCAGCAGAAGCAGCCCTGAAGCTCTTTGCATCGTGAGAAGCGCCCGACGGGCGGACGACACGGAGCCAAAAGCCACGTTGTGCCACGGCCTGCGATTACTGTGTGACATGTGCAACGGGTCGCAACGTGCTGATAACGAGACACGGTACAAAACCCGGAACCGCGAACTTTGGCCCGCTGCGCAGACGGGAAGGCAGCGCATCATCAGGCGAACCAATAAGTCACCCTGTGCTTTTCTTCACCAACGAGGCGCGCCATCTCGCTGCAACCATCGTCGGGAAAAATCTGTCTTGGAGCGCTCAATTTCAGCGCTGGAGTCGCTTGGTGATGATGTGCTAGATTATGTTGCATTGCACCGAGGCACCGAGATAGGGAAAGCTGATTTATGCTTCGAATGATCAGACTTCTTATTCACCCCAAAAAGAAATAACGTTTGAAAGTCACCAAATAATCGATGAGGCCACGCGAAAAAAGGGCGAACCACACACACATCCCTCCTGTACTCGGCTGGACCCGGCGATGGCGTGCGAAAGCACCTTTAGCGTGGTCCTCTTATAAGCTCATCATTTTCCCATTACGCCGTCCACGCGGCAAAGGATTATTAATTTGGTGCATCGCACGGCCCACACGTCCCGTGGCGGCGAGGCATGCGAATAATGCTCACCACCCGGCGCCCAGAAAGGGTACGCGCCACGACCTGGCCGTGGTCCGAAATTTGAAGATAGTCATTCGATTGGCCGCTTTAGTGGCCGTGCGTTATGTCATCTCGCAGAGAAATTTCCCCGGCCACTGGGCCACGATGACCACGATGGTCCGAGTCATCGTCGTCGTGTGGACGGGAATTAATGGCGAAAACAAAAAGAAGAATACCGGACAGCTGACCCACCAGAAACTTCGGGGCGCATAATTTCGCTTCACATTTACAATGTTTGCCATTTCGTGGCGCGTGATCTTGAGCATCGAAATGACTGCGTAATCAGTCGGGCATTCCACGGGGCCAGTTAGACATAACGACATTCATCACGCGGACTCGAGGACTTCTGGTGGCCGTCGTCGCCGATGGGAAGTCGCAGCTTCCCAATTCCGGCGATTGTGTGGTCGGAGGTCGGCGAGAAATGCTCCGCTGGCATCAGTCATCGATACGGCATTCCGCTGGGTAGCAGATGGCCCCATGGTCGTATCAAGTGTCACGGCTAGAATCTCGTACCTGAAGCTCGAGAGAACGATCGGAAGACGGCGTAAAACTGGAGGCCACCTCATGCTCCGATAGCCCGCGAAAATTGGCAACGCCAGTTGAAGCACACTCCAGAAATCAAGGGTGCGACTTCGCAACGGAACTCCCTGTCAGATACCGCTTTCCGAAGGCGTGAGTGGTATGTTGATTTGTTTACCTGACCATCGACCGAACCACATTTGGGAACGGATCGATGGGTCGCTCTTTCGAACCGGGCTATCGATTTCTTGGAGTGGATGACGCTTCTTTTGGCACTGCGCTTCACTCAAGGAGCCCCACAGGCACCTTCGTGATGTTTCGATTTTTCGGATTCGAATGCTCACACCCTTCCCGGGGTGAACTTTTCGCTAGACAGTGGGCTGCGCCATTCTGTCGGCATTCCAGCGGCCGACGGTGCCGATGTCGCCGATGTCGGCGGTGCTGGCGAGATCAACGAGATCTGAAGAATTTTTCGGGTACTTCGCGGGGCTCCACTAAATACTCAATCGCGGCCACTTAATGCCAGCGCGCCGTGATGTGATGTAACAATTTGTTACATTTTGCCCATTACCGTTCGCGGCGACATTGTTTTAGGGGCCCGGTCCACTCGGCGCTGGGTCCCTGGGTTATGTTTTATTATTCATCTCCGTGTCTGCTGCGCTGGTTATGTTTTCTGCACCACTACTTGAGGCGTTCCAGTTTCCAGCTCATCTGTTTCATCGATCGCGATCGCGAGACGAATGCGCGCACGCTCTCCGGTACCTCAGGGTGCCGGATCCGTACCCATCGCTGGCCGTTGAAGGGCTTGGCTTTGGCGGAGGTACGTTTGCGTCACCTGTTTTGCACCGTGTACTCGGCGCGGTGCACCCTTCTCTCAGCGACCCGCGTGGAAAGGTACTGGAATGAACGCCAATCGGTTCCCTGCGGTGATTCGCGCTAAAATAGAGTAGCACCGGAGCGAGATCTTTATCAGATGTCCGAAAGTTCGCTCAAACAGTACCCGCCACAGGCCGATATTAAATTACGGGCCGCCACCGTCGGCTTTCTTTCGGATCAGTCTTGCGTAATCCCGTTCGGTTGCTCTACTAATTAATCCACGGTTCTGTCCCGCGGCGGGCCGCAGCTGGAGTGGATTGATTGGAACGAATTACCAACGAATGGACCAACAGTCCAGCCACAAGTGACGGTTGTCAAAAATTAGCGTAACAAAGAATCTAGCCAACGGCCTCCGGGAGCTCCGGGTGGATCGGGTCTAGGTCTCTAGACGAGCATCCTCGCGCGCGTGGTGGACAACTCCAACCACTCAGACCCCTGGGAGTCTCTCTCTCGCGCCCGCGTGCAACGGATTCGTGTGGGTTTTTGACATTTTCAATTCGCCCGAACGGTGTTCGTGTTCGGCTCGTCAGTCTGGGCTTCCCGGGCCGAGCGAATGATATTTAAATTTTTGCCATGCCACACTCCCCGTCGAGCCGGGGGCTCTGCATCTACCACACGGCGTCTGCAACTCTGTCGCGCTTCCCCAACCACCGGAGAGGAACCTCCTCCGAGAGATTCGGTCGCAGCAAGGAGAGAATCATCTGCCGGTTGCTGGCTGGCTGGCCGAAAACATAAGCCGTTGGGTCGGAGTTTCATTGTTGAAGATCACTACCACAGTCGGAACGAATGCGGAACACACCACGACCCGGTCGTGTTGTAATAGCCAGACCAAGAAAGCCCCGGCGATGAAGCATTCCACAGGCCGAGCCCGAGCAGTTCGTGCCCGTGAGTCGGGCGCTGAGAAAGTACAACTTTCAATTAAGGCCCGTCTTGCCAAAGTTTGCGCGCCTCTGAGCCGTGAGCGTTAAGTTCATGGTCGGCGGACACGGAACAGCCCGCAGTGGCCAGGGGGCCCGAAAACATCGACACTCCGACATCCGGTGCTAATCTTAAGTCCCGCTCCGATTTTTTTACGAGCGGACGTGCTTTGACATTCAAGCCCGGCGAAGCCCTCATCAGAGGTGCGATCGAGCATTTCCGATGGCAGCGTCTAACGAATCTAGTTTTATAGTGCATTCGTGCTGTTCGAGGGCACTCGACGAGATGCTACCGGCAACCGCGAGATGGCGTACACTTACCAGCAAGCCGTAGGCCCTTAGGGCACCCGTCATCGCCATGGTCGACACATTGTTATTAATAATCGAGGCAGATGTCGGGCGTTTGATTGGATCCGCATTCCGCTGGGGTCACATTTATTTATCGCCTCGACGGTGCCATTCCTGACCCGGCGTGGCTCCGATCGATCGTACCCGGTGAAGGCTCGTCGGTGAAGGATCGGTACGGTAGGATGATGGACCGTATTGAACTTCTAGGTAGCAAGGTCCTCGGCACACAAAATCCGACGCGATGCCGGGTTGATGATGAACGTGTCTGCTGCTGTGGCTGCGACTGCGTCGCAATTTATGCTCCGACCAGAAGTCGAATGTTCCTGGGGTTTCCTGTGTCAATTAACGGGTACGCGTACCTTCTATGCTCACACACGTGCGCAACCTTTGACCTCCCGTTCGAGCACCCGACGGCGCTTCATAGGATCCCCATGTGTCTTCGCCGGCGACCCCAAAAAAGGAGCTACTCGTCGGCTATGCTTATTCATACCAAAGGCCCAAAGACGCATTGCGCACGTCGAGCTACGTCGAATCTGCACGACCCCTGGCGGTTAATTTGGTATGATTTGTGCTCACCCGGAGACTGGCTCACTCAACGATCACGCGGCGCCGATCACCGATGCACGCGGGACCGTTTCGATTAAGAAGCATCGATATGGCGATGGGATTTGATTAATGATGCGCCCGTGCCCGGTAATCACGCCCGGCTCGGAAATCCCACAAAATATTATTGATCTACGGATTGGCAACCCATTTTGCGCATTCCGAGCGAGCGAGCGTCAAAGTGCCTTAAAAGCGATCTCTTCGAGTGATCGACTCAATCTTTGTTCTACACTTATTGGTAATCACACTGCACACACGCAAAGAATGTCAATGCTTGTGACGCGCGTCACGTGTTTGCCGATCGATCGGGGCGGGCGTGCGGGAGGACAGTGTGCAAACTGCGACGTTTCGGGTTTCGAGACGAATTTACATAACTACCGTCGCGTCATGGTGCTTCGGAATGGGTTCTAACGCTTCTGCATCATCCTGCCGGGTGCGTCCTTGAGCCGGCGCGTTTCCGCTTTGGCGAACGAATATTTATTAATTTATTCCTCCGCCTTCACTATGATTCCGTGGGGTGCACACCGGGCGGGACATGATGAATTTTAAAGAACCGCAACGGAACGGCACGGAAGACGCGGCCGTTTGTGAAATTTAGTCGTCCGCCCGAAACACGCCCATGATCGGCCCCGAAAAGTTTAATCATAGCCCGCAGCGGTTGACAACACGCCGACGAACACGGAAACGCGGACTGGGATTGACGCGGGATTGGACGAATTCGGTTCGCGTTGAGGTTCATCACAAAAAACTAAACAAATATTCAGTGACACCGAAACATAGTTTATGATCCGACGCTGATCCCTTCCGTGGCCGCGATAAGGGATTCGACGGGGGTTCGACTCGGAGAGCATAAAAGTTAAATCTCCGCTCTAAATCACTGCCGGCAGCGCCGACCCGACCGATCGGCTTTCCTGTTTGATGTTGTGGCGGGTCACTGCAGTGTGGTCGGTGATTAATTCGGCGTCGCGACCAAAGCTTTATTGGGCTTTGGGCTTTCTCAGCTCGGGATATCTATCAGAACCACCGTTCACGGAGTTCGTCGCTTACCGGCCGGTGTTGATGTCTTTCGTTTCGCTCGATTCACGACGGCCGCGCTTTGACGGCCCACGTGATAAACGTACGTCAGTGAACGTGGTGAACTCGCTCGATCGTCGTCTTCCGTGTGTGTGTGTGTTTGGGGATCAGCTCCGGTTCAGTAGTCTGGATTAATCCGATTTGTACGCACGGCGGCGCGGTGTCCGGCGCAAGATCGAGATTTGGCATCGCATCCCTGGGAAGGTGTCCGACGATCGCCTAAAGATCCCGCTCGTTCCCGGTTGGGATACGTGCTGGAATGTGTGAAGCCGTGGAGCAACATCCCACCCGTGCCGCGAACCGGATGCCAAGCGGGATTCAAAGATCCGGCGAACCTTAGTTTTCGAGCGGGAGATGCTTTAATTGGGGCCAATGGTCGCACACCGCGCCCACCAGAGGCGTCCGTTCGAATAAATTAATGATTATTTTGCGCAAAATACAGCGCGCGAACTTTGTGCGCCAATCAGTCGCCCGTTGGGTTCGTTAGTCACGCATTGCTGGAATAAGTCGTGGTGTCACCAAGAATGGTTACGTTCCTTTCAATCGTTCGCAATTAATGGGGACGAGTTCTTACTGCGGTTAGTCATCCATTTGCTAGGAGCAGAGCTTTTAAGAGCCCCTTTCCTTGAGGAATCAGGCAGTAACGAACCGACTTAAGAGCTTCGGATCTAATCGGTGCAATTACAAAACATCCGCAGGAAGCGTTCTGGAACGTCTCACTCACCGATCGCACGATCGATTATCCAATCAGCATCAGCATGTGCATTGCGACGATGCTTAACCATCGTACCAACCAAAAAAGAAGGACGGAATGCCAAACCTTCGCACAAGTGCTCGAAAGCAAAATTGCACCTTTTAGACTCAAAAAGCAAAATAAATGCGGCACACCGCGGGTTGAGAGGTCACGCGTACGCGTCGCATGCCTTCCCGGTCCAACCTTTCCTTGACCTATGCCGGGTACGTGGCCGAAAGAAAAACGGATGGCAACTCCAGTGATGCACGGTGTGGCCCTCGGTGTGACCCACCAGTAGCCACACACCGGCCGCCGACCGTCGCCGCGGTCCGGACCTTTGCCCTCCACACATTCGCCAACTTCACGTTCGTGGCCACCGGTGTCGGCAATTAACCGTCGAGTATCATTATTCATTTAGGTTTGCATTTCTGAAAATGGGGGGTTATTGAATAAAATTGAAACAAGAAAAAGGCCGTACGCCGATCGGTCGCGCGGTAAGGACACGGCAGACACTTACGGCGAAGGGACGCTAGAACCCGACGCGTGTGGCGTAGTGTTTCTTCCTTTCGCCTCTTTCGTTGTTTGCATAGTTAAAATCTCGCGCGATCATAGCGTGGCGGATGTTGCTGCTTAATGCATCCGCCAGAAACGTCGCGATCGAGTTGCATAGGCACCGTCTGGCCGTTCGTTTGGTTTTCAGAAGAAGAAGAGCCCATCACACCCGGCACGTGTTTACCGAAAAATCAGCATCCATTTGTTTTAGTTGATGGCTCACGGACACGGCGATGGAGACGGTTTCGCCTACACCATCGGACCGTTTCAGGTTTCCGATTTCTGCAATTTCCTTTCGTGTGCAGATCGCTGCACTACAGATGGCTATTCGATATGACCGCCCGGGGCTACCGGTGAACTTTTTATTACCTCACACGAGTGCAATCGCAGGCCCTGGTTTGTGCAGTCACATATCCGCTTAAGCATCGGCATAAGTTACAGGCCAAGGGGGGCTTTGCAGATCCGCACACTCGAAGGTTTCGGTGCTCCAAAGTAAAGCAATGACTCGACGAACCCATCGAGACGGACCGTAAACAAGTAAACGACGCGGTTTGTTTCCTGCGCGCCAAATTACCATCTTCAGCGTCCGCCGAGGACGGTGAAGGTCCGTGACAGTCGCTGGGGCTGGTCGGAGTCGGATCCAAGTCGGAGTTAAAAGAGTGCCTAAACTGACACTAAACACCGGCGGAGGCTTGTAGCACGGACAGTTTAACGCATCCCACGACGAGGATGTGATCCGTTGACGCGCACAGTGCTGTGTCGTTCGTCGTGTTTGACGCCTCGAACCGCCGTTGTTGACTAATGTCTCACTCCGTCCATTTAAAACACATGTTTCGGTCGGTTGGGGCCATTAGTTAGCCAGTCCAAAGCCGTGTGAAATTCATACAATTTCTTGCATTCATGGAATGCTATTTGAAACGCTTTTGACGCTACAAATACGTGTGTAAAAGCATGGATTATTTTTGAATACGTAATGAACATATTTTTGACCGCTGCAGACTATTTCTTAGCACCTCAATCCACATAAAATAGGTCCAAAATAGGCACAGCGAAACAAGATTCGCATGGTGCAAGGTAGAATTAGTTTCTTTTTGTTAAAGCTCAGCCTTATTTAAAGTATCTTCATCCTGCATCCTGTGTGTTAAAATATCTTCATTATGCAACTTCTCAACATTTGCGAAGGAACCCCATCGAGGTGGCGCAGCCGAACTTCAAATTCCACGCATCCGAAACGCATCGTTAAATTAGATCATTAAACCTAGCCGCTTCAACCGTCAGCCATTAAATCCCGCAAATGGACCGACCGAATCCGGCGTGATAATCTGGCAAGGGGTGGCCAATGTTCCTGTGTGGAGCTCAATTTGAAACGACAAGCCATTCTAGACCTTGGCAGTGCCACCGAACCTTGACCGGTTGCCAATTATTTTCGGTTCCCGCAGCGAGTGTGGCGCTGTCGCCAAATATGGGCAGCAGTCCCCAATCGGTGACCGAAATTACCCTGCGCGGTCTGTTTTGCGAGCGAGTGACAGTGTTTTTTCTTTAATTAAACCCATCCCGAAGTAGCGCCGCCACATGGTATCCGTGCAGTGATCTCACGGAAAGGATGATCCCGTCTCGGTGACCTTTAGCATGTCTTCAGCATGCTGGGGCTCAGAGTTATCAACGAGAGCTAGCGAGCAGACACCTGTCCGTCACTTACGGTGCTCGACCTACCCAAAAATGATGGTAAATCTCATCAACCGTCAACACCGTTCAGCTACGACATCACCAGCTTCAACATCATGATCACTGCCATTTTTTACCACAAACACCACAGATTGTAAATGGCGTTTTCTTCCTCCAACTGTGTTGCATTGTGTCGGTTCCTTTCGAATTTTGTTTGTTTTGTTGCGTATATTGAATTAACAGTGTGAAATATTGCCATGTTTAATGTTGAATATTCATCAGTGACAGAATCTAAATATTTGACGAATCTCAATAGAGTTCCGATCAATAGGCAGTCAATAAAATACCAGTGTTTTCGGCTAGCATTCTCAAAATGTTCACTTAGTGTCAAACAGCACATTAGAATGCACGCCTGAACACCACGTAACATCGTAACAGGTGTTGGTGTCGATCACTCGCCTATCGCTTATCGAAGTTATGTAAATTGTTATTCGGTCCTTGAACGTGCCAGTTTTTCTGTTAGTTTTATTTATTATACCCAGAAATGGGCTAAAACAACACAGAAACGCCCGAATAAGGTAAAAGGGGACGGAAACATGTTTATTGTGTGCGAATTTAAAGAGCATAATCTCAATGCCTCTCTCGCTCTCTCTATTTTCCGCCATTCAAAAAACGAAACAAAAATATGCCTAATAGTCAGTCATTATGTCATTCGTAAGATTAATGTGCCTCCGGCAGCATCTTCCCATCGGTGCCGGTCACGTGACCTTGCTATTGACGTCCACGGCGGCCGCCGACAATGATACCTCTTCGCCGCTGGCGGTCTAATTTGGCGAACGCTTCGATGGCCGACACTTGACGCCGCCAGAAAGTGTTGACTGCCAGGCTAAATTTGTTGCCCCAACAAATGGCCGGAACGGTGGTGCCAGGCTGTTGCTGTTTTTGCTCACCACATCCTTGACATCTGACCGATTCAATTCTCTTGCCAAAGTCCTTGCTCCATATTTCGCACCGAAACAGACACCAAGTCGCGGCGGCGATTGATCGAACATCAAAACTCACCCGAATCGTGCAGCGCAGAGCTGTGATCACCGATCTAATTAATCATCCATTGTGTCGACGGCCGTTTCGGGCAGGATCGCACCTCACGAGCCGCGGCACGGCTCGTCAATGTCGGCACCTTCTGGGCCCCCCGAGCACAGCATAATTTATGCACCGGAACAAACTTAGTTAAGTCATTACTTGTGTCGGTAGCCCCAATTTGCCGCGGGAACAAATCGGGTTCACCGGTACCGCGGTGCAGATTCGATCACAGCTAATCTCCGATCTCCGATGCTCTCTCACGAAGCGCCAAGCGAAACGTGACCGCTTGGCCAGCGTCTGGTGGCCTTCCGATCACCGGCGATCGGCGATCACCTCCTGCCGGTGGTGATCGCTAGACAGAGTCAGCTTTCGTGCAACTCCGGAACCGAAGAACCGAACCTTCGCCGACCGCTTCACTTTTGCTCGACGGTTTGGCTACGGGATCAGAGTTTAACCGGAAGCCTGGGAGCCCTTGGTGGCCAGATTCTAACTACGGCAACACGACGGCCGGCCGCACAATTAGCATACAATTTCAGTGAGGAAGTGATTACGAAATCGTCCAATTTCGTCTCGCTACCTGGGAAGTGCACTAATGGCGCGGGTCACGCGGCTTTTCGAAACTGGTGCACGCCGGTTAGCCTGGGTTCCGCGAACCCATATCGCATGCGGCCCGACAACATCGAAAACAATAGTGGGAAATCGGGGTGGGTTCGATTTGGCCCGACTTTTCCGGCCCGGCCGACCGACCGGCGGAAGGTGACTTACTTTGCATTCGGCAGGCTCGGGCCACCGCCAAAGGTCACCGGCGTAATTAAGGGGTGGCCGAGCCGCCAAAATGGGGTCGAAAAACTCCGATTTGTTCATCAGCAGTAGTTCGAAGCGCACCGCCGCAGCATTAAAAAAACAGACAATCCCTCCAGAAGATATCGTTTCGATTGCGGCTGCCGATAACGCCGCAGGTGACACGCGAAATTAGTGAGCATCAACCTGCTCAACAAAAGAAGAAGTTGAGAAACTGTGATGGGTGGCACTCGGTTTTCCCGGTGGCAGATGACACCCCAACGGTTCGGTCGGGGATTGCCCAATCCGTGCGGTGTTTGAGTTTTCCATGGAAATGAACGTCGGTTTCAAGAGCAACATTTCAATGGCCTGGCCTGTCACTGTCATCATCATAATTATGTACGAAAAGCCGAAGGGCCCAAAGACACCTGCGTCTTCTGGGGGCACACTTTAAGCACCGTTTTGTATGCTTTTGGGTCACCAGGAAAGCCGTGTGCCGTGTGAGAATTCTCATTAAGTGCTCCATTAGGTTGCCCCAGATTTTGATACTCGCCGCGCGCCAGAATGGATCGGTTCAGTGGTGGCGCAACCTATTTAGCATTTATGTTGCGTTGGTTCTGACCGAAACATGCTGCAGATTATGCTTTGTTTCTAATCTTCTCTTTCCGTTAGTAAGCCAATTAGTTGATCTTGATTCTGAGCGCGTTCTCATGGTGCGAGTTTAAGTCGAAATTAGTCAAATGTTTCAAGCCGACCGGCGAGAACAAATGTATGCCAACCAATTTATGCCAATAGCATAGCCACCGGGCAGTGGGCGGCCTGTTTGAGTACGTTTCATCATAAATATAACAACACCTCACAACACCACTCCAACTGCAGCGCCCGGTTCAGTTGTTTTCCTTCTGCTTTGATTTTCCCGATTTTCCTGGCCGCCCCCGGGGGGTGCTAAAATTCATAGCGGTTTCCACGACGAATGGCCAGTTGGGCGCTGAGCGCGTTTGCTCGCCAAACTTCAGCACGGTCTCATTCCCAGGTGATATAATGCCACCATCGAATGGTGGCTAGGGTGACTGGTTGTACCCAACGATGATGACATCCCCAGGTAACCCACTTTTTGTTTCGGGTGCCAGTACTTGACCGGCCAGCCCTAGGGATCGGGATCGCTGACGTTTGCTGCGTTTACTACTTTCGAACAAAATCAAACCGCCAAACCGCGGCTGCCGGACTCACCTCATCGTAAGCCGTGCCTCGGGGAACGGTTTATGTTCGAGCACCCCGAAATGATTGGCCTGACAATTAAACCAACACCGGGCCCCCAACCGGGCAGCCAAAGAGAGTCTTCTGCAGCATCGTGCGCCTCCGGGCGAATCGGACGCTTTGTTCGTGATTTATTTCGAGTACTCGATTTAGCTTGTTGTGGCCCGTGGGGCACACAGAGTGACAAAACGGAGTGCCGTTCGTTATGTTTCAATAATTGTCAATTATCTCTCTGTACCGCATTGGCGTTGGCAGCATCACAGCAGGGCAGCCGATGTGAAGTGTTGCATATGCACTTGAAAACGGCTCTGCGCGTAACGGCTCCGTTCGTACGATTCATTGCCTCAAGACAGGAAGCGCTTTAATGCTGGACGCCGCAGCATAAACACAATGCTAATCGTAGCAACCGGCGGCGGGGACCGTATCACCGTGCACCCAGATACCGATCGGGCGGCGCAGGAAGATCGGTGGCGCTGTGTACACATTTTGCAACGCCTCCTTCGCAAGCGCAGCATAATTTATGAGCCACTTAATTAGCATGCCGCCGAGACGCGCTCGGCGGTGCCACGCGTTCTGGCCGGAGCGTGTGCGTTAACATTGAAACCGAACAAACGATTCATTCATGGCAGCCGGGCCGGCATCTCGCCGCCGGCACGGCGTGGGCTTTTTGCTTGAAGCATACGAATTAGTGACCGAGGTGGCTTGCAACATAAGTGCCACCGCCGACGCAACGCATTCGGCCGGACGCACTTGTTGTTGTTTCGATTTCCTCCCAAGTCCCGAGGCAGAAGATCACGAGGGAGAAAAAAAGGGAGAAACACTCCGTTACGAAATGGCAGGGCCAGCCCGGTTTCCCGGTTCGCACCGATGGCCACAAGTTTTTGACACCATTAGGTTAAGCGTAATGTCTTGTTCGTGTCGAAACCCTCGTTTCCACCCATAACGAACGGCGCTTCACCCTTTCCGCCTTCTTTTTTCGCCTTCATTTTGCGCGGGTTCCGTTGCGTTCGCTCCCGATGAAAGTGTTTCGAATTGTTTCGGCCACGCCGAAAATCGGTCAAATAATGCACACGAAAAAACGGAACCGCTGCAGAAACCGAAACCGTTTGTGGTTCAACACCGGCACGAACAGGAAACGAGCGGTCGGTTGGCGATTCGAGACGAAAATTAGGTTTTTGTGTTGACCGACGGTGTCGTAAAAGAGGGTGCGAATGAAATGAAAAGTGTCCCCTTTTTGATTGAGGAAGCCTCCCAGGAAGAACTTAAATCGCTTGCAGAAGTAAAAGCGATGCTTAATCAAGGATTTTTTTCAAATTACCGTACTGTATTATGAATTATGCTAACAAAATATATTATATACTTCAAGTAACGTTACGTCTCATGCCGGGAAAATGGCTACAGTAATGGAGTACAATTAATTGCACGACAAACTGCAGTAACGAACAGTATCTTGTGCTCAGCTTGCCCCGGGTTGGGTCTGATCATGCTTCCCCTGGCCGAGGTATCCGGGCGATCGACACGAACAAACGGCGATAATCAGAACAATCCATCATCAGCATAACGCGCCGGGCGCGCGCCCACCGGCCCACCACGCTGAATGAAGCTATTACAAATTAGACGACCACTGAATAGTGTACGATTGATGGGCACGTCGTGCGAGCAAGAGAAAAAAAAACGGTATTAACTCAGGTCCCCATCATGTTTCGTGCCGAAACATTTGTCACCCGCCGTAACTGCGCCGTTCTGAGTTGACAATTGAACTTGTCTTGCCATTCATTCTCGGACTCAAAGGTACCGTAAAATAAATAGCACGATCGATCGATCGAGAGAGAGAAAGAGCGCGACGGAGAAAGAAGAAGGAAGAGGAGACATCCCAGAGTGCGCTCAGTTGTCACCGGTCGATTAATGTCACGGTCACGTGACTCTCCGTGCTCCTCGCCGATGCGAAGGCCACTAGGCGGGAAGTTATGCTCCGCAGGTCGCCTGTGGGCTGCATAAAGTGGGGCGCCGTTTGAAGATGTCGTCTTGAGAGGCTCACCTTTTTCTCGAAGGAACCCCCCAAACAAGTGGGACCCATTTTTGGGCTTCGAACAAGAAAGTTCTCCGAAGCCCTCAAGGTCCTTCGCAACAATATTGCGCGATGCAGCGCTAGGCTCAAATGTTACGCGGTTCTATTTCACGCGCCACAATTTGCGCAATTGGTGGGTGAATTTTTCCATTAAAGTTGATGAAATAAGTGATCCACTCCCGCGAGTGCGTGCACTGTTCGATAATACGGAAGCAGTGGGCGGAGTTGATGGACCGCAAATGATGGCGTGGGGCAAATGAATCCGACGCACCGATCGACCCTGACCGTGGGCAGCGCGCTTGGTCTACTTCGAAAGATCGGTAGCTTCGAACTCGTTTCGTTGAAGAATTGTGAAGCAGCGTTTTTCAATTGATTGTGGCGTACATTCCACTTAATGATAAGCATATCGCGACGCGACCGGTCCGGGCTTGCAAGGCACAACCCCACATTTTATGAAGACCTTCAGGATGCAGAGCAACCGATTCGCGAGAGTGCGCCAGCAACTTGACTGGTCTTCGAGTGGTCCTCAGTCACGGCGTTCGCTCTGGTCAGTGGGCCACCACACGGGGACGAGCCCAAGCCAAAGAAAGGTGACGCTCAACAAGCACAACCTCTATGCAATGGTTGGCTCGAGAGTACCCTCTTCACCGACCGCGTAGAGGGTAGTTTGGAAAATGCCAAAAATCAAACACTTTTAGCTGCGTCCCAAGCACTCAGTTTGCATGGGATTAAAACCATACCTCAAGTGATCTGGGGCCCGGGTTAGGTGTGTGGTGTGTGCAGGCGGTACAATTATACTTGTTTGCACATGGTCAATGGGGCTGTCGAGAGGATGTATGGCGTCGCGCGCAATGAATGGGTGACGCTCAAGAGTGCGCGGTGGGCACCGAGGAAAGAAGTCACATTGATTGAATGTTACAACCCCGTTCAAGCAGAGACTCTGCCCCTATTATTTGCGCCGAATTACGCAAGTTCTAGTGGCTAGTAGGTGCGCTGTAGTGTTTACTTGTATGCGTCTTCCACTGTTTCTTATGCCAAACTTCTTAACAAAAATATTGTTGTAAGTAGAGTCGGATAATATTTTGCAACTAGTGCACAAGTTCATAGAATGAATACAACACTTGTAATTTATTGTTAATTAAATTCCTGTCAAACGAATGCTCAACGCAACAATGTATCAAAAACAATTAGCCCCAATGCGGCAAATTTGGGGCAAATGTGTCGTCCACCGGTGCCAATCACACGTTCAATTGTTTTCTATCGAGCTACTGTGAAACCTGCTCACCTGCGGCCTATAGGTCCGGCTGTTGCGATGCTAAAAATTTCATTATCGGCACATACAAAAAACCCAACACTTGCAACCAGTTGAAAGTTGAAATTATGATGGCCTACCGTCAAACGTTGCGATCTTCTTTAATTACCAGCCTCTACCGGTCGGTGGAGAAGAAGACCCTGACGAAGGTGGCAAGCCGGTCAGTCACGGGAAGAGACATTTGATTGGTTTTCACACCTGCGACCGGGCTACGGATTAGCTGGCGATAAACCTGTCATCGACGGAGTATCGACGACTTTTCATCATCGTCACGGCCTTGACACGCCGAAGTGAGCAACAGTGAACGATTTGTTAGGCCCCGATCGGACGATCCGTTGTAATGTGCTTTACTGCAAGAATGAATTTTAGTGAGGGTGACGTAACGAGGTTTTTGTCAATAACTCCCGGAGTCTTTCGAGAAACACCTTATTCCCCAACCACAATGAAGGTTCTTACGGATGCGTAACCGCTACGACTGACTTACCGCTGTTTTCTCACCCTTGCGCCAGTCACGGCCACGGAATGATGGATCGTTCAAGTTCGCCGCCAGGACGAGCTTCTCCTGTTCGGGGCGTGCCGCCGGGTACTACGCGGACGTGGAAACCGGCTGCCAGATCTACCACATGTGCGACGGCCTGGGGCGCCAGTTCAGCTACTCGTGCCCCAATACAACCTTGTTCCAGCAGAGGATGCTCATCTGCGATCACTGGTACATGGTGAACTGCTCGAAAGCCGAGAGCAACTACGCCGCCAACCTGCTGATCGGTAAGTGCCGCGTCCAGAGCGGAGTCGCAGCGGAAAACTAATTGCTTTTCGAAACACACGCTTCCTCTCCCGCCAGGCCAACGTGACAAACCGTTCGTACCGGAGGAGGAAAATGAAATCCGTACACCACGCCCCGATCTGCTCGATCAGCCGGATGCGCTCGACTTTGTTGGGCCAGCGCTCATGAGCTTCTTCAAGGTAAGTGTCCGCCGGGAGGATCAAGAGCCGGACGGCTACTGAAGCCCTCTTCCTATTTTTAGGCCACCATTCCGGCCCGGCAGAATGCGATCTTCGACACCCAGGCCCGCTCTCGGCCCGGGGCCATCGCGAGCCCTGCCTCCGGGAAGGCGGCGAACACCAAGAAGTCGTCGATCGCGGAAATCTTCCAGGAAAGTGCCAGCAACCACGGGTTACCGATCCACTGGGCCACGCGTTACGCGGAGGAAGGTGACGAGCAGCGGACGAACGGGACGACCGAGCGGTCGGAAGTGGCAGAGCAGCAGGGCACCAAAAGTAAGCGCGACGAGGATAAGAACGAGAGCCGCAACACGGTCAGTATCGCGGTGACGGCGACCGCGAGCCCGGCGACCGCGCCACCCCGAACAACCGGGACGTCGGCCGTAAGACCATCGGTTAAGGTTCCTTCGCGGCGCTACGAACCACCGTTCTTGCCGGAAGAATCTAACCGCCGATCGAGTTCCAGTGGACCGGGCACGGCAGCTGCTGCCGTGGACAGGACAGACCTGAACACCATCCCGACGACCTCATCCCGTTTGCCCACCGTCAGCAATGTCCCGACCACTACCCGGCCACGACTATCGACAAGCACCCGCTTCAGCACTCCACGATCGACAGCAACACCGACGACAAAGACAACAACGACGACGAAGGTTCCCGTTACGGCCGTCAGCCCGTCCACGGGGAAACCTTCGCTGCAGCAGCTGCCACGTGCCCAGCCAGGACCTCAATTCGCTGGCAGCTCTTCCAGTCGTAGTAACAACCAACCCTCGGATCCTCGTCAGTCCAGTCTGCCGGCGTCGCCGATCATCTTCAGTCCACCGGCGGCTACGGCCGGTCTATTCGACAATCCGTACGCCCTGCAACGACCACAGATCGTACCGGTTGGCACGCCGCCGGACCGTGTCCCGATTCCGGCCCGTGACCTGCTTCCGCCCTACGAGAACATAGCCAACTTCGATAAGATCAAAACGCGCTACACGAGCGAATCGATCTACACCCGGCCGGCGATCACCAACGAACCATCGGCAGGACCAGTGAAGACGGCCATCGACAAGCTGGCTGATACGGCTGATGTGGCCCCGGCCCCTCCAGCTCAGGGTTCTGATAAGATACCACGCCCGTTCAGCATTGCGGCGCCGCCAAACGATCTGTTGCCACCGCGAAAGGAGTACGTGTTCTACGATGACGCCACAACGCAGGGCCCCCCAATCTATTACCAGTGGAAGTGGTCCGTCCCTTCCTTCGGTCTCGATCCGCCCGGACTCGAAGCACCACCGCCGCCGCCGCCGCCGGCGGCAGAGCTGGCCACCGCCGCGGACACCCGTCGATCGAGCCCTGGTGACGTCATGCTGCCATCACAGGAAGAGGAGAAACTTAGCTCCCAGCTTAACCCCACCGCGCAGCAAGACCAACGGGACGGTGCGGACGGTCGTCAACGGCGGGGCCAGAACCGTGAGCACAATCAAACCGCACGGTCGATCTCGTCCGAGACGGGCACCCACGGCGAGAACCGAGTGGTGGAGATCGACAGCAAACGAGTGGTGCAGCTGCCCCAGCACAACTACCTCGCGCTGCGGCAACAGTTCGCGATACCCGACTTCACGTTCCCGCTGGACTTGGGAACCGTGGCCAAGGGTGGCCAGTACGAGCAGGCCGATGCCGTGGACTCGTTCCTGGTGCACATCCCGAGCGATGTGTCCGTGCGCAGTGGAAGCGATTCGGGGAAGCGCCCCTGGTACGGTGAGAACGCCCGGTGTCCCGAGTGTCATCCGGGGTTCTTGAGGCCGGGCACCTGTGAACCGTGCGTGAAGGTCCAACGATGAAACACAACGTGAACCAGTCCCGAATTCCCCCTATTCCGCATCCCATCATCATTCATCCCCATCATGTCATCATGACCGTTCAGAGTCATCGTCAATCGTCCGCCATTCACATTGTCGTCGTACCGCCCTCACCAGATCACGGATCCGCGATCCACGGGTCGCGATCTGCGATCCGCATTTGCTGCCTGCACTTTCCCCCATTTCATGCGCCAGACGTCGTCGTCGTCGTGCCGATGTAAATACACAGTTTTTTGTCTATAATAAACCATCACCGTATGTCGATTTCATGTGGACGGCATAGCGTATTGTAATTAAATTGTTGCTGTTTTAAGTGGTTTTATTGAGCGCTTGAGAATTTGAATTCGTACTACGAAAATGAAACGGTAAGCAATGTCATGACATCAATCTTGATTCTTGATCTGCTATCATTCATATAAGTTCATGATCAACGAAAGTTTTCGAGATGCCGATTGGCTACTGTTTTAAAGGATTTTTAAGTTGAACTGAGAACAACAAAATACATTCGTCTAAAAAAACGATAAGCTATACATTTTTGAAGAAATACTTCCAATGTTTTTATTAAAACAAGATTAAATTTGTGGGACAGCATAGCTTCACAGTGTAAAAATGAAAACGTGTACTAAAAATGTGCTCCAAAATATATTCAACATTTCTTTATTGGTTAATGCAGCAAACATTTTTAGTTCAAATTCATACAATTTTAAATAGAATGCTGATACTATTTAAAATATGGATTATTTAGTATTTTAATGTACGAAGTAGAAAAGAATCCTTAAACCAGTTGATCGAATCAGTTTTAGTACTCAATGTACGGGTAGCATTGAGCTCAACCCTGCAATGTGTTTTGACGTCCGCTCCGTGTCAAAAACGTAAACAAATGCGGCCAAGCAACGTGCGTCGCAATTCTTCGGTACCGCGTGGAAACGCTCTGTGTTTCAGTTGTTAAAGAAATTCTCTTCAAAATGAGCAAAAAAGTATTGAGCAGTAAACGGTTGGCGAACCCTAAAGCTCAGGTGACCCGATAGGTGTGAATACTGCCTGGAATGCTTTGCTTATCTTATTGTTTCTTTTTTTAGACTGCCAACCAGCCGAAAGCAACGGGAGGGTCGGGTACGATTTTGGTGCGCCATCTACCAAAAGGCTTCGTGGAACAAAAGGTTCGTTCGTTCTTTGCCCATTTTGGAGACATCGAAAAAGTGGTTGTCGGACGCTCGAAGACAACGGCGCGCGAGTTGGGCCACGCGTATGTGAAATTCAGCATCTACGAGGTGGCAGAAATTGCGGCCAGCTCCGTAAACAACTATCCGCTATTTGACCAAGTTTTGCAAGCGTCTGTGTTACCGAGGAGATACAAGGGCATTCCACGCAATGCGGGACAAGTAATTGATACGGATGGAAAACGAACCACAATATATACCAAATGGCTCAAGCGCCAGGCTGCGCTGGCAAATAAGGTCGTAGTAAGCGAGTCATCGTTGAAAGCTAGATTGGCTCGCAAGTTGGCCAAGGTGAAACGAGCCGCCAACAATCTCGGTGAAGCCACAGACCTTAAGAACATGTACACAAAGACCGCAGAGCTACTCGAAAAAGAGCAACGAGTTCAACAAAGTAAAAAAGAGGTTGAGCCAGCCACTCCTCCGGTCGTGCAAAATTTATCCGAAAAACGTCGTCCTAAAACACCCTCCGAAAAAGAATCAGCGATTGCTGCCGCAACCAAGTACGCTGAGAAAATGCTCCCAGGAGCAGCCAAAGTGGAGTCGGCCAACGAGAAAGTGAAAAAAGTCAGTACAGAAGAGAAGAACGCCAAAAGCCAAGGAATGAAAAAGCGACAAAATACGGGCAAGGGAAACCTGCTGGTAACTTCGTCCGCGAAGCGTCAGCGCAAGTAATACGCTAGCTTTAGTGACATTATCTCCTGTTTTGGTTCCATTACAATCTCTGATGTTGGAACTTTGTGGACGAATAAAAAGAATAATATTTGATATAAATACGTGGGTTGTATTTGGCTTAATATTGCCAAAAATTTGATGGCCACAGCAAAAGATCGTCAAGATGAAAAATCAGTCACCCAGAATTCGGATTGATCCAAACACAGTCATTTAATGCACTGGTTCGTCCAAAAGATGGTACAGGAAAAAAGCTGGTGCCCATTCTACCTTTGCCTCTCTCGTCAGGGGATCCGGAGTGGCGTGCAGCGTTATGTGATGCTGTTTCTGAAGATCGATATTTCCGACCAGCGCCGTTCGCCGTCTGTTGGAAAAGCAAACCGAGCTCAGCACACCATCAACGAAAATCTGAAAAGGAAAAAAGAGGTCGAAGTGATTCGTCATTCGTATGGGGTAACAGTCTTTAGTTTACCTCAAATCCAACGATACAACTGAGCAGATCTTGGTCAACGGTCCAATGGACGACCATCACTTCCGGGGAAACCGCGTGGCAAGAGTAAATTTCTACCGGGCAAAACAGTCCGTTGCTCTGGAAGTGATTTGCTAGTAGCGCCAAGCATACTTTTTGAGGTACTACCTTATCATGAGGCACTACCTTATCATTTCTTTTCCCTAGCTGTTGTATTTCTAGATTCGACGGGCGCTTAAGAGCGTGCTGGATATCGGCTGAAGGTGCTGGCGGTTTTGTTTTCTCGTGTTGTTCCTCTATTAGTAGGTTAATCTTCGTTTTGATGGCACTAAGATCAGATTGGATTATCGTGAGATGATCATTGGCCTCACCGAAAATACTTCGTATTTCTTGCAAATTTTCAAGTGCGCAAAAGTTTGTAAAGCTTCTGCTTTGGGAGTCGTTTTGCAAAAGTTTCGACCCTCCATCTGTACGTGACTCAACGACGCCGCCCTTCTGACTGGACGAAGAAAAATGGGTCTCGCTGACGGCTTTTGTTAAATCACTCCTCAAGAACTCGATGCCTTCCAACTTTTTGTATATGTTGTGCAACATTATTGCTGCAGGTTCCAACAATTCCTTCAAATATCTGCTTAGTCTCCCGAGGATGTTTTCCGACAGTACAATAGTTCCATGCTCACTTGGCCGAATGCGTTCATCTGTTATGAGTTCTTCGATAACAGTAGCAACAACGAACGCCTCAGAGGCGTTTTCCGCTTCATCGCAAACCACTTGAAAGGTGAGCATTTCAGAGAGATGGTCAAATTCGTCGGACAATCTTTCGACACGTATTACACACTCCTCTATCGGTTCATCGTTTTCCAGCGAGCCTAGGTCGTAAACTTGAGCCTCAAACCGGACAGCCAGGTTTCCATGCTGATCGCTAATGCTTCCGGATACGGTGGTATACACTTCGGCTTGCTGTTTCTCCAGACCACCGGAAAGATTGTTGGATTCGTTCGTCAAGCCGAAGCTAGACCTAGACGGAAGCGTTGGAAAAGTTTGTTGCAAGTCCCCTCCAAGCCGCTGTGGAGATGTTTCCTTCATCGCCTGATAATCGGAAGAGGAAGCTACTTCCGTTTGCATCGATATCATTTCATCCGGATTGGCAACAGTCTTACGATAAGTCTGCCGAATCGTTTTATCCAGCTCGGCGGTCGGTGCTTCTTTTAGCATGGCGTTGGATGTTTTTAAAACAGCCGACGATTCTTTCGAAAACGTTAGCAATGCAAGCAGATCGTCATTATTTCGTTGATAAATTTGAACCGATGGTTCCGTTACGGTTTCCGCCTCGTGGAGACACTGAGCGTGTTGTGCGATGACCGTGTCGATGTTTTCCAACGATTGCCTCGCCGGATCATGCGCGGGTTGTGCTGCCTGCGCAATGGATATCGTCCGTTTATATAAAACCGTATCATCGTTACGGCTGAAGCATCCAACAAACTCCTTGGAAATACGGTTGTCAACTGGCAAGGCTTCTGTTTGAAACACTTCTTCGGAACTATGTCGGCTTATTCTCTCGCTGATGTCCGCTCTTCCGGCCATTTGGGTATTGGCATCATGCACCAAATTGAACATTGTCTCCGAGTGCTCGAGAAATTCCTCCATCGCATCCCTGGGAAAAGCAGGCTGTGAAGCCATCTGCCTTACGCTCGGCTCCTTCAGGACTACCAGCTCGTCTTCGTTGCGCATTAAATCCCGCATTTCTTCAAGCTGCCGTTCCAACCGGTTGTCACGCGATCGTTGCATTAGCACCGTACCGGATTTTTTCAACGCCGCGCCAATCATTTGTGGTGTGATTACTTGATCCTGGGACGAGAGCCGTTTCCGAGGCGCATCCTCCTCCGACGGAAACTCGACGATCGGAACCGCATTCGTGTGCACCTCTTCATACACAGTACCTTCGGACGTGTCGGACGAAAAGCTCAACTCCGAAACCATGGACGTGGGGCTGTCGGTACTGTAGTCATCGTTAACATTGTACGTTCCCCCAAAAACCAATGGCGATATTGGGAGGCTGCATATGACCCGGTGCGCCTGTTCTTCCAGTGGTTCTTCACCATTGTGGTTTTGTGGACTGTTATGCATTTGGCTCACGCTTCCGACCGGAGAAACTGTGCAATTTTGAAACCATAAATTCAGTTCACAGCACTCACAGATTTTTTCACAGATTGCACGGGCTCCACATTCGAATCGACTGACGAGAATGTGAAGCAAATATTACGATGCTTGCTAGGATTCGCCGATTTAAAATATATCGCATTTTGTTCCGATTCTACCGTTTCGCTTTCGGTTGAAAGGAAAACTCCTAAAAGTATGCAATGGAAATAGTGTATTGACACGAACGGAAGAAAAAGACTATGATTTTGAAAATTGAATCAACATTGAACGGTGAATGAAACTTGTGCCCAAAAGCGGAACGGAATGAAGCGCCCACTCAAATCGTATTAATCTTACAGACCACAGCACTGCTACGAGCACAAATCCTATCAAGCTTGGAAGTTCACATCTTATCTCCTCGCATGCTTAATTTATCGTACTACCGCATGCTCATCCAAACAAATGGGTTCATTAATATTTTCAAAGAAAAACCTTTCGTTTTCTCGGTTCACCTGCTAACTGCAAGCGTTACTTAGTAATGCAAGCCCCTGAGAAGCTGCAATTGCGATGCATTATTCTGAAATGGTTTCTACAATCATGCTGTCATCCCGACGACATGCAGCACCGACCCGGCCGGTCGGGTCGGTACAGCGGGTGTTTTAATAAGCCGCAGCCCTCTCTAGGGCGCATCGTTTTGCGAACCCAAACCGTGCCCTTGTTGCATGAGAAGAGCCCGACCGCACGGTGACGGTGCATTGCGATCCGGGCAGGCGAATCGTGCGGTGCATTATGCATAATTGGACTGCCGCGCGAAGAAATGCTCGCGCTCACGAGCGACATGTGAAAGGGGGCCGGTCGCCCGGTGACTTGCTGACATTGACTGATATATTTTGACTTTCGTTTGCACGCTTTTTAGGCCAGAGGCCCCGATCGATAGGCCCGCGCGATGCACCGTTCAATGGAACGTCCGGCAACGGTACCTCGATGTCGGTCGCGCCACAGAATATCGGTATCGAATCAATGGTCGATTACACGTGTCATTTTGACGGATACGTCGCGTTATGCTCGGCAGAAAGGGCCATAAAACTCGGTAATAAAAACCTCAACCCGTTCCTTGATCAGGAAATGAATATGAACAACAAAGTAGTACCATTGCAAGTAAGCACTAAAACGGGCCGTCTCGTTGTCGCTTTCTGCTTCCGGCAAGTGTTAACACGTGGCGGGATAATGGGCGTAAAATCGCTATAAGCTTCATTAGTACCGCTAGTGGAATCAGTTCCACCTAAATACATTCGTTCGATATTGGCAAAACTTTAGTGGCTGTAAATGCAGGTCACTAGTCAACCCGAAACGGACGCGTGTTAATAACATACTCTTCAGCATTGTGATTCTTCCGTAGACCAATTGTATTCGCCACGTCAATCAAATGGGTGGCATTTAGAAGACGACAGGTCACTTCAGCATCCACTAGAGGCCCAGAAATCTTGTCCGAATCTTGACCATGTCGCCAATGTCCGAAGACGCCGAAATGACCAATTTGCTGGCCGAGAATTGCGGCATCCATTAAAAATAGAAGCAGCATGCGGCCAGGACGCCAACGGCGAGCAATACCTCCTCTGCGTCACCCAGGCCAGGTGGTGTTCTACACACACACCGCAGGCCCCGGGAGGAGGCTCTCTGGAAGCGCGCAATTAATGCGCCATTGAGATGTTTATTGTTTAGGTCCCGGAGCCAACACCATCCGTAAAAGGCCCGATGGCCCCAGTCGGCCGTCGCGAACACACATGGGGTCCGGTGCTGCCGGTGCTGCCGCGGATGATGAAAGATGACCTGTGAAAAGTCACCACAAAAATAGCATCGCCAAATCGGGCGTCACGAGGTGGCCCGCCCGCCACCCGGGCCACCAGTTCGTCCTTTCGCCACATACGCCTCCCGTAGTGACGCGCCCCCCACGGCACGGCACTTCCAGAAGAAGGAAGGAAGTCCAGGATGGCAAAAAAAACCACCACCAAATAAACAGTCATTCTGAACCCCCGTTACCGTTTGACCTTTCTCGGTGGTGCCGTTGTGCCTGCTCACGAGCGTCGATCGGCCGATCGATCGATCGATCGATTGGTCAGATCGATCATCGGACCAAGCGGGGCGCACGGGCGAAGAAAGCGGGCGCGGTTCCAGCATGTAAACAAGCGCTCCCCCGGCAACCCCCCAAACCCTTCGAGGAGGCCTTCGAGCTGAGGCGGATCATCAGAACGTGCCCTAATCCGCACGTTCGGGTGGGTAGGAAAAAGGCAATCATCGAATCGCACCGCGGTTCGCGAGAAAGTCCACTATTTTTTCCACGCTCTCTCGCTCTTGCGCCGCTGTTTCTTGCGCTGGGCCCGACCGTTCCCAACCCGGCAAGCGTCCCAATCGGTCACCACGTACGATACCTACGTACCCATCCTCGGATAATCCTCGCAAATCATCCCGAAAGCCCATTCTTGGAAGCGTTGACCGCATTTCGTGTACGCTGCAGCTGCTGCAGGCGCCCATCGCGGGTCGGTTCTCAGGGTTCCGAGCGCTCGCTGAGACATCGTGTCTAGTGGTGGCCGCCGCCGCCGCCGTCGTCACCGTCCGCCATATAAGGCACGAGGCGCATCCCGCATCTCTGCCGGGAATGCCAAATGGGGGTGTCGGGGAAGTGTTTGTTGCCGCTTGTCCCAGATTTCCTAGCCGGCCATCGGCGGTGGACACCCGATGGGGAAAGTATTACAGCCCAGCATGGATGACCCCACACGGCACACACACACGCGCACACACGGGCAGACACACAATTGGTTGTTGGGCTGACCGTGTTGCACTTGTGCACTCGGCAAACAGAGAGAGAGCCGGGGCGAGATTTGCCACACGAGACCGTCTCCTAATCCACAAGGCTGTGAAAGTCTCGTGGGATGCATTTGACGAGGTTTTTTGGGGTGCGATCTGCTGTGCCGTATGTCACGGTCGAGAATGGACACCATTGCGGTGGGTCTACCTCAGTCCACCGATCGATCAGCCGTGAGTTCACGAGGTTGCTCGATCATTCTCGTCCGACGTCCGTTTTTGGTTTTTTGTCGCTGTTGTTACCTCGCTTCGTTCCGTCCATTTATCTCCATCGCGAAACTGGGCAGGCTGGGTTCGGACGACGGACGAGCGCGCGCCCAACGGCCGCGATGATCGACGATCAGTTGCCGCGTACCGGTCTCACCTCAAGCCAGGCGCACCTGATGACGGTGCGGTGCGGTCGAGACCGAAATCCCAAGCTATCCCACGAGATGCCGCTGACGATGATGGCCGCCCGGGCCCCGGTGATGACGGCGCGATGATGAGTGGAGCTTTTTTCTGCCGCGATGCGCGATCTTCCGAACTTTCGCTACGTTCCCGATCGTGCCCGATTGCCGAGGAAGCAGCAGAGCCTTCACTCAACAGAGAGAGAGAGACCGAGAAGGGCCGTCGAAGTGAGATGGAGGCCGCACCGGGCTGGGAAGCTTTTCTTGGGGCAGTTCGTCGGGCGGATCGCATCACTCGGACCGGTGAAGTCGCCGCGAACGGACGCGAATCTCAACAACGACTGTGAGCCCAATTCCCTTAAAGAGCTGCCTTCTGCGTAATTTGCGCAATCTACGTGCCGCGTGCGTGAGTCAAGTGGTCAAGAGCCAAGCGGAGCAGTGAGTTGTTTCGCGCGCTGGTGAATACACCAGGTCAGGCCGGTCAGGCCATTAGTTCCGGAGTTCCGGTATCTGTCCGGTAGATCCGGCAATATCCTGTAGCAAGTGGACTGTGATCGTGCGTGTGTTTGTGAGTGTGTCTCTGGTGACTTCCTGTGCAGCAGGAAGCAGTCGCGGAAGGTTCTCCGCCGTCATCGCCGACCGAAACAACACACAGCGCCAGCCACGATATGAGGTGCAGCAATCGATTGCCGTAAGTAGCTCCGTCCACCCTTCCACATTCGAGGTTTCGGACCGACCTGTCTCCCGGACTCTTTCATTTTCCGGTCCTCCCCATCACACACCCCTCTTCCCTCAACCATTCTGGGCACTTTCGGCCACCGAAACCTGCGATGAAGATGATGCTGCGCAAAAGATGGAACCCCCCGCGGGCGATGAAGGAATGCGCGATCGCAACCTCTTCCATTCGAAATGTGCGTGTCCGTGTGTATGTGTGTGTCCGAAAGAATGATTCATGGCCCCTGTTCCGGCCGGCCCAGGGCAACTTATGGTCCGTTGCACCCCGTTGCAGAATGTTGCAGTTTCGGTTGCAGGATTTTATATTCAAAACGTACTGCGCAACGAGACACACGCCAGAAACCGGGTGGACAGAGAGAGAGAGACACACACACGCCAAACACACATCCATAAATATTCGCCAGCGGTCAATGGCGTGCGGTGGCCACAACCCGAGCCCCGGAGCACACACTTTGGCACACGAGCACGGCGTTAGAGCGTGTGCGGAGTTCTGGTGCCGGTTCCTCAGAATTGAGGATGGACCGCTCAGCGGCAGGGCAGAGCGGTGGTGGTGCAGACCGGGGAGCGGGACAGAACGTGTGCAGTTCCATCCCCCCGGCGCCGGGTCTTGGAATCTTCCTCCTCTCTTATCTGTCTTCTGTTCGCTCGTGTCCGCGCTCTCTCTGTCTCGCACTCTCGCGCGCTGTGTCTCCTTCTTTTTCCAGGGCTTTTCCAAGAACGCACCCATCATACACTCGTACACATGCGTACTGGCTGCCCGTTGGAGGGGGCTGGAGAAAGGAGATGACTCGCCCGGACGCGACGCCTGAGACGACGAGCGGAGCGAGCGAACAGGTTAATGGTTATGACCGGGGTGGCTTGCCCAGAGAGTGGCTTACCTCGGGGAAGGCGAAGACTCGGGTTGACAACCGTTCCACCACCTGCCCCCCCGCCCCACCGGTGGCCCCAGCGGTCCCTTAATGGCGTTTTGATAATTTCTCTCTGTTGGCAGCCAATTAGATCGAAATAAGTACCGCGTGGCCCGTCACGCCGCAAACAACCGGATGATTCGTCGTCATCATCGCCGAGGGGACGAGCGGGTCGGCCCAGGGAGGGCGGTGAGGCCAAGGCGCACGCGCGTCTAATAAAATGCGGGGGGGACCATTGAATGCAAACAGTTCCCACTGGGTCCAAACCCCCCGCCGGTGCGACGCTCGCTCAACTGAAGATGCCCCGAGGGTCATGCGGCGTTGCGTGAAGGCTACGGAAGACGCCGGGCGCCATTACGTGGGTGCGTTCTGGCAAACCTCTTGGGCGGGCCTTGGGAGGCTCCACGCGGAAGCGGGGCACGAGACAATGTGAACCGTTGCATCCGCCGCTGCAGCTCGCCGGTGGGGCAACTTCCGGTTTGCAAGCTGCGCGCGTAGAAGTGGCGTCCGGATCGGAAGTGACAGCGCCGGGGCTGCGTCTGGACCCCTCGGGGAGGCGAGCTGGTTATCCGTTTCGTTTCGTCTGATTGCCGCGCGGTGATAAATCTGTCGTTGAGCGGCAATCTCCGGAACGGGAGCATCCAACAGCCCCGGGCCATCGGCCTACCCGGAGCCGGGTCGGCGTTGCGTTGCCAATTACCTTAGCGTCCGCCATCATGACCACACTCTCTCCACAGCGGGCGGCCGGGCCCCGTTGGGAACGTTCGCCAACTTTCCGGGAGCCCCGAAAAGGGGCCAGCCAGGGGTCGCCGCGTTTCGCGAGGAAGAAGCGGTTTGTTTTGATTGGTGAAAAACTAACACGCGGAAGCGAACGATGTGCAAATTTGTTGGCACTTGGGAAGTGAGAGAAGCGGAGGCTGACCGGGCGCGTGCCGGACGCGCAGAGAGCCCAATTGGAAGTCATTATCTTTGACACAGAATGTGGCCCCTCGGTCAGGTGGCTCGGCTGGCGGCCCGGTTTCCATTTCGGGTCGCGCCGATCCACAGCACTGGCGGGTACTGGCGGGTACTGGGGGGGTCTGAGACGCTTAGTCGGTGCCATTAAGCGCCTGGCCAGGCCGCCCGCTGGTCATTAATAACGAGGTGAGGTCGGTGCAAAGTTTACGGCCCCGCACCGTAGGCGTCAGCAGATCATAGCCGCAGGTGATGGGCCACAGGTTTCGTTCGCACCGGCCGTTCGCACGGTTCTTTCGGTCCTAAGTGGTGCGTTTTTTAGTGGCCAAGCACCAGTTTACGTGGTCCTAATGGGGCAAGAATGCTGCGTTCCGGTCCCCGGCAGGAGGTTAAACCCAGCAGGCTTGGGGACACAGCAAAGATCAGCCCCGGTGAACTGGCTCACACTTCTCGATGTCTCGTCTCGATGTGCTTTTAATAGATCATCATTAGTTGTGAACGTGGAACAAAAATGTTGATAATGCATGATTTATGATGATACGAAGTCACTCTTCGCAGAATGCCACGCTCGACTGCGAGTTTCGATTCGACACCAGGACACGGGTGCGAAAGCGAAATGATTCCTTTGAATCGAAGCGGAACCTTCCGCGGTGCCCGCAGAGGTTGGTGAAGTGAATCATAAGGCTTTCCTTTTTAAGATGTCACCAAACAAAGCGGGGAAAATGTCCGCAGGTCGTATGTTTAAAAAGTGAAAATGGATTATGAAACACAAGTCTGAGCTGAATTAAATTCACTTGGTTAAGATTCACTTGGTCTGCAGTGGTTTTTGCAGTATTACACCACGGCCCAGGTTTTTGGATCATTTTGGAGACAAAAGAGCTGTCAACGTTTGCTAAAGGCTATAATGGATTGAGTTGGCCTGTTATGACTTCATCATTTGATGAAATTTTATCGGATGGAAGTCGGATGAAAGTCGCTAGGGGCCAAATTTGATGAATAGGCTCCAACAATTTGTGGATTTTTGCCATTGTCAAAATGCTGTTGTGACACGTTGTTTTCTTCATTCTCTTGCATTGATTCAGGATCATGCTGGTAGCCCCAAGTCCCATTCATATTGATAAGTCGACGCACAAAATTCATTTTATTCTATCGAAAACGCTCTCAATGTTGCCAAAAAGTTTCATTCGAATGTGTTTTTGTTCCATGGTTAGCGAATGCGGCACAGATTTGGTACACAGATTTCTGAAGATTCATTCAAAATATAGCAAAATAATAAATGAAACTTCACATTCTTCCATACCCCAAAATATGGGATGAAGATTCCGTATACCTGACCAGAGCCTAGCCAAGATGTCGCTTTTTACGATGCAATATTCCTCGTTTGCTAATAACTTGACTTGAATTTTCGTTTTTGACTACGTTTTGCTGTGTTCATCGTTTGAGTGGCGCTTTTTGCTGCCCCAAGCCCCCCATTGAACGTGGTCCTAATGGCGCAAGAATGCGTCCCAGTCGCGACAGGTGGCGTTGTAGGGGATGGGGATCCTTTATAGTGCGCGGTGCCCAGCATTAACGATGAAATTGCGCGGCACATTTTGTGCACCGTTTTGGGACGTATTTCGCCACGCGGATTCCGACGGATCACGCAGCACTAATCTCCCCGTTGCGATCGCCAATCTGCCACCCGGACCAAACCGGACCGGACCGTGGCCGGGGCGGTTCTCGGACGGGTCTCAGCCGACTTCGATAAGAACGGCTTCCACTACTAACGGCACCGCCGCGTTCTGATGGCCGTGGCACGCTTTTCGACAAGGTTCACGGCGTGACGGACATTTTGAAAAACCTCCGCCTCGGAGCCGTCGGATGAGTTTCCTCCTGTTTTTTCTCTCTCGCTCTCGCCCTCTGAATGGCGGTCAAGATTCATTAGTGCGCCAGTGCGCAGCCCAGCCCGTTCAGCTCATCTCCTTTTTCTCCTAACCCAGATTTCCAGGGCTGCTGTTATTTTTGTTCTTCCCGCTGGCCATTGACCGGTCGTCCAAAAAAAGGGGTTCCCATTCATTTGCCAACCGGCCGGTGCAGGTACTACCCCACCATTGGTGGCAGCCCAATGAGTCATTAAAATGAGTCTCCCGCCGCGGACCGTCATAAAACGTGGCGCGATGCACAACGATGCTGCTGCTGGGTGTCCGCACCCGTGTATGACACACATTGGCCGCCCCAATCGAAACCCGAAGCATAAAAGCAGGTTCCGAACGTGCAGGGTTCTGCCAGGGCCCCCCCACCCCAAGATCGATTAATCAGGCTTCGAACCCGGTGATGACGTTGATTTTCGAAGAAATCACTTTGCGCTTTCGTCGATGACGAATGTCGACCCTTCTGGCCGGTAGCAGGTAGGCGCGCATGAAGATGTCTAATTATCTGAAAAATCGATCGTAAACCGATCGACCGCCTGACGAATCATTAATAGGATGACGGCCCCGGGCCCTGGGCGAAGAAAGCGACAAAATGGTCAACGAAGAGAACGAAGAGCCGGAGCCCTAATTAGAAGCAGCCGAATTCGAGCGAATTTTCTTTCCGGCCCAGCCCGTGTCCCATCGCGCGACGCGCCGGATTGACGGGAAAGTTGGGCCAGAAAAATTGGCCATGGGCCGCGGACGCGGGCCGTTTTCTGGCCCATCGAATGATGAAATTTTTCCGCGCCCGGGAGTCCGAAAGTAAACATTGGCCGCGCGCCGCACACCGAGAGCGTGTCTATTGCATTAGCGCGGCGCGGTGTTCGTGGTTTATGAACCGGCAACCATTTTCGCGAACGAACGATGCATCGGCTGAGGGGGCCTGAAAAGTGAGTGGAGAAATGTTTTATTTAACCGGCCGCCGGCCACTGGAAAATATTAGTTGTTCGTGGTTCGCAGAATTTGGCTGGGTTTGAGAAATATGGGAAAAACTCTCGAGTGGACCGCGTCCGTTAATCTTCGGCTAATTAATCGAAGGTTCCATTAAGTCGCCGGCGGACCCGGCTGAAACTGTCCGACCAACGAACAGCGAACCTAGGCCATCTCCATGGTGTGCCGCCTATGGTAATTGGTTCCCTTGGGCGGCGAATAAACAACCTAATCGTTGGGCACGCAAACAAAATCCCACGATTTCTGTGCCAATGCCGGGCTGCGTTCGAAGGGCTCGTTCACGGAGGCCGCCGGGAAGCGTGATCCCGCTGGGCAAACAGATTTGAATTTTATTTTCCAACACTCATCGGCGCATCAGAAGCCACCACCCGGCAGCAGCAGGAGTGTGTGGTCAAGTGTAGCCCCCGGGGGCACACATTAAAGAACCCGGCATCGTTCGAAGTGCCGCACCGTTTCGGTGCCGTTAGGTGAGCAAATTCCAATTGTGTGTCAAGTGGCGGGCCCGAAGTCCGATTTCACCGCAAATAATGATCCATTCCGGCCAGAAGTGGTGACCGATTTAGCTGACTTCTACAGAGGCACTTCGGGGCTGAATCAATTGGGAACTATTTGCCGGCTGAAGACGGATGATCGAAAGAATTGTTTATTGCTCGTTTAGTTCGATTGCCTTCGGATTAGCATTGAAATTTGTCTTTATCAATAAAAATTGTTCGCACTTGGGTGGAGTGCCAGAACGCCGCGATTGGAAGATGGGAAGTGGAAAGTTACTGAAGTTTATCCTTAATCTTACCTTGAATTAAAGTACAAAAACACCTAATCATTTACTCACTCAAAGGCAACTTGTTCTGTCTATCTAAAAGTAGCGAAACGGTGCACTCCGACTGCTTTGATAAACTTATTATACAATCCAATCGCATTGCTGTCTATGGTATCCTCGCAACAACACAAAGGTAATAAAATCGTAATGTTTATCTATGAGCTTTCTTCTTTAATCGTACCGTAAATTGTGGAAAACGAACAAATGGCACGATCATAAAAGATTGTGTAGATAATAAAAAAGAAGAGGTACGATTTATTAACAATGTTTCTGTTCCGAATTATTACTGTAGCCAAAAAATATCGGGATTGCGCGTATAATTTCGTTCATTCTTCTAAATTTATGTCATCCATTATAATAATCCGTGCTCTGTGCAATACAACTACATTTGTTCCAATTTTCGAAGCGGTCTGAAAAGTTCGTTTTTGGGAAGAGCCTTCAACACATTCTTTGTTTCGGTTCTTTTCTTAACCGTTGACAGTAAAAGTTGTCTTACGATTGGATCGTTCTCTTGAGTTTAATCAGACCTCGGTGGTTGCGAAAAGATATGAACCAAGTATGTGACGAATCTGGTATTTTTTTACGCAAACGACGCATAACAAATATTATTCTTCGTTGGTTTGGCTATTTCGAAGGAAGTCATGATGCACCACTGTTTCCCGTTGGTTGTTGATCCCAGTAGCAAAGAGTTGCTCAAAAGTTATTCATCTTGTCGAGCTCAGTAGTGTCGGGATATCAATTATTAGACGTAGTAAATTCAATTAAAGCGTCATTCGTTCGCGGTAGAGCATTGAAGTTAAATGTTGGTCAATATAATTTTACACCAAACGCGCCTGTAAACCGAAAGTGAAGAAACTGACGCACAATCTAAAGTCGCTACTAGTGAAGTTATGATAAATCACGTTTTGAATTGTTGTAAGCATTTCATGCTCGGATTGTTGTATCCTCGGTGAACTTTCTACTCTCCCGAATGAACAGTATTGCCACGAACTAAAGCCCCGTTAATGGCAGGCAGCCACAGAATATGTGGCTCCATATTTTGTCGCTCGTTTTTTCCTAGTTTCGCTAACTACCGCAAGCGATTAATGCGATGCGCTTACCGGGGATCGCACCTAACTGTACCTCGAGCCACGCTATCTTCACGCTTATCTATGCGCAGCTCCCAGATCTAATCGCGTACACCACCCAAAACCGCGCTGCGGTGCGGTTCGCGGAAGCATAAAGTAAGACAGTGCGCCACACCACACCAAATTAGCGGCTCCCATTGCGCCCACCGGCTAGCGGCTGAAAAAGGTCAATAGAACTGTTACGCCGCCTTGGCGAACTGCGCTGCTTCGGGTTTTTTCCTAGCATTAGAACACGCCGGTGGAAGCGCACACGCCAAAGCCATTATTATTCTTGTTCGGGCGAAAACACTGTAGCTCCAAGGCGCTCGACTCGAAGGCCCCTCTTCAGCCCGGACCGGATCCTACACGCGGCACACGCGGAATTCTGTTTCCCAGTTTTGCTAGAAAGCCCCCGAAAAACAATTCCTGGCCACGGTTGAGTGCCGAGTGCGAGCCGTACGGAATCCCCGGGGTGGATGGCCAACTGGTGCTTTTTGGGGGTTCGTCGCTTGACCCCTCGAGTGTGTCATTCGTTTTCGTTCGCGCTCCGCGAGCCAGCTAGAACGAACGGCTTACTCCCGAGACACACACACACACACGCACAGTGGGCTCGGGGCCGTTCCAGGGCTTCGATTCTGCACGGCCGTAGCGTAACGCGATAATTGCCCGAAATGCGCGAAATCCATCGACGGCTTACGGCGCACCGAGGCCGTGAAACTCCACGATAAAAGCCATTAAAAGTGGTCCGTGGCGAGCTAGAGGTGGCAAGCGGGCAACGCAACGATGGCAGGTGTATTGCCATCGTGCGCGGGACCGAGAAGAGAGCTCTCACTCGCCCGGAATGCCCCAGCTTTTTTATGACCAGAATGGCCGCCAGCCCATATATGAGGCATCTCGGAGGAACACCCAGAACTGGCCGGGATAGCGTTTTGAGATTCCATTAAATATTGCTCCCACCTTCGGGGTGAGCCCCAGGAAAGGAAGACGGTTGTGGTCGTCCCGCGTACCGAGGTGTGCCGTACCGAGTGACCATTCGGTCGGTTCGATCGAATTTCCCGACGATCGGTTGTGGTCACTCCCTTTTTTTGCTTTGCTCCCACGGGCATGTGATGGGCCCCGTCACCAAGGGGCCCCGTTTCGCGGCTGCACCTCAACCACAAATGGACAACGGAATCTACCGTCCAATGTCCAACCGTGGTGGCCGCGATCGATCGATCGATCGATCGTGGCGAAAGCGATCCCTCCAGTATCGCTTTGCCGTCCTGGGCTGCCGCCCCGAGGCCCCCCGAGGTGCTAATGTCCTGTTGAGGCCGTGCCGTGCTTATCAATAATACATACGCCAGCGCTGTGGAAGGATTACACCTTTATGGCGGCGGCCTGTTGGCCGTTGGCCGGTGATTTAATGACCGACCGGTCGACCGTTCCGAGCACAGCCAAGCCGAGCGAAAGCCGAGCCTTATCGTGGCCGGGATGTTGTCAGACGCGGGCAACTGATACTAACGGTACCGTCTCTGCCAGCCCGCCAGCCAGCCGGACCCGGGCCGGAGTCAGCGAAGCGTCGCTGTCTTCTGAACGGATCTTCTGAACGGCGGCGGTGACGATCGTTCTGGTCATGTGGTCGTCGCACCGCGCGCACATTATTGCCAGCGCGATGCGTGTTGTCGTGTGCCGTGCCAACGGGACGCAGACGATGGTTGGGCGGGCCGCCATCGTCAGCCGCAGGACCTGCTCCGGCTTCGAAAGGTTGCGTCATCGAAAATGGCCGACGGTGACATTAAAGTATTCATTTCCGTTGGGCTCGCGCATTCCACCGGGCCGGGATCGCCTATTTGGTCGGTCGCATCTAGAGAGGGGCAAGCACATCGATTAATTTGCGGCAAAAATGCCCGTTCTCCCCATTCTCCCGCGACAGGTTGCTGCGGATCGTCTTCGGTGTCGTCGCCGTCAGCGCAGGTATGCAGCTCACCCAGGTCGCCGGCGAAACGATCGGCGGGGCGGGACCGATGCAGCAGGCCCTCGGCCAACCATCAGCACCAGCACAGCAGGTTCCGGTGGCGAAGCGGGTCGGTAAGGCCGATAGGAAGGCGACACCCATCACCTACATCAAGCCGCTGCCGGTGGTCGACGGGCCGAACGAGTTGTTGCATCACCAACCGAAGCAGCTGCTGCTGCTGGGCGGAGGACCCAGCACGGACGACATCGCGGCGGGCAAGACGAAGCCCAAGAATGGCGGCAACCGGTTCGCGCCGAAATCGCTCAACCTGATCCCGCCGAAGGACCTGAGCAACGCGGAGCTCTTCAGGTGAGGAGCCGCCGGGGCTGGGCGCGAAAGGATAATGGTGCTGGTGCTGCAGTCGCCCATTAGACCTTTTCCGGCCGACCGACGGGAGAGGCTTATTAGTTGCATAATGAATCCATTTGCAGGTGTCGTCTTCGGGTGTTCGAGAGGTTCGCTTCGAGTGGAAGCCACTAACATTGCTAATTCGTTTTCGATGCAAATTTGCTCGATCAGTTTCGATCGAGATGCTAAGCGGCATTTGAGGTTGATTGAGGAGGTTTGATTGAGATTGTAATAAGTAGAATAAGGAATCTTAATAATAATAAGATCCACACATTCCATACGAATCAGTTTGCAGGGTTTTTTGGTGAATGTTTTGCTTTTGAGTGAAGCATTGTCCCGAAAAGGTTTGGTCCGAGGCTTCCGAAGGCTTCACAGTATAAATAACCGAACGATTAAATCAATCGTTGACCCAAGTCTTATGCTTCAAAAAGGACTTACTTTATTTTACTTACTTGCTTTGTTAATTTAGGAAGGAGTCTCATATCCTTGAATTGAACGAATAATTAAAGTTTAATTTAAACTCAGAGTGGACTTTTGTTAGAGTGTACGCGTTCCCCTACGTCATAAGACAGCAAAGTACTACTCGAGTGTCCCAAAAAAATTGTTTACGCAGTCAGTCTCCAGGATCTTGGCGTAGAGGCATTTTGTGATGCTCGCCATTCTGCATGCCGCGTTCCAGTTTTTGCTCGTTTAATGAACCATCAAGGTAGATGGTTCCAAACACAGAGTCTCAAAATCCCATAACACCGACTTCACTTCAGTCGATTACCCCCGGGCGTGAAGAGTGTAATTGAAGTTTACGATCAAACACCGCGCCTCCGAAACGGGCTCTGCTTAATAGAATAATACAATTTCCCAGTGGGATATTGCTTCTTCCGGCTCCGGCGAGAGAAACAATTTGCAAACCCCTGCGCCAGCCAAAGACACCCGGAGGGCGCGCGTTAAGCGCTTCCCGAACAGCGTTCCGAACCGATTCCGAGCATTAATCATTACGGGCGTCACTGGTGCCTGCAATCCTCCAGAAGATCATATATCCTCCACTCAAGAGTGGAGTCGGAGGTTTTTTCTTGCCCTCGCCTGGAGAGCATCCCGGCGAGCACACTCTGAATCGTTTTCTGTGTTTAATCGACCGATGATTTATCGCCCGGACCGCCACGGGCCACGGCCGAAGAAGTTTCACCCAGCCTGGCGTATAATAATAGTTCTCGCGGGGATCGCGGACTTGCTTTTTTTCTGCAGTGTGCAGCCATCGTAAAGCACCGGTCTACGTAATATCAATTTTTAGATTGAATTACCAAAAGCAAAAACTTCCTGGCATCATCGAGCCCATCTTTCGCGGTCCGAATGTGCGAATTTCGCCATCTCATGCTCATTATGAACACGTTACACGGCTTATATAGTTCGGTAGCTGACGTGGTTCATCACTCGCAGGCGCGCGCCCGCGCGAGCATTATTCGATGATGCTCACACATTTCGGGCTCATCCCGAGCTGATGGCGATGATGGGGCTGCTGTGCCCCCGGGAGGGCAAACAAACGAGAGTGGGGCTTTAAATATTGATTTTTCGCTTGAGCAGCGGCCCTCTCTCGAGTGCGTCACCTTTTATGAGGCTCCCCTAGGCGTTTAACATTCCAACGTAACAGGGTCGAGCGATGGAGCTTGTGGCGCGAGCTAATGCGTTCTGTTTCCGTCTTGCAGCAAACTCGGCCTGGGCAGGGTACGGCCGTCCACGAACCACCACAGGAAGCGGCTGGCGGAAGAGTCCCGGCATCACGGCCGGTCGGACGATTCGCACATGTATGTCATCAAGCTGCCCCCGAACCCGTACTACTACGCCCACAATGTGGCCCCGCAGAACAGCATCGCGGACGTTGGCAAGCAGGTAAGCCGGTCTCATCCCCCCTATTAGGTGCTAGCAAATTATGAGTTCTTCAATGACACACAATACGTACCCCGACGCAGGTTCCGGTTGGGTTTAAGTCGAACGGTAAACCGGCCCGGATCTACCACTGGAACATACCGGAGCTGAAGAAGATTCTCGGTGCGAAGCAAAGCCGCCACCCGAACTCGCGACGCCACGAAGACATCGACGAGCTGATCGACATCAAGGAGATCCCGACCTGGACCAAACCCTGGGAGGGGGCGCCGCGTGAAAAGTCGCTGCTCAAGGCGAAGCAGAGCGCTGCCGGTAGCCAGAAGAAGAAGTTCCCGACCTACTACGCACCGGTCAAGAAGCAGACCGGGGGCAGCAAGTCGAAGAAGCACGCCAACGGCAAGTACAACACCGGCAGCAATGGCAAACCGCAGAGCTTCTACATTCTGGGCCAGGACAGCGAGAGCCGAACGAAGATCGTGAGTCACA
Source organism: Anopheles cruzii (assembly GCF_943734635.1). Lineage (NCBI taxonomy): Eukaryota > Metazoa > Arthropoda > Insecta > Diptera > Culicidae > Anopheles > Anopheles cruzii. Next base: position 28,098,971 of record NC_069145.1, read on the forward strand.
CGCAGACTGTGTAACTCGGGCACTGCTGGGAGCTTAGGGAGGTTTAGCCGGTTAAGGGTGTGTGGGAAGGATCCCTCAGTGCGCGTTCGGCGAAGCATGGCGTAGCTCGGCGCACTGATTAGTAGGGTGCCAAGAGTATAGGGACATTAGTTGGATCAAACGACAACGGTTGACGTCTCGCGGACGGTTTTATCTATTGACTCAACGGATAGACAGACCCGAATCTGAACTGAATAGGAAGTAGGGTTGATAAATTTTACTGGTTCTTCTAACACTTCTTAAGAACGGGCTGATGAATGAGTTTTTTCGGTTTTGTTTTAATTTATGATGAAAAGATGCGAACTTGCCGTGGAATCTTTGGGAATTAGAAAGTCTCCAATAATGTTTAACGATTCACAGCAATTCAGCAAGAATAACGAATAACGATCGATTGCTTTAGTGAAGCAACTACTATAAGGCTTATAATATTTTCGGTCATTGTCTAACGCGTTCAAAATATGCTTTACATAACATTCACACGCGCTGATAAGAAGAAATTGTACGATGTAAGGAAACCCAAACGCTGCTACTCGACTCGACTATTATTTGGGCATAATATTTATTTTTAGCTTCACAGCTTAATCACTTACCCAAAACACGGTATTTGAAAACCAAAAACGACACTCATTTTACACATCAACCTTAACTACCACACTTTTCAAATAGTTGCATTCGAACATGGAATACAACAGTGAAACAAGGCACACCCAAGGAAAGCAGATTGTCCCGATGCCGGTGGCATGTGCTTGTAAATAGCAATAAAGTTATATCATGAAAGCTGCAAGAAAAACTTTCTTAACGAGTTTGACAACGTCTTGTAATACTTTCGGGCGAACAATAAAAGGAATGCTTAAATAAAACGGTTCGTGTTTCGCTCATTCCCACAATTCTTTCTAACCGTCGAACCAAATGAAATCTTTCTAACCGTCGAACCAGGTTCAAATAAAACGGTATAGAACGAAAGAACTAACGATGTACTAGTTTTCCTCCTTTTCTAAATATTTTATTTAAATGATCATTTCGTAGTTTCCTAACGCCGGGGCGAAAAACATCCGGATCATTGAAATGTGAAACGATCGCGACTGAAGCAGGATTGAAACTCGGCTAAACGAAAAACGCTTTAGAAGGCACACAACCAAAAACGCTTCACGCCGTAAGGACAAAACGCTACAAGCTCAGAGTGGAATCCCAAACAAGGAGTTTCTGCGGAGTGTTCTTCCTTTTCCAACCATCAAAGTACGCACGGCAAGAATCATCGCATCTTCCACCTTTCTTCGCTTTCAAATCTCCAGTTAACTTTATTTGTCATTGCACTAAGTACGTACATTAAAAGAGTAACGTTAAATTAGCATATTCACAAACATGGTACACCACTTCCGATCGGACAGACAACCGCCACTGAGTCAGCAGTCGGTCTTTACACTAACACGCGGCGGTACCCTTTCTACATAATTCTCGTACCCCTTTCCGAATCACATCGTTTAGCTTCCCTTGAACCTCCCCTTCTTGACTGGTTGTTTTTGGCGTGATGCTTTCGTTGCGGGACCAAGTTGTCGCGCTTAAACAAAACACTCTCCCAAAGAATCTCGTGTGAATGCTTCTCTGTGTGTGTGTCCTACTGTTTCTAGCCTATCCTCCTTCTAGTGCCCTGTTCCATCCACAGAGTGACCCTCTCTGCTCACTGCTGCTGATTTTCGTCAACCGGGCCGTTTGTTTTCGTTGTAGGAACTTTCTGCAGGACACCGTCTTCTAGCTTTTCAAACACCCATCCACCCTGGCCATCGAACTGCAGGATGTGAGTGTGGAATTTCCTGTGGGAAAAGACAGTGGGAAAGCGATCAGTCAGGATTCTCGAGTGGTGGAAGAAACGTGGTCTCACCACAAGGTGGGACGATGGGTGATGGTTAGAAGCGTGATGTCCATCGATTTGGCCGTTTCGTAGATGCAGCTTTCCACGTCGATCGAAACGGCACTGGTGCATTCGTCCAGCAAGGCGTATTTTGGTCTGCAAAACGGCAAGAAAAACAAGAGATTTCAATAAGACTGCTCTTCAAAATTAGCCACCAGAAAGCGCGTACCTATGGTAGAACAACCGAGCGATGGCCATCCGCTGCTTCTCCCCACCGGAAAGAGTATCCTTCCAATCGCGAATTTCATCGAAGCTATCCCTGCAAGAGACAAGAGCGGTGAGCAACACGCTATAGAACTGTGGGGTCCCAGCGAAAGCCGGTTGGACGCCGTCGTTACCTATCAAGGATATGCTCCAGGGAAACCATGCGCATGATCTCACGCAGCTGAAACTCGGTGATCTTCTTCGCCTCCATGTCCTTCCGCGTGTCCGGGTAGATGACCTGGTCGAGCAGCGTGCCGCACGACATGTACGGGCGCTGGGGAATGTAGAACATGCTCGGCTTGCCCTCGAACGCCTTCGGGATGCGCAGGGTGCCACCGTAGATGGGCCACAGGCCGCTCAGGATGCGGAACAGGCTCGATTTGCCGCACCCGTTCGGGCCGGTGATGAGCAGATGCATGCCCGGGGCGAGCGTCAGACTGATGCTCGGCACGACGATGTCACAGTTCGGTGTCACCACCGGGACGTTCTCGAGCGAAATTGTACTATCTTTGGCGTCGGTGGAGAACACGATGCGCCCCTTGGCAACCGGCTGGCCATCGCGGAACTCCAGGATACCGTCCAGGTTGCGCTCCTCGGTGTAGAGCGTCGTCTTGCGGTAGATCCCACGGTTGACCTCGTCGAACACCTCGAACATGCCGGCGACGCGGCTCGTGTAGCCGGCGAGCGCCACAATCTCCTTGTACGACGACATCAGCCGCTCGATGGCATCCGCACCGCTCAGCAGCAGGTTGCGGGCCGTCGTGAAGTACTGCGTTCGCTCGCTGACGCCCTGCTCGTCCGACTTGATCAGGTTGGAGTGCTCGGGCGTGGTGGGCATGTTGGAGGCCCCGACCGTCAGGATGGGTAGCGAAACCATCACCATCCCCGTTCCGGACCAGACGTACTTCATGAAGAACTGCTCCAGCATGATGAACCACAGTTTCTGCGTGAAGATCGAGTTCATCTGCGTCACCAGTCGCGAGTACGCTTCCCGTAGCTGCGAGTGTTCCACCTACGGCGAGCAAAGGGTTAGGCAAGGGCCACCAGGAACTGGACTGGAAAGTTGCACCTACCTTATGGCCACCGTAGAACGCAATCTCCTCCGCGTTGGTGATGATCTTCGAATGCACGTGGCGCAGGTAGCCGGTCCGGTTCGCTTCCTCGGCCACCAGCTGCCCAAACTTGGGCGACACTATCCGCAGGATGTGCGCCGTCGTGCCGATCACGATGGTGGCCAGCGCCGGGCCCATCACAATGTTGGCCTTCATTCGCCGGGACGAACGGGCCATTGCGATGCCGATCAGCAGCAGATCGAAGCAGGGCTTCGTTAGCGAGCTGTACAGGTGCGCTACCGAGCTCGAGAACGTCGAGATGTCGTCCGTTAGCCGGTGGTCCGCGTTCTCTATCCGACCGTCCAGGTTGGACACTTTGTAGTAGGTCTCGTTCTTGAAATACATATCGTACGCATGGTTCACTAGCCGGGTTCTGCGGAGTTGGTAGTGGGAAGAATAAACATCGAGATGATCATTAGCGAGCGACGAAGAAGCGGGCCACCGGGACCGGATTCAAACAGGTTCGGGCTCCGCAGCAGCAAGGAAAGGACACCGCCGGGGCGAGAGTGGATCACACTTGGTCCCGTTTTTTATGCATTTCGTTTCACCGTGACCTTTCTTCACCGCACCAACCCCACAAAAAAACCCACGCCACCACTCAAGGCCGGGTCGGGCCGCGCTGAGTTAGGAGGATGCAAAATATGAATCCATTAACAGTCGCCGTGGTCGCCGCGCCATCGGGCGGCGCTGCTCATATCGGTCCCATCGATGTCCATCGATGGGAACAAAAAAAACTAGTTTCACGAACCGCGAAGACCGGCGGCGGCCTCTGGCGGACCTCGAACACCCAAAACGAAGCCACAACATCGAAGCGCTTCTGCACGCACGCACGGACGCGCATGTGACGCGCGCGCTATTAGCACCACCATTAACGCGCGTATTAAGGTGAAATTATATAGCATCACGCGGTGAGCGAGAGGCACTTTGGTCAATGCATTCATTTCGACCCGACCGCCCGACCGGGAGGTTCCTGCGGGCCGGGAGGTATTTCGACCAACCATCGGGACAGTGTGATCGCTACGAAGATCAAGACGCGGCCGCGCACTTCGCTGTTACCTAATCGCACCTCAACGCATCGGTGAAAAGCCGACCACAAAAAAATTGCCAGCCCAGCGCTACCACAGCGCTACAGAACGAACGGCAAATCCGCAAATCCAAATCTCGTCCGCACGTCCGTAACAAGGTGAGCAGGGTTTGACGGGAAGATTGCAGAATTCTGCCCACCAGCCACCGCCCGCTTGGCTAACCTTCGGCCTCCCATAACCCGCTACCGTTACCGTGGTTGTGGGGTGAGCGGTCAGGTTGCGAAATAGTTAGAAACAACCCACGGGCAAGCGGAGGCCCGGGAGAGAAGAATGTTGACAGCCTTCAAGAATGTTTGGTTTTGGACCATAAATATATCCAAACGCCCGCCGGTCGGCCGTTAGTCACTCGCACCGATCGCGGCGCAAAATCTGAGTTCAGAGTGTGTGTGTGTGTGTGTGTGTGTGTTGCCAGTCAGGCCTACCTCAAGCTTTTGGGACCGGACCACCGAACAACTTCGTTCCTCGACGCCAGGCGGAGAAGGGTACGCGCGTCACGTTTGGCGCTCACCTGAAAGGGCACGAAGAAGTTCGCCGCGGCGGGAAAGCGGTTTAACGACTTAGAGGCACTACTGCACAGTTGGTCAATTGCGCAACCGGTGGGTTTTTCGATGCCTAACGAATAGACCTTCTATGGCGCACGGAGTGACGGTGGGCGCCGGTAGAACCGGTAGAAGATCTGGCACAAGAATGTGCGGGTTAGGCAAGCGATTACTCGAACAGAGTCACGTTCTTCTGACCAAGTTTCTAGACTGTGTCTGTAGCCTGTCCGTAACGAAACCCAAATGGACACCTAGGTGAACGATATCCGGTCAAAAACAATGCTCTGCATCGCTAATCTCGCTTCCAGAGCCACCAATCCAACAGTTAACACATGGGTTTTGGTTTGGTTTGTTTATCGCAAGATTTTGTCCCCTGTCAGGGCGTGTAATCGGCAGCTTGACGTCGCTTGAAACAACAAAACGATTCCAAAACACTCCAAGACGATGGGACCGCTTATCGAGCGCGTGAGGGCTAATCTTAGCGACATGCTCTGTACCAAAGGTTACCCGGTCAGGATTGGGCGTCACGCTCAGAATGAGAATTGTTGCGCCATCATTGGGGAACTTTGGACTCTGTCTTCCGAGCGCATCCAGTCCGCCACCGTGTATCACGCGTCCGCCAGCTGAACACGTTCACCTCCACAAGGAGGTATCCGTTTTTTTGTCTCTAGACCTCAACACAAGCTTTCTCCTTGGGCGCCACACTAAACGTCTTTCTGGGGCTCAAAAGTAAACACACAAAAAATATCAATCTACCCTCGTCGCGGTGGCGACGTAATTGCAGCCTACTTTCCACTCACCGGGGGCTGCCTGCCACACTTGCGAGGTCTGCATTACTCATTACCCCACGAGAAACGTACTTTTATTGTGGCTTACGTCAGCGAACCCACCGTAATGTGTCCCGCGGGACCACAACCCACAACAAGCGCGCCCGGTGGTAATGAGTTTTCTTAGACGAATAGACATAAAAAACGACCATTACTCCGGCAGGCAGACCGGCCACCGGAAATGGACATTATCGCCTGCAGTGTAAGTATGAACGGTGGTTCGCCCTTTCGTCGCCAAAGGCTCGTTAGGTGACGCGGACCCGTTAGGTCCGGAAGACGGTGAAAGACCCGGGGGCTGAAACCGCCACTTACCGGAACGCTAATGCCAGCTTGTTCTCCAGGTAGCGTATCATCGAGTTGATGAAGGTGGCCGGGATGGCGATGCCGAACCACTTCAGCAGCATCAGCACAAAGTTGCGCATGTCCTTGCGCACGATAAACTTCACGATCGCGCCCTCCATCGAGGCGACGTAGATGCTGAGGAAGGTGCGCGACACCAGGCAGAGCGTGTGAACGGCCAGCAGGCCGGACTCTTCGCACAGGAAGCGCGGCACCATGATGCGGATCAGCTGCCGGAGCTGCAGCAGGAAGTCAACGTTGAGGCCGGGCTGTTTGCTGCGGGCCTTGCGGTTGCGCTTCTCGAGGATGATCTGGCGCTTCTTCTCCTCCGGGTCTTCCGGTGGCGGCGGCGGCCGCTTGGTGAGGTTGTTGTTCTCGTTCCGGTGGTGCTGGTGCAGCGGGCCACCACCGTTCGCCGTATCACACTTTTTAGTGGCGGCCAGCTTGTCGCGCACCACCGGATAGGTTAGCCGCAGGCAGTACAAGGCGATCGCGCCCGACACCAAACCCTTGGAGACGAGCTCGCGCGAATAACCGAAACCTTCGAGCGTGTCGAAGGATTTCTTCGCAAACTTCGATATGATGGTCGGCATTTTTCCTTCTCTCTTCTTTCTGTTATTGATTGAACTACGGGATTGCAGTAAGGGAGCACTTGTGGGGCACGTCTATCACTGTTTGGCACCAAAGACAACCACATCCGGGCGACGGGCGACACTCATTCACGTGCACGCACAAAGGACACTACTACCGTTCGTGGAAACGATGACGGGAATGTTCCGCAGCCAGCTCAACCCATCATCTGCAAGAGAGGGAACGAATGAATGGGTTAGGGAACTCTTTCTGGGTCTTCAATTCTCCTCCATAACTTCAATTCAATAAACTCTTAAGTTAGATTCTATAACTACAGAGTAACAACTATCTCCTCCAACTAATGTAGGTTGGTGGAAGATTCGTAGAGAATTCCGAGAATTGATACACGATTTCGGTTTTCGTTCATCCGACGGCAAATCCGAACTTTCCCAAACGTCACTCGTTCACACCGATGAGGTCTGAAACACCGTTTAACAATGACCGCTACAAGTACACCGCACTTGCAAAAGGTCACCAGAACCATGAACCGATCTGTGCGTCCAACACGCGCCATCTCATCTAACGGCCCGCACGGTTCGGCCAGGTTCACTTGCTCTCAGCGCGGCCGCCACACCGAATGGTTTTTGAGGTTTCCAAACCCTTACGCTGTCCTTGGCATCGATTCGCAGGAATTACGCTGTAGAACACACGCGGTGCGCGGTCCAGTGTGCGCGTACACCCCACGACCTTGACCAGAAGCGTACTTGAAACCCTCCAAAACGCCGCTGAAAGCATAATCCGACACGTCCCATGGGGCAGAAGGGAGAAGACAGAAGGTCACACCCTCAGTTCGACACTTGCACTCGGAGCCTGCCTTTCCCTTTGCACTTTTGGGCCACGTTTTTCTTTCTGAAACCGCTGAAGGGATGCCCTATAATCACAGATCTTTGAGGTTGAACGTGCGTCCTGCTGGTGAAAGTGGGTAGCTGCCCTTGCCTGAACTCCACCAGGAGCAACAGGAGTAACCTACGTGTGCCAAAAGTTTGACATTTGATCTTGAGAAACCGCAGCACCACCTTTCTACGACGCCCGCGGAGCGAAGTAGCGCGCTCCTTCAGGAGTGACAGAACTAAACTCTCTGTGCAACTCGGTGTCCAGTGGCAGCGCTAAGGGCCACCACCCATTTGGTAGAGTCCCCGCCACCCTTCTGGTATCGCTGACAAAGGCGACATTGTCACTGCCGCACACGCCTCAGCGTGACTTCTGGTTTACGGTTCCCCTCTTGCGCCCGCGCGCCCTTGTAGTACTTCACCGGGTGGAGGACAAACAACGACGGTTCCGTTGTGTGCATATCTAGGTTCGTGGCGGCCAACACCGAGCGCGCTTACTCACTCCGAGGGCGGAAGCCCGCGCGACGTGCAAACAAATCGCGACAGCACCGCGCCAACACAATAGGAGGATGACCGTCGACGTGTACGAGGGCCACTGGGGCCGGGCCCTGGACTTGACTGGCGGTGGCCGGCGTTGTCTGCTGTTTTTGGGAATGTTTGGGGTAAAACACGTCCACCAGTTTTCCGTATTTTTACACCGCCACCGAGGAACTACAGGGACGGCCCCGGCTGGTTGCTTATTTATCTCTGTTTCTTTCCGACTTCTTCGATGGCCGTTGTTGTTGCTGGTGGTTGTTGGCTTCGCGCTTCACTGGCGACCACTGGGGTACGCACTGACTTGGCCGGCGTCAGAGGCAGCAGCAACGACACAGCAGCTTATGCAAATGCGCACACCATCGGATGCCGGCGACGCGCCATATAAGTGACAAGCCCGGCCCGGCATGCTTCACGATGTGCACGAGCACAGCACACAATGGCTGGTCGTGCGATCCACCGGAGAGCACGCTTTCAGATTCCACACATGACGAAGACGTTTACGCGGGCCTAGGTCCTATTCCCCCGCAACGGATGACAGTGGGCAGGGGTTACGTTTCAATTTGTCAAACCCCTTGTACGATCCATCGCGAGCAAATGTTTTGTATCACAACACGAGACGAGACGTCGGCTGTCAGTACGTCGGCAGAAAAGTAGGCCAGATCAGTGCCAAACGTTCGTACATTGTGACTGCTTCGGCGTAGTTGGAGATACACCGCGCGCGTCACTGGAGTACTTGATGTTCAGGTAACAGTTACATAATTCTGCTCCGTGTAGATGTTGATAGCCGGTCTCCTGTGAACCAGACGAGTCGTGATCTGCGTCTTGGTCAGAATATTGGGAGTAACCCGGCGGAGTAACCCGGCGCAATCGAAGATGGTGTCAATGGAGCTCTTCATTCCAATCAACGATTCTTCCCCAATAATTTATGGGGAATTTTGCTATTTTGGGACCGACCCTTCGATCGATCCGTAGACCCTGCACCAAACACAAGGCACACCGGTTTCACTACTAATTCCAGCCGACCCCGGGAATTTCGCTCCGCCCAGGATGGATTTTTGGAAATAACTGCAATCGTTCAGTGCACTACGAGTAGATATTGTTCTATCGAACATAGTTGAGTTATTTCTGCGCTGTAACGTTTATTCTCGAAGTTAATAATGTACTACGAATGGTTTGCTGACCATCTGCGAGAAGTCTGTACACCAATAATTGAATATCTGCAACCGAGTTTCAGCTCAGACTAGATACGACATCAGACAGCGACGCGCTTTTATTGTATAGGAGAGGACGTGCGTGCTTGACGATTGCGCATGCCGCGTGGTGCTAGAACATGTCGAAAGCATAACGCCGAACAACGCGCGCGGCCAACCGGTACCGCGATGGGAAAGAAATTCAGTGTCTAGGTCATCCGGTCGCCGGTCCGGTTTGTATCCGGCGACCGGTCATCGTACATGACGCGCCGGTGACCTGTTGGCTGCTCTCTTGTGACCTCTCTGCGGGCGCATCGGCGCATCCCAACAATTAGCACAACAACAGGGAGACCGACTTGCGCAGCGCGGTAATGGTCCGCGTCTCGTCCGACGTGTCATGGCTGGTCATCAGCCTCCACCGTCCATTGGAACAGCAAATATGCACCAAAGAGATTGCTGGGTTCTTGCGTTGTGCTCGGTAGTTTTCTCTTCTCTGCTCGCTTGGCGGTGGAGCCAAACATGAAGCATCATAGCAACGTAAGGCGAAACCTGCTACGGGACGCCAGTGACGTGGAACGCCGATTCCGGGTCCCAGAATTGGACGTCTGCTGTGGAACGCAAACTATGGAGCGGCTCCCGTATCGCAATCTGTGCGAATCTGTATACTACTCGGATGGCTACATTGTATCGGTGCACGTGTACCGCATTTCTTCCGCACGAGGAAGGGAGATCCCTACTGGGTTGTGCAATAAGTGTTGTGTTTTAGGCCGTGGGGGCGCTGTTACTAGCCTAATTTTTTTCTTATGTTGGTACACCTTTGATATTAACTTATGTGAAGTTTCATTTCAATATTTCGCTTCATTCTTTGGTTACAAACCTTTCAGTACCGACGTGTCATAGTATTTTTTACAATGGAAAAAATCAAGTATCGTACTGCGATAGAATTTTTATTTTTGGAAGGTTTAAAAGCAAAGAAAATGTGCAAACGAATGTTTAAAATATGTAAGGACTCTTCATCTTAAATTAATACTGTAAAAAAATGGGTTGCAGAATTTAAATGTGGTCGCACAAGCCTTGAAGACGATCCACGTCAAGGACGTCCAAAAACAGAATATTGGAAAATCGTCGAGTGACTGAAAGAGATTTAGTACAAGGCCTAGCATCTCATTGAGCAGTATAACCAATATTTTGACAGAAGTATTGGGTTTCAGAAAGCTGTGTGCACAATGGGTGCCGCATTTGCTAAACATCGAACAAAAACGCATTCGAATGCAACTTTCTCGGCAACATTTAGAGTGTTTTCGGTAGGATAAAGTGGATTTTGTAATTCGACTAATCACTATGGATGGGACGCGGACTATCAGCATGATCCTGAATCAAAACAAGAGGCACAAAGAGTGATGTGAACCTGGTTGAAGGATGTGAATCTGGATGAGTGAAGGACCCGGTTTGCCGAAGAAAAACATGCTTTTTCATCAGGACAATGCACCGTGTTACGAGAGCATTTTGACAATTGCAAAAATTCATGAATTAAACTTCGAATTGTTGGAGCGTATTCACCAAATTTGGCCCGTAGCGGCGTCAATCTGTTTACAGACCTTAAAAAAATCATGTGCACTGAGTGTTCAGGGATACTATACTGAATAATAAAGTGTATTTCAAACCGGAAATTGTGTTTTTCTTATCGAAGCGCAAAACTTATTGAACAACCTGGTACACTTCTAACACACGCCTCGCGTAAGGGTGCGCCGTAAAATCATTCAATAAAACGAAACGACCCATAATGGAGGCCACACTCTCAGGAAAGAATTGAGAGGCCGGCTGCCTTCCTCCGTTCAAAGATCATTCTTGGCGATTTAGGTGGCGTGATGTAGAACGTAGCCTACCACCCACCACAGGCGCAACGTTCGCTGTTGCGCCCATAGCACCTACTCGGTAACGAACGGGGAAGTTACTGATAAGCTAATAATTACGCATCGGCCTGTGTTATTAGCAGCAGCACCAATTGAACGACAACCTCTACCGGCTGCGCCGACTCTAGCCCTGTGCGCCTAATGCGGCCCTATTTAACGCATTTTTCCGTGATTTCCAGTCGAGCGATAAGGAAGCGTGTGGCCGGGTTCGGGCTCTAGAAGACGGCTGATAGTGTGACCCAGTTGGGTGCGGCGTACCCTCCCGTGCGTTTGTCATCGACCCTGATAAAAGAGCCCACCACAGAGCGTCGTGTCGGGCGGGTGAAAGTATTAGAGTTCACTATTGGTTGCGGTCAACAACGGCCCGATTAATTGATGATCAATTGGGCAATCACTGGCGTGGACGAGGCGCATGGTCAGAGCCTCGGGAAGGTGGCCACCGAAAACGGACGATCCGAACGCGTACGAATCTTTTCGACCACATTTCCAGGTTCGACCTTGGATTGGGGGGCAAACCGGTCATCAATATCGGCGAATATGCTAATTTTTGCCATCCATAAAATGGGCTCCGATGGCGACGCGTCAATATGCAGGATCCTGGATGCTGCTGCTGCCACCACCGGAGCCGACGTAACGTCCGCGCGCGTCCGGCTCAATTTATTGAGTCTAATTGATTTATGCTCATAACTTCGACCCCGACAAAACGGGCGGCGCCAAAGGGCTCCGAGGGGCCTCGTAGCCTCAGCAACGGCCACCGCATCAAATGCCGCCGTCTTGGGTGCAAGTTCTGTTGTTTCTCTCCAATTAAATGCAAATGGGGCTCCCTCCTTCAAATCTACGACTCACTACTTCCTGTCTCACGCGCACGCCAGGGTTAGGCCACTGCCTAGGCTACCGCAAGTTGTATGATTTTCCTACGCCTTTACATAACAATTAACGCCAAGCCGGCGGCCTGACGGTGCGTGTCGGGTATTCTTAGAACCGACGCGCGATCGCGCCATCGCGCGATCACCTTCACCCTCGGCATGCTCTCTTGCTCCTTCAATGAACTCCTCAAACGGTAATGACTCCTCCTTCACACGCTGGACCTTCGTGGCCTTCGGACAGCTGCGGCCGCCGCGTACATAGGTCGCCGATGGAGGTGATGTAGGTGAGCAGTTACTCAAACGGCAAATGGCTCAGGAGATCATTTGACTGCGCCTGCGCAAGGCATGACGGACAGAAAAAAGGGTAATGGAACAGCTGTGGCCTCCACCAGCAGATGCTCGTGAGGCGAGAGGCGGCGGTGGCAAGGTTCGGTGCGTAATTAGAAACTTTCCACCCTGCGATTAGTAGCCTTGGCGATCCTTGGCGCTGCCATTGCTCGTCTCGCGCACTTTCGGAGCAACTCGAAGTGCCCGAAGCCGTTTGACCATTGACCACACCAAGCACGGATGGGCCGCCACGATTCCACCACGGCCACGCAAAGGTGCGCACTCTTGTTGCAGGCTGTTGCCGGTCTCGGCCAGCTTATCGACCGCTCATTAGACGTCCGCCGTAGCCGGTCATGTTTTATGACTTTATAGTAGGGATAGGGGCTTCAAAGCGCCTTCGAGTGGTTAGCCTGTTTTTTGCATTTTTTTTCTCCCGTCCCGTGCAAAGTACACCTTTGATAGAGGGTTACCCCCTAATCGCTTTGCCCTGGTGCGAGATTAATCCATTTCCGATAGCGCAGGGGACCGTCTCGGAAGTCGGGTGTGCATCGGCTTTGTTTTTGAGCCAATCTCGCAAGTCAGCCTTCTATCAGGCGACCGCCGACCGCGAGCGATAAGCGAAGAAGTTGAACTTTGGCCCCCTTCTTTCGAACATGGTCAGATCGGGTCTTTGTTGGGCCTCAATTTCTGACGGCAATAGCCAAGAGTGATCGGTCCAGGATTGAAACTAAACTGGATGAACCAATGAACCAATCAGCCAACATTTTTCGGCAGCGTACACCATCGACAGTTAAAGCGGCTCCTTTTTCATTTTCGAAGAAAATGGCCGATGCCTAGACCACACCAAAATCAGCAACAAACAATCAGACGTTTTGGATGCATTGGCTTCTTTTGCACGACGTGTGGGTTTTCCAAGTCCGAAATGCGACAATTCTGCGTATTAACATAACCTCCGAGGAGGACATGAGCTCAAATGGAATGAGTTTTTTAAATTTCGTACTGTTTGAGTTGAAGACTCACTACTTTAGAAATAAGTTTTTAATATTTCCTAATTCGCTGCAAGCGTACAGCGTTCGCTGCAAGCGCTTGACGTTTTAAAAGTAAAGTAATCGGTAGTTTAAAATCCAAACACTTGATGGATCACCCTATACAAGTCGGATTCTGAAGTATTCCGCTGGGTCTGATGAGGGAAATGCCTGGTTAATGGGCAAGGACCGATCATAACAAGTGCCTGTACATTTTGTTTTGGTCAATCCCGACTCAACATGTTTTTATGTGTTTTGTTTACGCATAACGGTGCGGCTGCAAGTTATCACCAGCCGTTTCGTTCGAAAACCAGAACACCACAATCTAGGATCGAGAGACCACTCTTCTGGTTTAACGCTTAGACTCTCTAGCAGACCAAACACCTTCGAGAACTTTTGCCACTTGCGGCACTTTGGCGCTCAGTTTTCCCAACGCAAACGGCCAACGCAAACCTTGGAGCGCGGCCACGGATGGCTCGGAGTGGCACGCGTCGTTACTTGCGCAAGTAGCGGGCCCCCTCCGCCTGCACCACCCCAGCGGAAGCCAGGGACCACATTGCACGGACCCGAGCCGCTGGAGGGCTTCGTTTGCTCAAGCACGAGCCGCCGCCGCCGTACGGTAAATGTTAAATATCATTACACATGTTTCGCAATCGAGACACCCTTCTCTCTACGTGTGGCGTGGTGTGGCGTGGGGTACCAACTATGCTACACAATGTGTCCACCACCTCCCGCCGGCTGTGGCCAAGCCCCCACCGACGGCAATAGACGCCAGGCACCACTCTAACGCTCCTCCAAGCCCCGGAGCACGCTCGAGAGATGCGGAGCAGCGTAAGACACGATGAGACGACGAGTGTTGAAGCCCCATGCACCGGGAGTGAACGGGAAGGGGCGCGGGGGTCTCAAAGTGCACATCAACGGCCCCACAATGTTTCAAGTGACTGTGCTTTACCACTCCGAGATCTTGGGGTTCCAGTGGCCCACTATATTACCGCATGCATCCATCATCCATCATCGATTTGGCACGGGTCTCTCATATGTTGTACTCTGCGCGTCCCAAGTGTGCCCCAATGACCCACAGATGAAGCTTCGCTTTGGTCCTCGATTGGACTGCGGACCCCTTTGGGTCATCCCGGGGTTCCTGGTGGTTCGCCACAAAATGCACGCGCGCGTTCTGACAGCTGTTGCAGGGGATGTCAACCTTAAGCAAAAACCTGTCTTCGATCGATCGGCGGCGGCAGCGGCCGGCGGCTGTAGAAGGGCAGCACAGCAAGGTTACACTCTGATTCCTCTGTAGACCACCGAAGTAAGTGGTGCCCAACGCGCGTTCCTGGAACGGTTGGCCCCCAGTCAAGGGCGAACGCAGTCCTTGCACGGCGGACTGGCTGGGCAGCATCCGGGTCCAGCAGCGGTGGTCATTGTCCTAGTCCCTGGTCTCTATGACGTCGCTTACCTTCTCCACGCGCGAACGGCGTGAAGAGCGTTCATATCCCAATGGGTAATCTTGATGGGGTTTTACGGAGAACTTAAGACACTGTCGAAAACCTCACTCGGTGCTTCCCGCTTTCACTTGGCGCATCCAAAGCCCCACATTCTGGCCCGAAAGTAGGTCTTCACATACACAGCACGGCGGACCAAGAACTTCACACCGTCAGCGCGGACCTGGAACCAACAACAACAACGCGCAAATCGGGACTGCGTGAAACTGAGAGTGACGCACACTGGGACGAGCGAACGGGTGGACGGACGTAGAACGTCTAGGAGACGTACCGTACCACAGACGACGACGACGACGATGCGAGCGCGCGAGAAGTAGAAGTTACACACAGCTGTTTCTGGCGCTTTCTTCGACCGCGAAGACGCAGAAGACGCGCGCCACTCGGAGAGGTCGAACAAAGAGAGGGCGATGGCGAATGGCGACTCCGATACACTTCCGCCGCTACGCCACGGTCTCGGGCGGCAAAGGATGCACGGCGCACGGCGCACGGCAGCCCAAAACCGGATCCGGAGCTCTCGGTTGGCACGGCAGTCGCGTCCGAAGCGGTGTGTAAGGAGATTGTTGCGGCCGCCACTGGCTGATGGTGCGGCACGACTGGTCCGCCGCCTGCGGTCCGCCGATGGTGATCCGCTCCGTCCCCCGTCAGAGTACTCGCTCTCTGGCGAGGTACGTGTGGTGTACGTATGACTCTGCGCTGCTGTTACTTTCGCGTTTCGCCCTCTCGGTGTACTTGTGGCACCGCACTCGCACTCGCACCGTACGTAAATGGCGTAAACAACAGCAGTAACATCAATACTACCACCACCACCATCATCGGCAGTCCTGCGGGCGCTGGGGATCCGCGCGCGGGCCAGAGCGAGAACGAAACAGGAGATAAGTGTTGCCCTCGGGCGGGCGCTGGGCAGCGTGTGAGTCACAGGCGTCTGGCGGCGGGTGGGGTGTCTATTTGCGGGTGGTGCCCCGCTCACCACCCCCCCTTACCAACTCGCGCGCGACCGGATGGGCCGCAATTTGTGAACGTGCTCCGCGAGAGCGCACGCCTTATGCACACAAAACAAACGCAGCACGAGTCAACCGCGGGTGCCTTCGCGCTCCTGTGTGTGCGTGCGTGCGTGTGTGGGGATTGTACCGAGAGGCGACCACTCGGTAAGTGCGCTGTGCGTGTGTGAGCGGGCCCCCCCCGGAGGCAAACACACACACGCAGCGCTCGTCGGCGGCGGATAATTGTCCGCTGCGATCGATTGTGTTATGCTGCGCCGCGCGCCATGCTACGCTATGCTGCCGCCTATGCTTCCTAACAACAACACACAGGCAGGGTCTTACTTCACCACGGTAGCCCTTTAAATCGCGAATCGAAAGGGGGCCATCAGCTGCCAGGCGGGATCCTTCTAAGCACACACACACTTCACTCGCGCGCGCGCCAGTAACGCGCCACTACCGGCAGCGTCCGCGGTTCGTCGAGCACTATTTATAGTACGGCACCATCGTCGAGTGGCATTTCCGCAGCGGCCAGATCCGCTGCTCGTCGCTTACTCGCCGGATGCGTTCTGCGCCGACGCAGCGCCGGAGACACGCGGCCGCCGCACCGGTCCGTCAGAATCCGCCACCGCAGCGTGCAACCAGAACTAGATAACGGCCACACGAGCACGACCACAGCCACGATGCCCCACCTACACGCGCGCACGCGAAAGCACGCGAAACGCGAGCATTGGCGGCACACACATTGATCATCCGTGACACACACCCGCCCCACACGGGAACGATGCTGTGGGGGGCTGGGAGGCTGTGTGCTGTACTGTGCGCGGCACCGTAAGTGGGGATCGGAAACGCTTCCCGCGCATTTATGATGCCGAAACCTGCCAGGGGCTTTTTGGTACAAAAGACAAACAGTTACTGTTTATTCGGTTTCACAACTACATAACCTGTAACATGTGATTGATATTCTGATGCTGTTAGTAATTTTTAAATGGTTTGCTTTCGAAAACGAAATAAGGTTAAAACGATGTTAAGGAAACTCTTCCTTTTTTCAATCAACGGTGTCAGCGATTCCAACACTATTCTTCGGTTCTCATTAGAAATGTTATTCGTAGGCTGAACGCTAAAAACGCTTGAGACGCTTAAAATGTCAGTACTGATTTGCGCCTACAAGACGAGAATTAAAACACATTGCTCTGTAACGATGCTAGCGACACCAGCAGTTCGTTAACGGAAGCTTTTCACTCGAAATTTGAATTTTGAATTAGTTTTGGCGTTCGTTGAAATTGTTTATCTCTAACAAATAATTGCATATTCAATTGAACGAACTTTCAGTAAATTTAACCTATTTTCAACTCATTTTCGAATTATTTTCCGGGAAAATTTGACTGATAGATTTTTATAGAAAACATGAGAATTTGCTGCGTTTAGAATACGTTACGTTTCGAGAGTAGACCTGGAGCAGAATTTACAAAAAATATTACCTCAATTGATACTAAACCTTCAAATGATTCGTAAAACAAGGCACTGGGACCAAAGGCACCTGTTGATAAAGCAATTGATTTCCATCATGACAATCATTGATGACCAGCCGTGAATGACCATCATCTAAGTTTGAAAAAAGACATGTTGCAGCTCATGAACGTGTCACTAAAATTGATGTGACCAATTTTAGTGATACGTTGATGACCTTACTCTACCGCTTCGGACTTCGGATTTGGCTCAAATTGCTTGAAGCGTGTTACGGAAACCGCCCAAGACACTGGAATGGCTAAAAAGAGGCGCAGCAAGCGAAAACCTCTGCATCAGGTCGAGAAGAAAAGCGCGATTAACGGTTTCCCGAATGTTTTCCCTGAAGTTTAAGATGGAAACTGATTTTCTTTCGTGCATTGCTACGAGTCTTACCTTACTTTCCTCCCCCATTTCTTTCGGTGGCCAATTCTAAGGACGATTTTTGCGTTTTAAGGAGAAATTTTTTGGAAATTAATTACAGCCCGAGTTTTGGCAGATAGTTCGGGTGGCCCTGGCGGACGCAGTCGACCGAGAGGCCACCGGCAATGGCAAACAGGGACACTATGTTGCCCCACGTAATGTCCACCGTGAAGAAGTCGCGAAGAATCGCGTTCAGCAACCCCGCGGCCATTTGCGGCGTCTTGAGCTCTCCGCGCACGAAGCTGCCGCGCGATTCCGTATGGTTCAATCTTAAATCAGCCCACAACCCTCCACCAGTGTTCGGATAATCTACATTCGTGGATGCCAATCGGGTTCCCCCAAAAACGAAAGCGCCATTTTCCGAATAATGTAATCTCTCTTTTCTTTATTTAATGCATCGCTTCGTAGTTTTAGTTACAGGTAGCATAACTATCGTTAGCCATCCTCGCGACGACTGGCGACTAAAGTTTCGGGCGCAGTTCGAAGAAACGTTACACCGACCGGCGGACGGACCGGCGGCCTCTCAGGCCGCCGGCCCGCTCCAGACCTGTACACACTTCCACGCCTTCGGTGGAACGTTTCTCCAAGCTCGCCCCGTCTCTTCCCCGGCTCTTACACAGTTAAGAAGTAATCCTATGCTTCTCGCTCACTAGTTCTCGTCTCTCTATTGCTCTCGTGCCTAATGCCAACTAAAACCTAAGCCGAAGATTGTCAGTACAGTCAGGACCGCGGGCCCACTCGAGGACGCGTGTCGGGGGGTGTGTGTGTGAGTGTATACGATTGCCCTCGTGCTCTCTCGTACAATATGGCGTACGCTCAGGCTAACCGTGTCGGTGCGGTAGGTAGTGCGCTAGGTCCGTTTGTCAGCTAAATTTGTTGGAGTTCCTTCGTTCCTCGTTGTTTTTCTTTATTGCAATAATGCCGCGAAGCTTCCAGTGCGTCACTCCTGCACTGCATCCTCCCACCGTCACCCACTAGTAGTAGCCAGCCAGGGGGCTCTGGAACAGCGGGTTGAAGGCGTTCTGCAGCAGGAAGATCTCTTCCGGCCGGCCGTTGAACAGGAACGGGCCCTTCAGGTGCGTCACCTTCGAGTCCTGGATGAAGGGCGACGGCATGTAAGCGGGCCGCTGCGGTCTGGGGTACGGCAGGGCGAATGCAGGCTGCGGCGGTGGGGTGGGTGCCGCGCCCTGCGCCGGGCCACCGTTCCACTGGTAGATGCCGGACGGTTTACCGTTCGAGACGAAGTTGATCGGCAGCTGGTAGAACGGGCTCATGGTGACGGGTGGGCCGAGCTGCGGGTACTGAGGGATCGGGGCGGCCATCGGCTGGATGGTCGGGGGCTGCGAGATGTAGCCCACGCCCGGCACGAACATGTACGGCGTCGGCGGCAGCCGGATGTAGTAGATGGGCGAGTTCTTCACCTGCCCCGGCGGGCGCCGTCTCGTCGCCTGGCTGTGGCGCGACAGGATGTCCTCGTCGTCCAGCTGGAAGTTGTCGTTGCCGGCGGCGAAACTGGCCGCCAGGCTCTGGAAGCTCCCGAGAGAGGCCGCGTTTGCGTCCAGGTTCGCAAACTGGGCCGCCAACTGCGGGTTCGTCGCCTGTTGCTGCTGCAGTTGTTGCTGTTGCTGCTGCTGCTGCTGCTGTTGTTGTAGAAGGTTGGCAAGGTGTTGCTGCAGGCTGGGCGAAAGCTGCGGCCCTTGGCTGGCCATCGAGGGGTACGAGCCGAAGCCGTTCGGCATGTTGGCGTACATGTTGGGCGGATAACTCTGCATGTTGGCGAGCATGTTAAGACTCGGATAGGATCCGGCGCCCATGCTCGGATCCAGCGACATCGTCGCTCCCGACGAGTAGTCGTCGTAGTAGTCCAGCATCGATGTGTAGAGCGGGTAGCCGTAGGGCAGCTGACCGAACGCCATCGCCGGCACCGCGCTCGGTGCGTACAGCCCAAAGTAGCCGAGCATCTTGTGTTTCCGGGCGCCCGATGTCTCACCGGCAGACGGCGCCGCCGGAGGACGCGCATCCGCTGGTGCCCCCGAAGCCGCCACCGCCGGTGGTTGTCCGGTAGCGGCCGCTACCACATCAGCCGACCGTTCTTCGCTCAGCTCCTGCAGGAATCCGGTGGCATCGTTGGCTTCGGGGCGACTCCCATCGTACTGGCGCTGCACCGCCGCCAGGAGCTGACCCTGGCGTATCGGGACGGCCGCGATGGCCGACGCCAGCCACAGAATGGCCACCAGGTGGCGTGTGGGGTGGTGCATGATGAAAAGCTGCGGACGAGATTGGCGGAGAAAATGGAAGACAGAAGTCCATAAATGGCGCTGAAGTAAGGGGTTACAATGTTGACGCCCAAGGACAAGCGGATCACGACGTCGGGCGTCGGGCGTCGGGCTGAGATCTCAATCAACGTTCGCCGCAGTCCTTGAACGGACCGGAGCCGCAGAGAGGGCGGAGATCGTCCTGCACAGAAGCGGCATAATAATATTTACGATAATTGATTAGTTTAAAATATATTACATTTCCACAGCCAATTAATTCCGCAGCCGCCAATTCATTGCCACTCTCCTGCTAGCCGGCGAGGCGATCATTAGGGGCCCCCGCCCCACCGGGGTGCGGTTGTGTGTTCCGCGAATGGCCAGTGGCAGAATGCAATTTAATCCTTCAGCCCGGCTCCCGGCGGGCTGATCGCCCGCGGGGCGCGCTCTCGATTATTATGACCTCAGCCCTCAGTAAAACGGCCATTCTGGATTCGATTTATGCTACGGCACATGCACATAAAGATAAACCAGAGCATTGCCGGCTCTTCCCACCGTGGCCGCGGCCTCCCCAACCGCCAACCGAGGCGAGGAAAATGAAATAAATGTGTAATGCCGTGTGTCGCTCGTTCTTTGTTCCCTTCTTCCGCCGGACACCGGTTGTGTTGCGAGGGTGTGGGAGGGCGGTGTCTGGGGTCGGTGGTCCCGGAGTGGCGCATCCTCAGACCCAACAAAGGGAAGGAAAATAATGAACGAACCAAAACGCCACCACTAATAGGGAAATAAGACCAGCCGTGCCGTGACGTGACAATTGAAAGGTTCCACTGCCCACCCCAGGCCTGGCCACCACCCTCCGGCTTCCCATCGGGTGAGTGTGATTGAATTATCTCACCCGCTCATTACTCGGACCCGCCCCGGGGGGGGAATCAGATCTGGCGCCAACGACACCCAACACCGCGGACGACCCTTTTGATAATTCCCTGGTCCCCCCCAGGGGGCGAAACGGGGCGGAGCGTAAGTGGTGGGTTAACGGAGCGGCCGGGAGTTCGCGTTTCGCGATTCCGATTTTTAACTGTCACGGCGAACCGGGGGTCGTGTCGTGTGATCCGCGTTTATCTCGATTCATCAGCCCGAGAGGCGCGCTGCAGCCAAACCGCCAATAAGCCGGCTACCTAATAATTTGCCACATTCTGATTAATGAGATCACCATTAAGGCTGCACCAGCACGTCGGACGGGGACGGCCCCGGAATGGGAAAGTCGCTCCCCCCCACGGAACGGGATGGTCCAGGTGCAGCCGCAGAAATTATCACCGTCAACCTTCGGAGATTGTGTCGCAGGACTTCCTCGGCCCTAATGAGCCCGGGTGCGTAAAATCGGGCAACCGAGGGTCGCTGGCCGTTGTAGGGCGGATGTGCGTGCGCCCAGAGTTCGGTCGGGGGTCATCTGCCCAGCGGCCGGTCAACACCACACCGCGATCTGGAGCGCCCGATCGATTCGGGGCGGGAATAACGATTTAGTCGGTCCGTCGGGGCGGCCTTTTTTTGGTCGGTTCCGTTGCGTTAACGCGTCTCATCCGCTCACACACACGCACACACTGGCACAGGCAGACTCCAGGCCAGACTTTCCACATCGTCCGGGACCCGAAAGTGGCCCAGTGGCTCCAGGATTCGGGAGCCTTCGAGCACATTTAATACGCGAACATTAAACAATAAAACCGCCCACCCACAGCAAAAAGGGGCATTGGTAGGGGGTTGGGGGCATGTTGGTCCGGGTGCCGGTAGTCTGTAATTTGCAGTGGCCAAGCCGGAGCTTTTACCGGAGCCCCATTGTGGCCCGTGGCTCACAAACAGATCCGAGCGAATCCGATCCGATCATTACCGGGATCGAACCGGCGGCCGGATGCGGCGGGCCCACTCTTGCGCCGGCCGCCGCTCCACTCTGAACTTGAACTCTGACGTTACACTTTTTCCAGTCTTACGGCCGCGCAAAGCGGTTACGAAACGGGCCCGGCATCCCGACCTTTCGCGGCGTGGGCCAACCTTCCAACGGTTGTGGATCAACTCCTGGATCAATTCCTGGATCAGACCGAGGACAGAGTGGAGGAATTCCCTTAATTCTCCTTAATTGACCTATCAGGGTCCAAACAGTGGCGGCTAATGGTCGCTGCCGATGCCTTTTGTTTTAAACGGACTCTTCGCTTCTTCGGACTTTTTTGGCACAGCCAAAGCACAGTTACCAGACCAGACGGGGCGTTGATTAATTTATCACAGATGCGCCCTCGGCGGACGAACAGAAAAATATTCTATTGCCTTCGACCTGGCGTAGCGCAGGAATTCAGATTTCTAGCTCACACTCAACGCACCGCATCATCATCATCATCACCGTTCGGGCCAGGGAGCGTGCAGCCCGGCAGCCCTACATACATCTCCGTGGCCTCCATCTACGCGCCCCGGTAGCTACGGACTCGACCGGCGGAATGGCTTCCGTTTTAGCGCTGCTAAAGGCGTGTAACGGTTTCGTATTGGGTCATGCAAAAAGTCTCCGCACGGTTTCCCTACACGAGCTTCTGCCATTTTTCGGCATTTAGCTTCGCAACTCCAGAGTTTGGAGCTTAACCAAACTCCATCGAAGTTTCATCGAAGAACTGGGAGTCACAATGATGAAACACAGTTCCTTTTCAGATGGCAAATTCTGATCGCTTCTTCTAGAATATTCCTCCCAAACAGGGCACTGTTTCCCCAGCTTTTAACAGTTCCTGATAGACAGCTCTCTGCTGATCCCACCAAACACACATTTGAAGCTCGTTAAAATACCATTAACCAATTTCAAGTACTGTCTCGAGATGCTACACAAATTCTTCCGTCAACAGCAACACCACTTCACAGCCGAGGCTTTCAATATTTTTTTAACCCTGTGGTTTCGAGTAGATTGAAATTAATTTTATCAAATATACGGTCGGAGAAGAAGATAAATGACAAAAACCTAATTATCTAACCGCCGTTTGCCAACTAACGCCCCGGTCCATAAAATGACAGCGAGTGAGAACACACCCTGCAGACGGAAACAGTTCTTGGAAATTGGCAAAAGAACCTTGGGAAAGGCCGCTCTTGGTTTAACCTGTATTAGACTGATGTGACGAAAGCTTCTTCAACTGTCATATGATTGATTATTGTGAGTAAATTTGAACTTCCTTGTTACTCTACGGTTCGCCGCCAACTTCTCGGTGGTTTAGTGTCGATTGAACACCGTCATCTGACAGTGCCCACGTTGCCAATGGTTGCTATGATGATTCTTGTCCGGGCTACCATTTTATGACGCATAACGTGACGTGTAACTTTCAAACCCCAGTGTCTAGGTAAAGATCTGTGATTATCAAAACCGTAACCTCACACAAGGTGTCCGTTCGACAAAATCACACCAGTTTTGTCCACGGACCGTGGAGAGACTTTTGAAACGACCCAACATTTTTGGGGTTCGCTTATCAAGCCGCACCAAATGTGTGCCTCATCGACCGCCGGGCCACCAACTTTGGCTGACGCACGCTCCGCTCATTTATTTTCAGCCTACTCGCCGCACTACTCGAGACTGTGGTCTGTGGTGGATGCGCTGCAGTAGCGATCATCACTCATCCAGAAGTATCGCGAGCAGGCTAGATCTAGAACTGGCGCAAGAACTACCGAGTCCGGGTCGAATCCGCCCAGTTGTTACGGGACTCTTGGAGGGCGGTCGCCATTGTCCGAGACGCACCATATTTGTGGCCGTCCCGAAGCTGTCAAATTGACGTCTAATCGTTCTCGCCACGCTGTGACGAATACGGATACTGCGGCGAACCCAGAACGGATTGATGACTGCCGATGACTGACATTCCATTCGCGGCCAGATTTGGGCGCTGTCCGAAAATAAAAGTCCCACCAAAAATAGCCAAGATTCCGTTCCCAGCTTCCAGAACCGGCGCCCAGCGGTACCTTGAGGGCATCCTAGAGGGCGCTGCCGGCGGCGGCAGCGGTATAGAACATATCAATTACACCGTAAAGCATCGGCCCGGCCCCGGTTGCGTGCGATCACGCCATACATACTCCGCGGACGAGACCGCGCGGACCGTTCCGACATTGATCCGCAACTCGATCGCATCACTCACACACACCTAACGCTCGCCAGTCATGCACTCCGGCAAGAACCGGTACCCCGGTACCGGAACGAGGCGCCTGGCGTTCGGGATTTATTTCCTCGCCCGAAGCGTACCCCACCAGCCAGCTTCCCCGGCCGGGCAGCGCAGCAGTGCATAAAGTAACACATGTTATTATGCCCGTGCAAAGCCCGGCCCGTGTGCGCCGGCGTGTGCGTGAGCCCAGCCAATGGTGAAACGGCGAGCCTCGGCGTTCTTTACGAGGACACGGGCCCGAATGCTTTGAAGCAAACCGCAACATTGGCCAGCGCGTCTTGTAATTAGCATAGACGGGCCGCCGGTCTGCGGCCACAGTTCTTGGCCTCGGGCAGGATGCATACGTTGCGTACGGCCCACGCTCCGGTTTGTTTGCTTTACGACCTAACGGTGGCTGCCCCGGGGGCTGGACGAACGGATCCCGGCAGAATCCGGCACCCGTTCGAACGGTTCGGGCATCTTCCCGGTGACCTTTCGTGCCGGTGTGTTGTCGCGATGTCGCGGACCCTTAATTAACTGCGCCCGTTCCCGGCGTTGCTTATGGATCGCGCACGTTACCTAACGGTTAAGCGGGATGACATCGCGAAACCTGTCCTCGTTGGTCGCTCGGTCGCTTCATTAGATGCGCATTCTTGGTCCGCAGTCCCCGGAAGACACAAATCCTCCTCCAAGACGCACGCGAGGTTAGAATTCATAGGCTCCGCGGTTAAATGATCCGTGTTCCGTGCGTCCGAAGGCACGAAGGCGGGAGCTTGTCGGGGATTGTTTTACTGCAATAATTAAGTGTTATAAATCGTTTATTCATCCGTAATGGTCATCCATAAATCATGCGTGATTAATGGAGAGCCCCCGCGATCCGAGCCGATGCGTTCCGATCCGCTCGGGCGACCTATGGCGAACGGGGCGGAAGATAAATATTTCTGACACCCGCTGCCCGGCTGACGGTTGCTCATGTCAGCCGGACCCGGAGGTTCCGGAATGGACCAGCTCCGCTGGAATTGCTGCGGACATCCAAAAAAAAGGGAACGTCAAGCAAAACCCTCTCCGGGATCGGGATCTTCGGTTTGCTACGTCACCCGCGCCAACGCCACCAACTCAGGTCAGAGGCCTGGTCGACGAGTTGTCCGAGGTCGTTCGCTTTCTGCACTCCGGACAGCCACCGGGCCCTTCCTGTCAAGTGCGGGGCCCGACAGAATAAACACCCCCCGCCTGGCGGAGGCACCTGTTTATGATGAGTTATTTAACGGCCTCCCGGCGAGAACGGACCTCGGGGCCTCGACATGCCAGCGAGCATAATATACGTACTCCCGTTCCCGGGTGTGGTCCCTGGGACCTCGGGGTTTGCGTGCTCTAATGGCGTTGTCCATCTCCAGCTGTAGCTCTTCGCGCAAGAACTTCACGCCCTGCGCTGCATCGCCTGCAGAGGTAGTGCGTGTGAGCGTCAGGTATACTTCTGGTTAGACGTGCGCCACGGGCGGGTGTTCTGGGGCGAACAAGTGGAAACCCGGACCGGAAGCGGGCACTCCGTCACGAGCTGTCAGAAATTGCATTTGCACATCGTTCAAAGTTCATGTGGCCCCCGCCGGGCTGTCTAAGAAGGCAAGTACGGAAGTGCATGGTGTGCGCCTTGACAGTGACTCCAAGACGTGGAAGACGGACTCCAGCGAGAGCAGTAATCAAAGCTGACATCTCCATTCAGGATAATCCCACGATCATATCGGATCAGGTCGTGATCCACACAAGGCACGGCATCGCTCGGGCTGCGTGCTTTTGGACCTCAATTCATTACACGGAAGTGAAGATACCGCCACGGATAGATTACCACATCGAGTGCATGTGGCGATCGCGTAATCGCACCCACCCCAGGGGCCACGATTGCTCTCTCTCTCTAATGAAGGCGAGGTTCGAGGTTCTTCTTTCGGTGTCAGGCGGGGGTCAGAGAAAGTGTGCAAAACGCCTCTACGTGTATGGCCGCACGAATTAACCGTCGATTTGTACCACACGGACGCCGGAGCACCGGAGCGAAACCCACGAAACGCTCCGACAGCTCCCAGCCGGGCAGCCTATTAATAGCAAGTCTGGGGGAAGGTACCGGCAGACTTGCTGCTCACGAATCCCGACAGGTAGCGTTCTTGGGAACTGACGACCGTAAAAGTGGCGCCCTCATGAATATCCCGGCCGGCGCCTGCTGACTGGCTCGGCTCGATGGTCCAGAGTCCGGAGCTCAAGTCAAGCTCGACAACTCGGCTGTTCCGGACGAACTGCGAAAGCGAAAAGATTTCACTCGTGCTCGCGGGAAAGCGTCGGCCAGCGCAGCTGTTTTTGGGGACAGTGGCGGGCTACTCGCGGACTTCCCCAACAACGTTCGCCCCGTTTTGAGGCCAATCAACGGGGGCCCCAGTTTCGATTGGGCTGCTATTTCTATAAACACCAGTAATTGGGTTCGATGACGATCGGGGGGGGCACGTTGAGGGCCCTGATCGGTGCTTAAAATCAACGACGTCGTCGTCGTCGATCGGTGATAATTTTATTGTGCCGTCCTATTGTGCCGCATCATCCCAAATGAGGCGCTCCCGGTTCGATTTCGAGTGAGCCAACCGATTAGCGGATATCTGATTAGGCTGCCACTTGTTCCGAGGGAGAGAGTTGATGGATTGACGTACCTCGGTCCACCATTACACCGTCGGGGGTTTTTCGGTACCGTGAGCTCTGGCTGCTGGGGGTTTTACAGCACTGCTGGATCTAGAACGTCCGCTTGACCTCGTAGGCCGAAGCGATGTTCCGCGGCCCGAACCGAAACAAATGGAAATAGCATATCAATCGCAACTGGAGATCGCTGGCGATCTGTTCTGGGGCTCTCTTATTGATTGCCCTCAGCACCATTGTCGATTGTATGCCTGGCGAGCGTGGTGTAATATCTGGTGATCAATATCGATCGATCGATCGATCGTTTCGAAACACAATTTCTATTGAATAACCCGGATCGACGATCGTGATCGCACCCAATGCCACAATGAAACAATGCCAAGGACGCGATCCGACGAGGAACCGTGAACCTGGCCGGTGTCTTTCGATACGGCGTGATATTAATTTTATGAATTTGATTAGCCCCCCGCCAGCGATCGCCAACCAGATCCGTGCGGTTTCCCACAGAAACGCTCATGATTGAGGTTCCATAAAATACGGATTAGAATGAACCGATTAGAATGGGCCGACCCGGGCCCCGGAGGGCCTTTGCGTTACGCCGGCCACCCTTTCGGGCTCGTTTACGAGATCCAATCTCCGCGTCTCGTTCCTTTTTGGTAGTCTCCGAAAGTTCCAGCGACCGCCCGGCACTTTCGGCGGCAGGCACGTCGGGGCATGCGGCGGTCGGGGAGAAATAGAAACGTTACATCACAATCTAACCGTGCTAATCCCGGTCCCGGGGTAGGAAGCTGCGTCCCGGCGGCGGCCCGGCCCTGTGCAAATGACCGCCGACTGACGCCGAGAGCGCTGCTGACGAGTCGAAGATTTATTGCAATCATCAACCAACAATAACGTGCCTGATGACGGGTGCTGATAGGAACAAAGGCCAATCGCGGGGCCCCTCACACGATGGCCGGCCGGCCGGCCGGGTGGCGTGAAGCACAATGTAAACAAAGAAAACACTGGAACTTCTGGAGAGGCTCGGCGGTCAAGAACGTTTCTAGTGCCGATGATGGTTCTCCCACCCGGGGGCCTAGTGGTTTGCCAAAAACTTATCCCGCGAAACGGGATACCCGTGCCAAGGAAGTGGTTTACAAATATATTATTAGTGGTATGGCGTTCGCCTTCTTCTGCTTCTTCTTCTACTTCGACTCCGGAGGTACTCGGAGCCGGGACCGAAGATTGAGACGAAATGGTTGTTTATTTGCTTAGGCCGAACAGAAACACAAGACCGTTTCTCAGGCTCTAATTGACCGGTGTGGAGTACAATAAAAATACTGTTCACCCACGGGCATTGGATTTGCTGTTGAGCGTGTTGTTCTTTGATGGCTGGTGGTAAAGTTGTCTAATCGAACCTTAAGTTACATTTTGATTGCTTTATTTCTTACGCCTTCTGTTACGCGTTACGAAACTAGCCAGGAGACAGGTTAAAATTTGAATCAAAATTTGAAAATTGTCCATAAATCGACCGATGCGCTGGTATGTTCTCCTGTTAAATGTGGCTAGTAACTGTTGGTCCTGCAACCAAATTGAAGGCCACAAATGCTTGGCCAAATACACACTGGCTTCCATCAGGCTATAGCTTAAGTTAAAACTATTGGATCATCAGTTGTTGTCTCTTTGAGAGCACCTAGACTGTAGGCTTCCTCATGATACACAAGAATAAAAGTAACGATATTGTGTTCGTTCACCTGGGAAGTAAGCCGTGCAATTGCGAAAAGACGCCAAACTATGTTCTTTGGGCTCCGTATGCCATCATAAGGGATTCTTTCTCTTATCCGACAATTGTAACCGCCGAGCGGTTGAAGGTCCGCGACGGAAACATTTTTAATCTCTGTTGCTTACTGTAATGTTGTGTTTTTATGGGCCCCGTGCCAAGCTTCCTGTCATGGTGCTTTAGAGAATCGAACCCGGGCCTGTTGCGTGACAACGACAAGCGTTACCGATTACTCTAGCCACCGGGGGCATTAAAATAGGCATCAGCATCTGGGCAAACATAAAGTAAATCCTGAAACATGGGCACATAACCTACATTGTGAAAGCTCTAGTCATTTCCGAGGGCAGTCTGGGGAGCACTCGGTTAAAGAATAAGGAGGGTTGTTTACGTAAGAGTGTGGTTCTGATTAATCAAGCACCAAACGACCCAGAAATCAAGAACGCAAATCACCGCCTGCAAAGGCAGAAACAAAAAAGAGTAGCTTCCCGTAAACGCCTCTTGGTCGATGATCGCGATGATCATTCGCGAGATCCTTAGGGCCATTCCAACCACAACCACAGGCGAAGAAAAACAACCAATCAACCACCTTTTTCGGTGCGATTTTAATTTATATTTTGACCATAACGGGCGTAATCGATATAGAATAGACTAATGGTGGGCAGCTGATGAAGAGGGTACACCCAGCACCAGTACAGTATCGGGCGGACCACAATTTTACCAATTAATCCGACCGGACCCGATACCCGGGGCCAGGGCAACCCTTACGCGATGTGGCCTAAATATAGACGTTCTTCGACGCTTTGCAGCCTCCGATTTGTTTCTCTCTCCCTCTTCTCTCAGCGCGCTTCGGTGGTGACCCAATTCTTCCCCGAAAACCAACCCGAAACCAGGCAGCCCGAAAGGAGAACAACTGTATAATAAGTAGAATTGCACGGTGCTTCCCAACGCCGGCAACACCGCCGCCACCATCATCATCATCAACATCGGCACCAGAAGCGGCAGCACCACGGTCTCGCTGGCCTCTACGCAGCGTTAGCTCATTAGCTGTCGTTTGTCAAAATTGCACACCGACCCCAAAAAACAACCAGAAATTTCGCGTCCGCGCACAATCCTGACGCGCCCGGCACCTTAGAATAGGCCGCAGGCTCCTGGGACCAGGTACCGTTCGGCAGCGCCGGACCTGCCCGATCGGTCATGGATCGGTCTGCGAGGTTCTTCGCGAAGCCCCCCATCATCGTGCGGGGAACCGTGCGAACTTCTGAAGTGGGCCATCCGAAGCCGCGGACCCACGAAAAAACACCGAAGGAAGCGCCCAAAAAAAATAAACGGAGGCGATCCGAAGGTACCGTGCGCTAATGCGCGGCCCGCGTACTCGTTATCGACGTTCTTTGTGGCGTGTGGGGTTCCCTGGCCTGGTGCGCGGCCGATCGGTACTGTGCCGCCGCCGGACTGAAGCTCGGAGCGGACCGAAGCCCGTTCCGCCAATTCGCACGCAACTCGGAAGTCCCGGGCGAGTCGGGCGGAGATGTATGATTGATTTATTAGGCCCGTGTTCTTTCCCAGTGGCCCGGGGAGCAAGCCCTTACCGGGCCTGGAATTCGGATTGCCTTCAACCGCCGGTCGGGTCTTGCGTCCGGGAAGTTGGCTGAGTCTGCCGAGAATTGGGCACGGAAATTGGTACCGCTTTGCGACCGTTCCGAAAGAGCGAGAGGCAGAAGGCAGAGAAAAGGGCACAACAATAATGAGCCAACATTGTCCGGCACCCGCGCCGGGCCTCCTACCGGGCCCCACTAGAACTCTAGAGGAACTATAGCCATACACACTGACCTAAGCCAATCAAGCGCCGCTGGCCCCACCGCACCGGTGGCTTCGCGTCATCAGCGGCCTCTGCTCCAAACGTCAGCAGTCACCGGCCGTTGCCGTGGTGACATTAATGTCAAACTCGTCGTGTCCGCCATTCGGAAAATGGTTTCATTTTTCGACCCAACACGGCACGGAGCCCCGGCCGGGACGACTCAATCGCCTCCCGGCTCGACGGCTGTGTGGCCTTGATATTCGGATCTGCCCTTCTTCCGTGGCACACCACGCTCCCCACCGAGGCCATGTGAACAAGGCCGAGAGATGCATAAAGTAAAAGCTTGTTTTATGTTTACCGGCGCGGCGCTCCGTGCGCTGCTCCGGTGCTCTGCTTTATTTAGCACCTCCCTGGGCCGGGGGCCCTCCCTCTTTCGTGTTAACGTGGTGCGCGTTATGAGGTGTGTGTGTGTGGAGGGCCGCACCGCCGAAAACAAGATCAGCATTATGTGTTTTCTGCTTCACTTTTTTCCTTTGTTTTTTGCTTAACTGGAGCATACCGAAACCCGGCAGCGGCTGCCGACTTCGGGACCTTCGGCGGTCGGGCCACTAAAACAATCCACTAAAGGCCCGTCGGATCCACACGCCGTTCCGCGGTATGCAGTGCGATCGCCGACGCATAATGGCCGGGCCCCGCCGGACCTGCCGGTTCGAAACTCGTTCGAAAGTTGTATCATAATTTAGCCAAAGTCCGTGGCGAATCGGGTGAAAATTTGCAAACTTCACGCCCCGCACCACCGCGGTTCATCGCTTTCGCTCGGTGCGGATGAAGTGAGTCCCGGGACTGGGGGCTGAGATTGTGCGCCCCCGTAAACGGCGCCACCCCGCCGATCGATTGTGACAAATGGTTTCCAGCAGCGCGGCGGGGCACGCGGCGTGACGCGCACCTTCAATGGCGGCACGTGTAAGAAACGGCACCTCATTAACCGGTCATCGCGGCCATCGCTCAGCGCCCGGCTCATTTGGGCGGGCAAGTTACCCGCTCTCCGCGGGCGGTGCGGATTCCTCGTTGTTCCTGCCACAATGGAACCTCGCTCGTCGCGTTTTTGCGCCATCGAATTTGCCTACCCGAGTGTTCACCTTCACCTCATTTCATGGTCGTCCCCAACGGTGCATCTGCGGCCGCCCGCCCGCGGTGGGAGCCAATTGGCAGGCTACCTTTTTTGGGGGGTGCGCGCGAGCATACACGGAGGGCGAAAAGTGTTGGGACGCTTTTCGCGGTGCATCATCCGCAGCGTTTGTCGGTTTGTCCAATTGTTTGTTGGGGCATCCCAAAATTAGACCAACTTCCGATCATTTTCGTAGCCACCTCCGAGTCCTTAATGATGAAGTGGAATCATTGGAATCAACTGCTAGTGATACTGCTACCAGGTCTAAAACTATGAGAGGAGACTTGTAAACAGATGGCCCTACCTGTCAATTTGATCCTCCTTATCATGCTTTTTTGGCAACATTACCTTGTTTTGACATCGGACAAATGATTTCAGGTCGAAAAAACAAAATTAGTAACATTTCTTTGAAATTGGGTTTTGGGGGGATCATTGCTTTTGAAGAAAACTGCCACAGAATCGCATTAAATGCTTGTAGAAGCTAGTTTTTAGAAGATCGCAGTGCTTTCAGCGTTTTAAAAAAATTTGAAAATGGAGAATTTGACTTAACAAGCAAAGAGCATCGGAGGACTCCAAAAAAGAACTTTCTGATGGGCCAGACCACACGCTGGACCGGTGAACCACAAGCTCCTAAAAGCTGGTTAAACTGTTAATACAGATCCCTACCGAAAACAAATGATCAATTTGATCCATGCATTGATGGAAAAATGATCTTGGTGCTTCACGATACAATCACGTGGCACGTGGCTGGGAGCTGCTATTTTCCCACTCAACATTCTATTTACATTTTTTCGAATCGAATTTTTCACAACATTTTATCGAATCGAATACGAATTTTATAGGTGAAGCAGGATGCTTTGAACCCAAAGCCATGTCGTATTAAGTGCCAGTGCTACGAAAGCACTTAGGTTGTGCGAATACTTTTACTATCCGGTGTACAGACGGTCACCGACCAACAGACAGGATGCACTTGCGGCGCACAAAAAAACATGGAATCCTCTTCGCGAACACCGCGAACCTGGCGGAGCTTGTTAGGCATAAAAAGGTAGGTCACGTCGGGGCGCTGCTCGATCAACTGATTGATGGGCCACCGAAAAACGGGGTAAACAACGCTGTTGCTCAACAGGCCAGGGCCGATCGCTGAGGTAATAACAAAACAGTGTCATTATCGTCCTTTTTTTCGCTTCACGCATAATCCTTCCTCGAACAAAAAAAAACAATCGACACAGAAAGCGCCGGGTCGGCTAATTTGCATCTTCGCAGCAACAAGCATGAAAAAAAACAGAAACTCACACAGAAACGTTCTCAGCGGCCGGAGTGCTCACGCACGCGCTGTCATCGCGCACGCCCGGAGCATAACAAACGGCGCAACATAGATCTTGGCAGATCGTGCGATTTAACTAACGGATCGGCCCCCAACCACGGGACGGGAAGTTGTAAATCTTTACGAAAATTTGATTGATCGATCGAGTGAGGCCAGTTGAAGCCCCCCTCCCACTGGGGTGGAGGGTCGCGGAACGGGATGCGCAACACGCAGCAGCAACCAGCATTGCATTGCGAAACAGGCGTCCCGGTTAACGATATTCTGGCCACCGGGCATCGTGTTGCGGGCCGGGCCGATGAATGCAGCATCCGAAAACCATAAAACTCTCCACGAGCTCCCCCGTATATTTGTGTTTGTGAGGCAGCATAAAACAGGCACACGGCAACGGGGGGCGGGGTCTGGGGCCCCGGGGTAAAAGTAAACACCGGGGGCCGGACTGGGCCAGCAGTTTGGGCCCAGTTCAAAGTGGACCGTAAAATGTTACAAGCTCGTTTTGCTCCCCGCCACCACCGCGTACCGGTCCACCGCGCTTGGCACTCCGTTTTATGGAGTGCTAAGACATGCGCAGACCCCATCCACCAACGCCCTATGAGCAGCAGTTTCTAATCCCTACAACCGTCGGCCGTGCTACGAGGTATTTCTCCTTTTCAAATTGCGAGTCCGCGGAAAGGACAATTAAATGGCATTCGTCATAAAAGCGTACGCCATAAAGGGGTGCGCCATAAAGGTGTACGCCATAATGTTGCGCTCGATACGTTGTCTCGATCGTCGTAGTCGCTATTAATTATGCTGCGCGCTTTGATGTCGCTCGATGGGTCGCACCGTTTGCGAGCCCGGCGTGAGAATCAGGGAAGGGAACAACGGTCGATCGGCTCAATTACAGCCTTCCGAGCCAACCATCCGAGTTCGTGGGAACTCGCTAACGAGACGTGCGGGGAGTATTTTAACTCGCCCAAAACGCGTCAATTAAGGGCCGCTAAACCACCCACAAAACCAAGTGCCCCAGTTCGCGGGAGGTTACGAGGCCCTTCCCCGGGGAGGGGTTGGCGCGTCCGGGGGACTTTCGCCGACCGACCTACAGATCATTTGGGTGAATCTTCGCAGCGAACCCCAAAAACCGGAGCAAAACGGTTAAGGGCGTGGGCTTCGTGCTGATGAAGTTGTTGAGCAGCAGTCGGTTGGTCGGTTAGGTCGGGTCGGGCTCGCTGCCCGTGCCGTGCGGAAGTCGGTCAAATTCCGATCTGGACCTCGGCAGGGGGTACGGGGGCGAGGGAGTTTCCAGAACCGAAAGCTGAAAGAAACCGAAGGCCGGAACGATCACGATTACGACCTTCGAGCCGCCGCCGGAGCGATAATGGAGCTGCGAAAACAGAACGAACGGCTCCCGAAACGGACGGCCTCCGAAAATCGGGCTTGGGCTGCGGTTGACGTGGGTTCGGCCACACGGGGCCCATCAAACCCGGCGCACAGAGTCGCACATCGTTCAATAAAGAAGCACATCGTTACTCGCCACTCGCCAGCGCAATTGGAAGGAAATTGCGATCCGTTTCGGTACCTCTCTGTGCGCGTGTGGAAAGGGCGGCGATATCACAGACGATTGACGTTAATGCGGATGTAACGGATGTTTAGGCTTCTAACTACGGTGCGGCACCGTTGAGAGCGCGTTCGTTCGACGGGTTCGTCGCTTGCGCGAAAGTCTTTCGTTTCCGTACCAGAGCCGGAGTCCGCCGGCGGGGTTTTCGAACGGTTCCGAGGCAATTCGCACAAGAAAACCGCTAACAAAGCAAACCATCGCCAACACCATCGCCGGTGTCCGCGCTGCCTTCAGTTCGACAGCATTGGGCCAACCGCACAACCGCACAACATAAATATCGGGTGGTCGAGGTCGATCGGTAATGAAAAAACTAATAACAAATCAAATCAACAAGCCACACGGCCCGGCACGGCCTGGCTTCGACTGATCGACAGCGCAAGCGCCACATTTTCCCACACACACACACACACACACACACACACACAGCGCCACACGTCAGCCAGGCCGACGGACGGAGTGGAAGAAAAGTGGATTAAATCGTGCGCCCGCGTGCGTTACTTTCCACGGGGAAAAGGACGAATGATGACTGGCCGGCCGGCTGCAGTTGGAGTTGGGTTTAAAAATGTAATAAATAGAAGAAATTATGGTTCGCCAGCCCGGCCCGGCTTGCGAGAGAAACTGAATGAACATAAAGCGGAATCGACGCGATCGGAGCTCGGAGCTGCCCATGACTAGGCGCAAACGGAAGCCATCTGCGTGTGCGTCTGAGCCGCGCGCGCGCGCAAAGTACGGTTACGCGGTTGCGGTTGGCCATGGCGTACGATCGGGTGGCCGTGAGAGCCTGCAGCCCACAGCACGGTAGCATATTGGTCGGATTTTCCCCCGGAACCGAATGATCGAACGGCCATCGACGGCGCTGGCTGTGGTCTCGCACAAGGCCGCCGAGTGACAGGCGACCAGAAATTGGATTTTATCTGCGCCGGCTGCACCGATAAACCCGCCAAGGGCCTATCTCAGTTTCAGCCCCTTTTCAGGCTCCGCGTGGTGATAGGAGTGCACCCGCAAGATCACGGTCAGGGTCTACGACGCCGTGCCGGCTACGAGAGGCGCCACTTTTTCGGTGCACAAGACACCGAATCCGTTAAGTTGCGGAGCGATCGCGTATCGACGAACGACGTGAAGCGAACGACGAAAATCACTCAACGCTGCACTGCGCCGGGGCCAAGAACGGCGCAAAGCGAGCTCAGCCGACCGCTGCCAGATACGGGGACCGGAGTCGACCCGGGCTCGGGCAGAGCGAGATAAAAACTAACACGATTTTTAGCATCGAACCAAATTATAGCCTCTATCTGGCGCTGCCTCTGTCCCTGACCTGAATGCATGTAATCAAAACACAATCCTCCCTCGGGCATCCCGACGCGATTCCCGAGGCCACGCCGTGGCCAGTTGATGATACCCTTTTCACGCTTCCCGGATCGGACATTCCCGGGTACCATTTCGCTCTTTCATTCCGTTACCGCACACGCACGCCGATCAGACCACGGTGTAAATTGCCATGTGCCGTGGACACTTTATCCGCCCGGCCGCGATTCTTGAGCGATCGATCGCGGCGTTCTCGATCGGATTCATCAGAAAAAGGGCCGTTCCGAGCGGCAAACGCAACAAACGACTCGAGCGCCCACAGAAGCGACGAACCTCGCGTTCGCCACACAGAACCGTTTCTATTTTAGTTCATTTTTTTTCCGCTACGATCTTAAGAATTAATTTGGTTTTTTCATCCACCGCAGGTTCAGATCGGGGCGGACGTCAGTTAATGTTGGCCGTTTCAAAGTTGGGCCCATAAGTTTAGTGGCCACTCTCGTTGTTTTGATGGTCGCGCGTAAGCAATTGGGGCCCGTAATGCACTATAATTGCAACATAAAATGCATAATTTCGCCCGACCGAACGGGCGGGGCCCGGGCCCGAGCACCCCCGGCACCCCCGGCCCCGGAGAGCGAGAGAGCTATTGATTAGCGAGAGATTTGTGGCGGTGTTCCTAAGCGGCGACGGGGCCGACAAATTGCGTACCGCGATCCCACGGGGCCGGGGACGATCATCACATTTTATCATTAATTACTCGTTGCGCCTTTGTCCGTTGCGCGTTTCGCGCGGCAACGCCAGTGCCGGTGCGTTCCGGTCGGCCCACGCCGGTGCGTCTTCGATCCAACCCGGTGGGCCGGTGGTGAACACGACCTGTGAACAGGTAATTTCTGTTAGCTCCGTTCCTTCACCCGGGCGCCGTACGGTGGTCCAAGAATAGCCACGCCGGCCCCTGGGCTCGGGTTCGGGGGTTCGGTTAGTATTTGTTGCTCGTCCGCCTGTCAGTATTTATCCGTCGCCGGCCGGAGTGGCCGATGCACTCCCGATGTGTACCCATTTTGCCTCCCATTCTGTTCCGCCGTTCCCGCTAATGGGGGAACCATCGGCGGGAACCGGTCTCCGTTGATGCGTCCCTTTGGCTCGATTTATTGAACGGAACGATGGCGGCCCTGAAACGGCCCCGCGCGCGCGCGCGCGTAGACAGATGTAAGAACACAAGTGAACAGCGAGCCGCTTTGCCTCTTGGCAGATCTGGAGCGGATCGCATAGCACAGTGAGCGAGCGAGCGAGCACGATCGATTCGTATATAATTTAGAGCCTGTTGCCGCATGATCTAATATGGATTGCGAACCAGATGATGATCGTGTACTGGCCGGCCGTCGGTCCGTCCGTCGGCTGCACGGCTGCATTGCGATCGCGAAACGATGCGCGCGGAATAAATTTATCCGCGCGCGAACCACAACCGCCAGGCTCGCCACAGGAAGTGGGCAATCGATCTCACCAGGGGTGAAGATCACTCATCAGCTGGTCCGCCGGATCGCGGGAAGGCCAGCGCTTGGTGGCGTTGCATTTTTCGCGTCACCCTACACAGCACGACACAAGTCAAGGACAATAGATGTAAAGAAAAAAAACGGACGAAGGAAAACGTACGTATTTCCCACCGGGCACCTTGCGTTCTTGTTGTCTTGAGCAGGATCTTGGCGCGTCGATGGGAAAATGGAACGCGTTCGACAGGAATGTGAGCTCGGCTTGTTATCTTATTTATTTCCCATCACTGCGCTCCGAACACTGACACTGTGTGTCAGGAATCGTGAAAAAAGGTCCAATTCGATGTTGAATTTCGGATAAATTATTTACTATCAATTTGTGTTTAATTATGACCTCTGGCCTTATGTTTGACTGTTGAAACGAAAATTCGAGACCCGGGAACGACACTAATGGGGCACAAATCGGATGCTTCGTGATGATGGACAATGCGCTCACCCAAAACGAGAAGGGTTCGCGTGTGAACCAATCTGCGGAAGCAAACAACCGATGCCGATTCAAGCGGTCGGCCGGCGTTAACGACTCGCGGTACTAATTGGATTGCCCATCGCATCGAACCGCTGGGGTATGTAAATTTAAATGAGCAACCTAATGGCCACGAACGCCACGCAAGAAGCGCTGCATCTTCTTCGATTGCGTCACTGAGGGATAATAAGTGGGAGGTTTGATATGTTTTCGACCCCAGCATGAAGATGGCAGCACTAGTAAACGGAAGCTGGTGAATTTTGCTGTCAGCATTCCGACAGTTACTCACCAAAATTTTAGTTTGGACGCACAGGTTTTGCGTAACAATCGTTTGAGTGAGTTGATGTGAATGCTTTTGTGAAGATGGGCAAAATCGAGTATCGAGGTGTAATTAAATCGTTGTTTTTGAAAGGCAATAATCAGGCTTTGAATTCTTTGCAAAGGGACTCTGTACTGTCACTTACCACTGTGACGTTTTGGGCAACAAAATCTAAACGTGGTCGTCAGCGTTAGGGAGATGAAGAACGTTCGGGACGGTCAAAAACTGCAACTGGCGGCATCGCCAAAGTTCACCAAACGGTGCTAAACGACCGTTGAAACAAAATGAGAGAGATAACAGAGGTTATGAACGTGTCAATTTTAAATGTGAGAAAAAGATCGTGCTTCTCACATTTAAAATCAAGATTTAGACATGAGAAAGCACTGGGTTGCCGCGTTTGCTCACATTACCATCACGTTGCCATCACGGTTGCCATGCCGAATAGCGGCGAATAATGGTTCTATCCGCCTTATTCGCCACATCTAGCCCCAAGTGACTTTTATTTGTCTCCTTGTCTGAAAATTACGCTCGTAGGACTCGGAGTTTTTGGTCAAATTTAAGAGGCAGCCACCTTCGTGAACAATTATTTTGAAAAGAAAAAGTACTTTTGGACGGCGCACTGAGATGAGGCCATCACTGGAAGAAGTGTCCAGAGTTACAAGATGATGTGTAGATGTTGAAAAACAAAACATAAAACTCAGAAAAAATGTCTTGCATCTTTATTAGGTCGGAAACATTTCAGACCACCCTCTTAAATGAGCCAACGAACGAGCACACACGAAAAATCCCGAAAGTTCCGGTGGCCACCCCCCACCCCTCCAATCGACAATGCCATTGGGCAATAGAATGTGGCGAAAATCGAAACAATAAACAAAGAAACACCGAACCGAACATCTGCCAAACGGCTCGATCTTTCCGGGCGCCGGCCGGCTTAATTACGGCGCATAAATATGCTGCTTTTATGATTGCGTTACCGCAAAACCCACGCCACCGGCCAATCCAATTAGCACCGGCTAAACGAACCCCCTAATTGGTGCCGCCGTCGGGAGGTGTGAAAACGAACGTGACGGATTGGCGGCCGTAACGGATCCGATCCCATCCATCCATCTGCCCGGGACCGAACCGGTTCCATTTTCGGACCCGGTCGGCCGTTTGGGAAACGGATTTGATTATTCGATGCCGAGCCGACGGTCCGACGAATATTACTCTCGAAAGATGTGTGTGACCAATTACCCCGTGGCGTGGCGGAGGTTCTGGGAAAATGCCCCAAAAAAAAACGGGCGACGTATAAAAAATCCGCAAACCCTGTGACCGCGCCAATATTTTGCGGTGGCCCGATCATCATCATTCGGCCCGAGCATGCATGGCAGCGCATCCCATCGATGCCGTCCCGAAATCCGGGACGCTATCGTGTTTCGCTCCGCTTTCGTGATCGTTCGAATTAGAAAGTGCAAAACATTTCGCTCAACAACGGCCAGCCAGTCTCCCGTCTTCCGGTTTGTGGTGCGGCCGTTTAATAGGCCACGGAAGGCCCGGTGCTGCGAGCGAAGCCGCCGAAAACTGTCGTCTCCGTAATTCCATACCGTTGAAGAACGGAGACCGCACGCGACCGGACGGCTGCATCGCCGGACACCGGATCCGGCGCTCGTGATGGATATCGCGCACCGACCGACCGACCGGCGACAATATCCGATCCGGAATTGCGGAATTATTTAATTTTCATTTTTACCACTTTTTCCGACCTATTTCTTCGCCACGCACCGCCGGGCGAGGGAGTGGGCAGAACAGCACGCACGTGGTGAGGGAATATTTTTGCGAAACAAATTAGCTTTTGCCCACCAGAAAAGGCCCACTCATTACGCTAATGGCGATGAAAATTAGACTTGGCCAAATGGACCTGAGCCAAATGGTATTCTTTCGGTTTGAACATAATTAACGGGTCCGTGTGGACAGCGCGTGAGGATCCTGGGGTTGGTGCCCTGTTTATCGGCGATCTACCGAAGTGGCCCAATAATGAGGAATCGTCAAATACAAACTTTTTCAAACTGTGAACCAATGGCTCCAGCTGAAAATTCACTCACTCTCATCATAATGGCAACACTACCCTGTTTCGATATCTGGCAAAGGATTTCAACTGAAAACAAAACACGTTTCAGTATGGAACTCACGTTTGAAGAAGGCTTAAACATGTCGACTCCTGCAACAAGATCGCATCGAATGCGGATCGCATTGGATCGGATCGGACCGTCTCGCAGCGCTTTGAGAGGTTCCAAAAATTTGAATGGTGCTGATTTTGACGTGACGAACAAAGGGTGTGGAAGACATCGGAAAAAGTTCGAGGACAATGAACTGCAGGCACACTTGGACGATGAAGTGACTCAAGAAGCCATCTCCCTGGTACACCCGTTTCTGCTTCGTCGGCTATATTCGTGTTGTTTTTGAGGCTTCGAAAGGGAAATGTGCCCAGAACCTGTTGGAAGTCCCCAAGCCGGGGCGTCGTTTAATTAAAAGTTTTTAATTTATTGGAAGATTAGAAAGTTAAACATCCTTTTGGAAACGAGACGACCTTGCGAATGAGAAAAAAGCGGACCCGATCGGAACCAATGATGTAGCTTCAAAGTTAGCAACCCCTGGATTGCTGAGAGCCTCTCGACGTGGAAGGCTTTCAACATTGACGTACGGTGCTCGACACCGATTCTCATCCTTCGCAGGGCAGTAAAGTGGGTTGATATCAAAGACGTCGACTTAGCCATTATTGTTCACTAACAAGTGTGCTGTGCTCTCAAAGGGTGCAGGTAAATTTAATAAGAAAATATATATCACTCATGTCGTGCACACTAAAGTAGGCTACGCAGTGCGTCAATTTGTAAAGCGTTTTATTCGGACTCTGGCGGAAACCCAGCTCTGGCGGAAGTGTTACCGTTCACGTAGCGCCGTGCTACAAAATCCGGGTCCGGAATGTCTGGTGCGTCAGAGAAAATTTAAATAATTCCGATCTCGATCTTGAGCCGATAAATCTCGGGTCTCAGGAGCACTCGATCGACTCGAGCCGCGCTTCCGGCAACCGCGAAATGGCATAAATTTATCATCTCAGCGTCGTCTCAGTTGAGTGAGTCCGCACTTTGTGTGTCACATTAACCAGCGCTCGGTACGGGAGGGGGGGAGGGTAAAAGTCTTAACAAGCACACCGCGCACGAGGCAATCTCGTTAACCGAAATCTCAGCCATTATTTTGTCGCCATTTTCCACTCGACACCAGCCAGCCAGAGCGCCCCGTTCACTTTCGGCGGGCTCCGGCCCGAGCCCGAGCTCCAGAAAGTAAGATCGCTCATTAGCCCGGACCAGATAAGCCGGAAAGTGGCCGCTCAGCAGCGGATCGTTAACCCGCTGCCAGGCTGGCCGGCGAAACGGGGCCAACAATGAGCCCCAAAAATTTCCATTCATATCTGGGGCCAAGTAGTGCATTCGCTCCCAGCTTGATGCTACTACTACCTCGTGGTTAGTACTTGGGCCGCTGGGCGTTAATAAGGGTCACGGGTCGATAATCGTGGCAGATACTGCACCCCTAAACCTCGGTCAGATTTATTGCTCCGACAGCCCTCCGTTTCCCAGACGAGAAGTACTTGCAGGAGAAAGTCGACGTAATGTTGTGGCTTGATTTTGTTGAACCACCCCCCGTGAACTCGCTGATGGCCGTCTTATGCTTTATGCGCCTCGATTGGAATCAGTTCCTGGGGGCCGTGTCTTTCCGCAACTTAGTCCACGGAGGGAGGAGGTACGCAGGCTCAGAATAGATCCAGAACCAGACACATCTGCCCGTCAGCTGCGCTACATTCCGAAACGGTACGGATCGGAGATTCCGATCGACTCCCGAATGCCGGTATCGATTTCACTTTCCACAACTTATTGGCGCGATGGAGGATTTCACTCCCAAATCCGTCGGGAACCGGACTATCGGTTGACCCACTAGCTGGCGGCAAAAACCCCCTCAATAGGCGACACCCCCCGGTGCTGTGTGCGGAAAACCGATTTCACGCGTTGTTTCCCACCGGGCGCGATCCGTGAGACTCGGAATGACGTAACGCTCGGGATGCCACAGCAAATACCAGCCCAACGGTCAGCGATGCCTAACGGTAACGATTGCCACCTGCGGCCACCTCAGTCTCGGAGCTCGAACAGCGCGATTAAAGCGTGACATCTTCGTGGCCTGATTGTCGGGGCGCGTCTTGGTGTCGGGGTGCGAATTTAATCGTTCGACGGAGACACCACACCACAGGGACGCCGATTCTTGCGGTTCCCGGTGCTGCGCTGCGCTGCGTCTAATTTGATCCGATCGATTCCGACCGACCGCCGGTCGGACCCTGGGAAGATTGATTGGACCGTGTCGGGCCGCGGAATTGGCGTTCGAGATTGGCCCAACGTCTGACCAAAAACCCAAGTGTTCTCAGCGGGATCTCCATTCCCGGGATATCTCCCGGAGAAGGGCTGGCGATCGCTAGAACCGCAAGTACAGAAGATGTTAAACAAGAGGCCAGACATCAGGCAAAGACAACCCTCTCTGCTGGGTGCTGGCTGGCCGCGACACGATTAATAGCCGCACACGTCAAACCTGTTTCAATTTAATCTACCCCGACGACGCTGGCCGGGACTCCGTGTCCACAGGGAACTGGTCGCCCCAAACGACGATGCGACGATATCGCGAAAGGTCATTTAACTGCGGACTCATCTCATCGCGACATCAGAGCCCGGTTCCGACGAGGTCCGGTCCTGTCACCGTTCGCGGGTCAGGCGGACGTCCAGATCTGGCAGGTTCTTGCCAACTCCAATCCAGTCTTGGGGAAGAAGTGCGAATAAAGGGACCGCAGCGTTTTGGCAGAGGTTTATGTCATTTTTATTGCCACGCTCCACCGCGGTGGCAAGGTCATTCTCGCACCCTCCACACACACACACACACACGCAGAGAGGGACCGCTAATTAATGCTTACGGATCGTGGGTAGGCACGCAGGCATCGTCTGATGATCTTCTTCTCGCACCGGTCGTCGACTAAAAATGGCGACCTTGCGTGTCTTGCGTGCGGAAGGCCGCGGAACGGCTAATGGCGGGAAAGGCACAGACTGCGCGTGTCATTAGGCTGATGGGTTCGGGTGTCTCGCAGGGAATCGAGGACACGGCGCACCGATGCTACCGGTCCCGGACCGGATACCATGGCCCGAGCTTGAGACGCGCTAACGATGCGATTAATTTGCGCCTAAGTCGCGCCGTAAGCAAGTCCCGAAAAGAGCCCCGGCTCCGACAGAGGCTCCGGGAGTCCCAAGGCCAGCCAGCCACAGCCGGGCCATAAACGTTCTCGAGTGGACAATTTTCACCACCACCACCAGCACCTGCCAAGCGACCAGTTCTCGGGGCTCCGTTCGCCAATCGAATCAAAACGGGATTCGGGCGCCTTCGCCAATTTCTGCGCCCGCGAGGCCAACAGCCTCGCCTCGCCGAGAACAGCAGCGGAGGGCCCTTTGCCAATCAGGCACCCGGCGCGGGAAGGCATAAAGTATGTTTCCCCCGGTGCCCGGCGTTTGTTTAGGCCCCGATTTGGGGTGTTGTTTCGGTGCCTGGCTCCGGCGCCCATTCTCGGAGGCAGAGACCCCGGCGGAAAAGATCATCGATCGCGCTGATCTCCGTCCGACACACACAGACGCTCGCACGCGGACGCTCGCGAACTGGCCGAAGACAAATTATACGAGCCGATAAAAGGGTGGTGCAAAATCAAAAGGGGTTCTCGGCGGGTGGACGGCTCCAGGGACCCGCAGATGTGTGCCTTATGTGTCGGGCGCGGTCGATGACCCCCCGGGCCTGCCTGGCCTTTCCGCCACGATAGTGTACCGGGCCGATGATATGCTTCGATGACCTTGCGCGATCCCGCGCACGATGCCGCCCGCTGGGACCCCAAGGTGGTCAAGGCATCAGCGTCCCCGAGGGACGCGGCGAGGTGGCAAAACATACTTGAGCATCGGCGGCACGGGCGGGGAAGCAAAACAATGTGTGCGCGCGTCTCGGACGCCATTACACAGCGACTCCCCAAAAGGCCGGGCCCAAAAAAAAACGAACATAA
This sequence comes from Anopheles cruzii, assembly GCF_943734635.1. NCBI lineage: Eukaryota > Metazoa > Arthropoda > Insecta > Diptera > Culicidae > Anopheles > Anopheles cruzii. Next base: position 28,143,180 of record NC_069145.1, read on the forward strand.
AAAAAGAAACACAAAAAGATGAACTAACGGCACTAGCTTCGCGATACCCCCCCCCCCCCCCGCACCCTGCGGCATGCGTTGCCGTATCGATTGCGCGGCCCGCATACTTGCCCACCGCACCCCGCACACCGCCGCGTGCAATCGATCGTTCATTCGTTACTTAGTTGTTTCTCCACTCCAACCGCACCGTACCGTACTTAACCGCCGGCCGGTTCTCTTCCGGACCTCACGGGACCGCACCGACCCCCTTCCCCAGCCAACCCGCTAGTGGATGCTAGTGGTTCTGACTTTTTCTGACTTGCCAGGGTAATTCGCTGTTCGCGCTGCCCAGAAGGAGCCCCCGAAACTTTCTTTCTCGGAACACACACACGAGCGCGCACGCACACACACAAATGGCACTGTTGCAAAAATTTCCGGCCCACACACACGCACGCTGGCAGCATCATCATCATTAACCCCCATTCAAGTCTACTCGGGCGGCGGCGGCGGCCGCGTAAGGTAAATGGTAACAGTATCATAGCATCTCACCTACCCGCGTGGAAGGATGTGGCACTTTGGCACCCGGAGCGCTGACGGAGGGGGATGGTCGCGTGTGCTCCACCCCTGGATACACCGGCAGGATGTTGGGGCTGACGGCACGGACACGGACCACTGACACTGACACTCTCGCGCGACAAAGTTGCGGAACACGGGGAGCACGGCAATTAGACGGCGCGCGGCACGCAATCTCCAGCTCCGGTGGGGAGTGTGCCCGGTGAGCCCGGCTACCGGCGGACTGGAGGCGCAGAAGAAAGGGGCAAACGCGATCGGGCACTGGCTACTGGCTCCTCACGTCGGATCGGGTCGGTCGCTGGCACTGGGACTGGCCGGGGAACGTCTGCACCGCTCGCTGGACGGAAGTGAAGTGATCGGTCGGCTCGCGCGCCCCACGAGCTAATATAGAGAGGTTTCGGGCGCGCGCGAAACCGTGGCTCGGGCCGAAGAGCTCTCTCTCTCGCGCTCACAGCCGGCGGGGGGGCCGGGAAACCCATGGCTGGCCCCGGAGCACCCGAGACTGTGTGCAGCGCGCGAGGATCTTCGCGCGCAGAAACGATCGGTCGGTCGTTCGGTGCACTTTGCTGTGTGTGCTGTCTTTGTCTAAACGGCGTTTGCTCTCCTTCGGGCCACACAGGTGTTTGTTGGATTCGGTGTTTGCATCCGCATCATGGTTCGTCACCTCCGCGGGCTGCGGGCGACGGGCGAGTTGACAAACATTATCCTACCGGCCCGACCCGGCCCGACCCGGCCCGGCAGCGATCTCTGCGCAAACAGCAAAACGCCGGCAGCGAGCGAGCAAAAGACTTCGACGCGCGATGACGCGAGGAACCTCGTCCTTGGCCGTGGCGCGCAGTCAAGACCACGACTGATCGACGGTTGATATTTGTGTTTGTTGTGCTTATGTTTACTTTCTTCACTCGGCAACCGGTCTGGCAAGCTGCGGTGGGCTAGTGATTTCGGTGAGAAAGGCGGCGTTACGGCGTGCCGGGCAGCTCGTGAAATCGGTTCTTTCGCAATCGAATGTAGAGCAGGATCACTGCGAGCTAATGGAGTTTGATATGGGTCCAAACAGTAAATCTTTTTCGCTGGTTACTTGTGACTGTCAACGACCATAGCATATTGAAAACACCGGTTCTCATCCGATCACCGAAGTTAAGCCACATTGGACATTGTTCAACTAGATTCAATAAAGAGAGTTAAAGAGATAAGGGAGCTCTGTTTTCCAAAGTGTCCAAACGGCGAGAGGTTGAGTCGAGCTCAACAATGTTCTTAGTGTAGTGAGGCGATGTTACCCTTTTCATATACAGTGAAGTAATCAGTGTAAGACTTTCTTGAGCCGGACTTTTGTTTTCGAGCGGGAACCAATCTTTCTTCGAGCGGGAACCATATCTTTCCAATTGCATTTACATACCTCGAGATGCAGACCTTCAATAAAATCAATTAGAAAAATAAAAGCAGATTTTCAATCTTGTTGAACACATCAGCGGACGTATGAAATGTTGGTAATATGGACACTCAAAAATATAAATAAATAATAATTAGCTTAAATAAATTAGCGACCTAATCTAGTACAAATACGATGGCTATTCCAATGCTGCTAGCACATGGCTTTGAAACGCTAGTCTGCAGTTTTTTTACCTTGAATGTTAAGTAAAATGAATTCAAATCCTCGAATCCATTCCATTTCGGCCAGAAACTGTTTGAATTCTAAGTTTATGCCGTTTGAATGATTAAGTCTGGTTTCGTCAGTTGAAAATTAAAAGAAGATTGATTAGAGCGAATTTGAGTAAAACTGAAGAATAATAGGATTAGCCGTGCCATGAATCGTCCCGAGGTCGCTGACTCCAACGCCGATCCGAGACTCTTCAAGCAGCTCCGAGAATATCCGAGGAACTAAAGCAGAAGCTACCTGGGAGAAACCAAAGGACTCTAGATCTAATATTCCTAAAAATTGCTTTAAAGTTTCTGTGATCAAAGATGAACATAAAATGTGCATTTTAACCATTTAAGATTCTGAAATACTTCGGCCCCAGACGTTCAATGACGAAGCATTCTAAATGCTACTGACACATTAAACAGAAGACCAAACTTCATCAGAACCTTTCGTCGCTTCGGGGCTACGTGAGGCTCTCGCGGCCCGTTGGAGTTGATTTGATGATCACAAACGTCCATCGCTAACCATTTGCCATTTTTATGTGCCCACTTCAAAGCCGTTGCAAATTCCCGCTGCTGGCTGTGGCCTCGATCCGCGGCCGTTCTCATCCCAGTTCTATGGTTCTATTATAATGTGCCAAATCTCCAACCGAATCCGAGGGTGAGAATCGTCCCAAACGATTTTGGGTGACCCGGTTGCATTCCACTCCGTTCGGTGTCGGAGACTGTGGCCACCAAACCCCCCGGGAGGTTTCGGTTTCGTTCGGTCACCCTCGGGAGAAGGATCACACACACACGCGCGGGTACGCAAGACAAGCGCCGCCAAGCGCCGGACAATGACAAATCTAAATTTCAATGAAGCGAAGGCGGACATGCTTTCTCCCATACTCCCAATTAAATGTGGCATCGGCGTAAAACTATGCTCAGCGCCGTGGCCACCCCGGAATGGCTCGGCCACCCCAACACCACCACCCGGACTTTTGTCTCCCAGCGTGTGGAGCAGCAAAAATTAGAAGCCGAAACTCCCGCAGCGGCCCCGGGCATCACTCTCGCGGGAGAAAAAACCGGGAAAAACAAATCCAACGAAACTGGACCGGGCCGGGCCCTCCTGTGCACCCATCCCGGGACCGATTGCGCTGGGTGAGTTGTGAAAGCATTCCAAAACGGAAATAATGCATTTTTTCCGGAATTCATTATCGTTCCGGGCCCCGGCGACTACACCCCGGTGAGGCCCGTTTTCCCTTGAAGTGCTCCGGTCCGGCTGGCCGGGTCCGACCTTTTTTTGCGCGCTGCTTACCCCCCCGACCGGCTGGCTGGCTGGTTAACGGACCAAATTTGCGCATTTCGTATGGCGGGACGTCACTCAAAGTGGCAGGAAGCGAACGAACGAAAGAATGGCGGCCGAGCTGATGAGGTTGGCGATGAAAAACTGTGGTGCGGTTGGCAAAAACACTCAACTATTCCCACCCCGGGTCCGGCCCCGGGAGCGGCCAGCCCCTGCCGGAGCGCCCATCGAACGAAAGCACCCGAAATGTCGGTAGCTAACCGGCCGCAGATCACAGATTTTCACTGCTGACGCTAACTGATCGGCGGGAACAGCACCCGGCAGGCCGGCACACAGCCGGGAGGAAGTAATCGCCTACGTACTACGGTAAACAAAACTAATCACTCCCCGCCCCCGTTGGGCTCCGGCAATTGCGCAAATCGCGGGCGCTCCCCACTCGCAACGGCCTGCCAGCCGATTAACGAGAGGGAGAGAGAGAGAGCTCCCATCCCGTCCCGGGTGGCCAATGTGGAGCGCATGTTTTTTGGTTCCTTGTTTTTTGGGCTCCAGAGACTACGGATCGACTTCACCGAGTGCAGTGCGGGACGGCCATGGGACACCAAAAGTGTCGGGAAAGAAAACATCACCACCCCCCGATCGGTTAGGGTGTCGGGCGTTAGAGTGTGATTCCGCTGTCACTGTCGTCACTTCATCCGTTGCGCGGCTACACTTGTGGCCTGAGGGCTGTAAAGAGCACACGTGGAGTAATGAATTAAATTTTTAAATGCTTGAAATGATAACTGTTAGTGGAACAATAGTTTGATGCTGCAATGAGTAAACGACTCAAAAAGAAATTTCAATAAAGTAATTGGCCCGTGCCGATGGTCCCGATGCCTTTCTTGGGCAGGTTCATCACCAACATTGCTTGCAACACTGACTCTTATGAGCAGAAACTCCTTCGCGAAGCATAAGGAACCAATACAACGTCTGCGTCGGTTAATGATTCCTTAATATTCGAGATGTGGGCTCAATTTCAACCAGACTTTTGAATATGCTTTGAATATTTTGTGCTATTGGATTAACGTTTTATATGTTGCTAACAGCGTTCTATGCATTCCTCCTATTTAATATGTACGTAATTTTTTTTTATTTGACTTTAAACTTAAAAAATATTATTGTCACACTGCAAAAAAATAACTAAAGGTCTTCAGCGTATTTAAAAATGCATCGTTTGCTTATGGAAGCTTATGTTGAACATACTTCAGCAGGTTTCGGCTATTTAAATGTAATAATTTCAATCTGAACGATCGTCCTGGAGCAGTCAAAAGGTCTTATGATGAGACATTCCATAAGTTATTGGATGCAAACCCAACTCAAACACAACAAAAATTGGCAGAAACAATGACTGTGTCCCAAGCAGCAATTGTCCAACGTTTAACAGCCATAGGATAAATCAGAATGGACCCAAACACGAGGTTGAGTCATATTACTTTGGCGCATACCGATAAAGCCGTGAAAGACACAATAAAAACCATTTATTGTGAAACATCCGCTTCTCTACTGTATTCTGCTGACATGACCCGGTCAGATTATTGTCCTTTTGCCTCAATGGGACATGCACTTGCAGAGCAACACTTTACTGATTTCTGACGGATTTTGTTGGCTTTCCAATGAATGGTTTTCAAACGGTGATGTCTTCGAATAAAAATATTTCGATACACCTGGTAAAAGTCAATTGGGCATTGTCTCCGTTGACCATATCGAACTTAAATAAATAAATAAATCTATCAATCAATCAGACGATCCATCAGTCATTCAATATGTTAACTCTCAGTCATTCTGTTAACGTGCGTTCCAAACTAATTATCATAAAAAAACAGTTCCCATGCATAATGCTCCAAATGCGGCTTTAACTTTTCGGGTAAACCGTACAATTTTCTTCTTCAAATGGCGAATGACTGCTAGGCAGGGCTAAGCCCAGCCTGGGGCGCGAATCCTATCGAACCCCCTAGCGAATCCGAGCATCGGAATGCGGCAAGATACGGCCGTACGGCGCATTTCCGTATAATTAAAGCAATTGCAAACAATAGCCCAGATCCTTAACAGGTTCTTTCGCCTCCGTGACGACCACCAATCGGTGACCAACCGTCGCCGCCGTGTGGAACGGGCACCGGAGGAGGGAGAGGAGGCCACGCCGGTGCGCAGTTACGCTATGTTGATAAGTGATTTATTAACCAGCTCCGTGGCGGCTCGGGCCCGGTTCCCGGTACGCGGCCATCTAATTATGCTAAAGCCAACAATCATTCATTCATTCACTCGTTCACTCGTCCATTCATGAGCCCGTTCATCGGAGGTTCCACGAAAAGTGCAACGGGCTCGCCCGACCGTCGGTCGTTAGTGCATTTTTCGCCCGGCCCACCCGTTAATTGGCCTCCGGCCGGGGATTAGACGATTACACGCTGCCCCCATTGGTCAGTGGAGTGGTAATTTGGCATCCCCACACCCAATCTGTGCGCATCGGGAGACGGGGTCCGCTCCACCTTTGCACCGGAAGCCACTTTCATTGCGCGCGCGGCTGCACATTTCAAACACTTTAATTGTGGGACACTTTTAATGACCCAACGGCGGCCGCTCGGCATCTTCTAAGCCCGCTCGGTTCCGGAGCCGGTTGCAGTTTTAAATATTTAAACTTATTTACCATTCCGCCCGCTTCCGGATGATATTTTGAGCCCGGCCACGGCCACGCTAACGGTAATCCCGGGCCCCCCGGAGCTGCGCGGTGCAGTGGGAACGCCGTTTGGCTGGGAATGGTTGAAGCTCATTAACGCGCACGGAGCGTGCGGCGATGATGAGATGGATGAATGATGGATGAGCTCGGGCGCCATTCCGGGAGTTTCGTAATTCATCATCCGAATTCCCGGCGATCGCCCGGGTTTGGGGTCCGCTGCCGATTGTTTTCGATTTATTTTTATGACCCCTCCAAAAACACGGCGGCGACAGGATGTTCCCGATGTTTGCCTCACACTAATCGATCGCGCCGATCGATCGAATCGGACGAGTTGCATCGGGCCCGGGGTGGGGTGGGTGGTCTTACACCGCCCATTAGCGTCGGAACCTCGCGTCATAAATCAGAAATGGAGCTCCATAAAAGCGGGGATCGGGGATCAACGGTAATCGACCACAGTGGAGCTAGACAAACAAATAACCGACCAAACAAACAACCGACAGCCGACGGCTGATTGGTGCTGCTGATCCACATATTAGTGTGCCCTGCCGAGCCTGGGAAATTCTCAGGTCTTCCAGCATCGAGAGCGAAACGTTACCGTGACCTGTATTGGGCCGAACCGAGACAGCGGGTGACGACATTCGGAGGGTCGTTTTGCGCCAAAGTACACACCGACAAACGGGCTGGGTGGCTACCAACGCACGCACCATCCCGGTCCCGGGCACCATCTGAGTCGAGTCGGTCAGTATGCTAATTCTGGAATGAAACGGAGCGGAATTAAGTGGAGCCCAGCTGGAACCGGGTCACCGGCCAGGAAACTCGCTTATAATTATAACCTCAACAACAAACAGAACCCGCGAGGAGTGATGCGCGGGGCTGATGTCTTACTTGGCAGTAGTCTGCGCCAGTTGATGGGTCGCCAATTTTTCGGCGCGCTCCGGTGGATTGTAAGAGCATTCCACGCTGACTGGGTGATGATGATTGGTGACTGAACATGCGCGATGGTCCGCCGTTGGTCGAAACCCGACCAAACGAAGCCCTGGGATCCGGACGACCCGCGAGTGTCGGTACGTTCCCAGACTTGACAATGAGCCTTGGGCTTGGGCACCTTGCGCTCGTCCAAGCGACGGAATGCAAAGCGACATTGTCCACCGCGGAGGTACTGTTAGCTTTTCGGTAATTTCGGACCACGGACCTTCGGCTGATTGGAATACTCAATTGCTGGGGTCGTTCTGGGAGGACCCTTGTGGGATTCCAGTAGTTCGATGGCACACCGCCGACGGCGAGATGCACCGGAGAAGATTATCCCGAGCCCGATCGGCGGGAAGCGTTCTGGGCCGCAGACAGATCGTGACGCCATTTGTGTCATAACACGTCCACTCGCGATCAGCCAGCTCTATTCTTTAGTGGCCATAAACCTATTTGCGGAGCGGACTGATAGATGCGACATGCGAATGCTTTCATTACGCCCGGACCCACGATGGTCAGACCGTAATAAATCGCTCAGGGCCAGGGAAGAATTGTACACCTAACGCCGGCCGCACTAGTTTATAGCGATTTGCATTGGGCGTTGTTTTGCGAGTGGGACAAATTTATTGCCGACATCGACAACGACCCGCGTTCTAAGACCCGCGGCCACGGCCAGGGTCACGGCCAGACTAATGTGCCAGTTGGTCGCCAGTCGAAAGACACAAAATTGACGCCACTTATCTCACTTACCAATTAGAAGCGCGCTAATTAATGCAAATCAAAACGCAGAACAAGCGCCGTGCTCAACACTACGTTCCGGTAGGTAAAGTGACTCTCGCCCCCCGAATCGGAGGCGGGCGGATAGAGGGTTTAGTGCGAGGAAGAGCCGGATGAAAGTGATCCACGGGCCGTGGAGCATGCTGCGAATCGGATCGTGCGATAATCCATGCACCGGGCACTCACCCATGAAAATCCTTTTAGTGTGCGCCCTCGGCCCTTCCCATCACGTCACGCCCTGCTAGACTTTCGGTGCTGCTATCTTTTTGGGTGAAACTTCGTTATTTGTGTTAACGATTAATGCGCAACGAGATTATCGTGGGATTTTAACAGCTTTATGAGAAGTGTAACTGTTGCGTACAGCAACTTGGAATTGAAAAAACTAAGACGGTTCTTTAGTGCACTGGCGCTGAACACGGCTTGGCAGTCTGTCACGTCGGCTGTCGTTCGCGACAGTAACAGTTGAATAGATAATAGTGATTAGCTGAGCATTAGGCAGTAAAACATCGGTTTAATGCATTTCATCGTGACGTTGTCAAATGGTTCGTTTATGAAGTAGTTACTGCACAACGTTGGATGTGCGTTTCAAACGTTTTTCGTTTTGAATATTTTTGCTAATAACCGGCTGGTTTTATCAAGATTTAGTTCAACCATGATTAACCTCTGTGGTTTTTTTTTATCTATCGAAAAGGATCGTAACAAATGATCAGTGATGCAGTACAAAGTCTGCAGACAGCATAACCAATTCCTTACCAACGTTATAAAAAATTTTTGTAGATCATGTTTCGGCTTGTTCTATGCATAATTCATGTAATTCCTCCTGTGAAGACAGCGATCTTTTTTGGAATTGATTTCAAACTATCGCATGCCCAAGTATGCAAGTGTTGGTACTACCTTCCAGTAGGTTAAAGTTACCTAAGCCCAGCTGGTTGCAGTCAGACTACAGATCAGTTACGTCATAAGACCCGAAAATAACAGCTACTCTTCTTCTCATAGCATAAGAAAACTTTACCTACTTCAGAAGGAACTTTTAACGTGACTCTCTAATTTTTACTTATAACTAAGTCGCAACCTAAATGTTTGTAGCTTGAAATCAATCTTTTTAGAATACGTCTGTAAGTAAAATCCATTTTCCAGGGAGGACTTTTATATGCCTTATTATGGAACTTTTCCAATGCATGCACCTGAAATTATTTTTATTTACTCATTATTAAGCCCATGTTAACAAGCAGCTAGGCTTAATTCACTACAATTGAATCACATGTTGAAGTTACGAAAATTACACGCAATCAGAAAACCTTAACTTATTACAAAGTCATACAAAACGGGGAAGAGTTAATGTGAATTTTTTCCCAACTGTTACTCGATTATTTGTTTAATTTAAATAAAGATTATAGTTTTTTTTCTCTTAAGTGTTGAACTGTTAAGCTTTAAGAAGATGTACGGTAAGAACGAATTGAGTGATGCTTAGCTATTCAAAAAAATGGAAGAAATTCGAACAGTCTTCCGGTAAAACTGAAGACACCCCAAAAACCGGAAGACACGTCCGCGTAAATCGGACATAATGGGCCCCCTAAAAGATGTCATCGACTCAACAGCATGGAGCCATGGATGGTGCGTGCCGACCGAATTCTCATTCGCAATCTGAAATGGATCAAATCGCACGCATTTTACACGGGCGGTCGGACAGAGTGTTAAGTGCCCGCTCGAGCCGTGAGATCTTCGCTCCAGACATCAGGTGTCAGGCTCGGAGGCTCCCAACAAATCTAAACGACCTCCGCAGCATTGCGTCGCGCCAACTCCGGAAGACCGTAACTGCACATTTCTGACTGCACTTTGCATGACGGCATGAGACCCACTGCCGGAGGTGAAGATTGATGAGTTTCGTTGTGTCTGCCCCGGGATCCTCGCCCCGGCCTCGGCCGATTGGCGGCCACGCGACGTCGGACCGGGCCGGAACCGGTACCGGGCGCTGCACGCCATCTAAAGAAAGGGGGCCACATTCCAAGGTCCATGCCGGCCGACTTCGATTTCGGAACGGATTCGGAACACTCCGAAGCCGAAATCCGCCACAGTCCGGTTCGGAGTCCTGCGCCGCGGATCCTCAGACGAGACGGATCCAGCCGCAGCCGCAGCCGCAGCAACGACAGATGCTGAACATGATACGCCGGCACTTCCCCGCTTACGCGGCAACCGCAAATCGGTCCGTAATCCGCAAGACGCCTCCGCCGCCCCGGGCGGGACCCCTGCAGCCCTCCCCGCGCGTGGCCCGGTGGACGGGTGGGGTTGTGTCATTCGATGCCACGGTTCGGTGACGCACGGCTGCAAATCAATGGTTGCACATAATTCAGCATAAACAGTTAACCGCAGGGGGGACGCTCGGGCGATCGTGTGCCTATGTGTGTGTGTGTTGTGAGGGGAAAGCAACAGAAAACATTCTGCGCGCTAAAGAGAGCAAGACAGAGCCAAACGGGAGTGATTACTGACACATTTGACTGGAGGCCGGTCAGCCGGTGGTGGTTGAAGGAAGTACTTCAGCGGCACTGTGTACCTCTGTCGCTGGTGACGCTCAATCGCTCATTCAGTGCGCCCATTGGTTCGCGTGCGGTGCAAAAACCGTATTTCCCACGCGAACGAAACCGCAGAATGGGATTTAATTATATTCTCGTTCGTCTTCGCCACCGCGCGCGCACGCGGATCGGCCACCGTTGGATCGGCTGACAAAGATTTGAGGCCGGGCGCGCTGTCATCCGCGGAAACGCGGCCCCGGGACGGCGGAAGGGGTGCTCGTCCACCCACACGGCCCGCGGTTCGCAAATCACCCCACACTGCGCGGTTAGTTCCCGTTACGTCGCCGATGCGACGGCCCGGTAGGTTGGGCGGCTGGGAAACTCGGGAATCGGCACCGGTTGGCACCGAAAAAAGGTTTGCGAATCAGCGCCACCGGTGGGGTGGGGCTGGGTGGCGCTAGGTGCAAATTGGGCAGCGGAAGCGAACGAAACGCATCGATTAACCGTTGCACCGCCATCGCTCCGGGGTTAACAGCCCGGTCCCGGTGCTTGTCGCTGTGCTCGGTTGGGCCACCGTTGTTGAGGGGCTCGGTTTTCACTTTCGTTGCGCCCGCCCCACACACATACACACACAAAAGGGGGGCGTAGAGCGTAACGTTTCGATATTATCACTGGCTGGAAATTCCTGGCCCCGATCTCTGGCATCGTTCTTCGCCGAGAGGTGCCAACGAGCCATTTACAGTTGGATGCTCCTTTGTAGCCCAGCCCAGGTACATGGTTTGACAGCTACCCGAGGCTAGTCTCGCAGTTTATTTATATAAAATTTATTCAAAATAGACCAAAATTTGGGGATAAAATACACTTGACCGCTATTTAAGAAGTTGCTGATCACGTACAGTATTTGGGAAATTCTTGGATTGATTTAATTCTTTGGGTAACTATAGAAAGTAGAGCATCATTTTGTAGCCAAATTTGCTTCAAAGAATATGAAAACACGATATTTATCAAAGAACCGTTTACGAAGAATATAGGGATGGACGTTTTATGTTTACGAAATTTATTCTGGATATGATTTAAGTTCCTTTTTTTATTTCCGGGTGACTTGCTTAGCTTAGCTTGACCCCCGCTGATAGAGCAGTCGGTAACGCTCTTCGCTGTCAGCGCAGCTGGCCGTGGTTCTAATCCCGGGATCGGTTGTAACTCAACCGGCCATGGTTTCGATTCCCGATACCGGCGTGACAGGGGGGTTGGTCGCGGGGCTAACAATCCCGTCCGTAAAAATTAAATGTTACAGAAGAGCATCAGAGATATTAACATTGTCTCTGGTGCCAGGCCAAGACTGCTCAGCGGTTGTAGCGCCATAAGAAGAAGAAGAAGAAGACTTGCTTAGCTGCTATTGCTGGCTTTGTGTATCAACCGTTTCACCAGTTTAGAGCAGCTCATAGTAGATCAAACCCTTCAGATCCAACCATTGGCAATTTGGCTCGGCAACCCGGGATGATTGATGGTTCTTCTGGACTTACCCAAGATCTTTTCCGCTTAGGATTCTCACAATAAATCCAGTTTTCATCGCGTGACCGTTTCGATCGCCATCGGCTCACCCTATAGCCTCAAAAATGTAAAGAACAAACTAACGAACAACAAACAACACTTGACGAATGCCGTCGCAGGGCGCGTACGCACTTTGCGTCCCATGTAGTAAGAGGTTCCGCACCAAAAAGGTGCCCAGGTGATCATTCACGTCCGTCCGCATTGAGTCGCACCGTGTGGCCGAGGACCATCGAGATTATTATTATTGCACGTAGAGAGTTGCGCGCGCGCACAGCAGCAACATAATTGGTGGTGCTGCAGGGGGTCGCCACCATCAGCTGCTCGGTGCCGGTTAAACCGCGTGTTTATTAGCGCGCGGAAGGATTATCGCTACCGCACTGCACTGCACGCGTCACACGTTACGCTCCAGACCAGGCTCCGTAGAGGTCTTTGGGCAAAACCTTCAGTGGGCCTATCTACGCCGGCAACCGTTCTCGAACGTGGCCGTGGCACGAGAGATGAATGATTTGTGATTTCCGTGCGCATAATTCCACCGCGATCGCATCGGGAATCCCCACACCAGCAGAGGGCGTGGTACGAAATCCGCACGGATCGGATAACCGGAGGGCAGGGTTTAGATGGGAAATGGGAGCACCAGCGGGCCCCTAATGGATGCGGCGGGCGGGTGCCAGAGGCCGTCGCCGTGACATAAGCACACACACACCCAGAGTCGGCTACAGTTATTTATGCGATGGCAAACATTTCATAATTAGCGGTTAGGTGGCGGCCGGTCGTCGTCGTCCATTTCCATAGAGTCAACCGCCAGCCAGCCAGCTCCGAGAGCGAACGAGAGGCCAAGAACGAGATACTGTGAGAAGAAGACGGCCCCGGCGCGCAGAAGTCGAGTCCGTTCTTGGCCGAAACGGTGCACACCCTGCCCGAGCTCCAAGCGTGCGGTCAGCGGACTTCTGAGCGGATGCCGACGGAACGCCAGCACTTTTAACTGCCCTCTTTAGGGTGTCCGGATCAGGCCGGTCCAGGGTCAGTGATGCCGATTGGATGATTATTTTAGAAATTATTTCCATCCCCCCGCAAGCCCAGCCCCGGCCGGCAGCGGACGACACAGTTCACCGAAAGCGAACCCGCTGCCGGAAGCCGCCAGAGCTAGTCAGGGTAATGATTATCATCACTGCACCTTACGTGCGCCGACCCCGCACCCCAAAACCGCGCGGTAACGTCTTAAGGCCGGCCCGGGGAAGAAAGTTGTTCTTGGTCAGCGGTGTAAACAGCCGAACGTCGAGCTCCTAGTAACCTGCGCGCGCGACCGCTCCATAGCAACCCGTCCGTCATCGTCATGGTGGAAGTTGTTTTCCGCGTTTGTTTTCCATCGGTCATTCCCGCGGAGGTTCGCGCGCTGAAAAGCGTCCACGTCACGCTTAACCCCTGGCCGTCAGTCGAGCAGTTCGTATACGGCCTGTGGCAGGAAATTGGCCGACGAGGACGCTACGCTACGAGATCGCTGCCCGTTGAACTTCCCGGTCTCCCGAAACAAAAAAAAACCCGAGCGGTTCGGACTACGTGGGGAGAAAGTGCGAAGCACCGGCGGTCATCGGCATCGGTTCCGCGGAAGGGCGGTCTCAGCTCATCGAACGGCCCGTCATCAAACGGTTTCCCGCCCCGGGGATGGAGCAGGCCGCGGGGGCCCTGGAATCGTGCTCGCCGGTACCGGGAGTGGTTTCCGGGTCGGCGCTCCAAAATGCCGGCGGACGGAAGACGTGTCGGAAAGACGTAACCGTAAAGTTCCATCTCATGAAATCACAAGTGGTGGCCCACGCCTACCCCAGCCACTACACGGTGGACGAGGTGCGCGAGCACATTTCGTGCAAATTTCAGGTGAAATCGAAATTCTTGCTGCTGCGCCAGGCCGGCGCGGAAGTGGCCGGCTACCGGCGGCTCGGGGACATCTGCGTCAGCGAGTACAGCGTGTGCGACCTAGAGCTCCTGCTGACGGAGGCGGCCCGCGACGAGCACGTGCAGCTCAACCTGAAGCTCTATTACAAGTAAGTCGGAATGAGGGCCGGAAACGCCATAGCACCAAGCCTCATTCTACCCGCTTCCAGAAACCTCACACTTCCCGACATCATCACGGTGCGCATTCCGGGCGAGGACGGCAAACCGAGCCGCGACGTGGTGGTCGAGATCGAAAACCAGGTGATAACCAAACCCTTCGTCGGTGGCTTCATCAACAGGCAAACGAGTATGGGACACTGGAACTCAATGCGCTCCTAAAATGCTCAACTAAATGCCAAACTTCCCCACAGAGATCGAGTACCACCACGCGTTCAGTCAAACGGGGCCGCCGGTCGGTCGGCCGGGGGCCAAGTTTAGCCGCGACACGCAGACGGTTGCCGAGCGGCACACGAGCACCGCGATCCCGCGGGACCAATCGGCCCAGCTGTGCAGTCTGGAGCTGGAGGATGTGGAAAGCGGACGGAAGGTACCGAGCGGGCCGTGTCTCGTACCGCACCCGTACGAGTCGGCGCAGGAGCTCGAGCAGCGAACCGACACCGTCGGCAAGGTGCTACTGATCCAGCGCAACTTCCGGCGGCTCCTGTGGCAGCGATTGATCCGCAAAAGTGCCGCCGAATGGAGGTAGGTAGGGAGTGCGGGCCGCAGGCGGGTGGCCGGGAAACTAGACCGATGCGCCCACTAATGGCCAGACACTGATTGATGCCCGCGGCGGCATCGTTGACAGGAGCAATAGCTCGGTGGTCGCATCGGCCTGTAGGACAGGCGGGTGTAGGGGGCACTAGTTCTCACGTGCATTATCAGTACACAGCGGCCACACAGGGCTGTTGTGTGCCATTTTCTGCGGATGCACCTCTTTAGGGCACGATTTTCGAGTGATTTGTGTTACGAAATGAACGTTGGTGGAAGCATCAGTCTCAGTAGGCTTGTGCTCGCGGCTGAGTTGGAGCGCTTTCTTTTCGTTGTAGATTAGGCTAGCTTAGTATATTGGGTCATGGCAAGGGTTGCTTCGGTTCTATGGTGAGTTTTGGAAGAAAAATATGCTTGATTGGAAATCAATTTCTATCAACTACATCATAAAGCCTTTCTGCCATTTTGCGGCTTTCCATAGGCGACTTTTCAAAACGACTGATGGTTAGAGGCTACGGACTATATTCTAGCTGTATTAAATCTGTTCGTTCTAACTTCCGTGAACTTGTTAATAGCCATCAAAAGATGTGTGGTCTGACATCGTGATGGAGCTAAACTCTTCTTCTGTTATAAAATTGTGGTCGCTTCTTCGAGAAAGCTCCATTCAATTGGACCTTCTTTCCGGTCTTTCCGATCAGTTGATATTACACCCAAAAATCGAGCTTCTTCCCAACTAATATATTTTTAACTGTCATATCGTTGATGTCTAATGCCTTCATTCGCTGTTCCACTGATTGACCGACCATAGCGTCCGACCCACCTCCCAGCATTGAAAATTCCGGAAACGGAATCAAGCAAACCACCCCGGAGTCCATCGATCACTAACGGCGAACTTCACACCTTTTGCGGGTAGCGTTGGTGGCGGTTTTGTGTTTTTCTTGGTACAAGAGCATCACATGGAGCATTTCTTAACATGTTTCATTCATTTTCAAATCAAGACTAGACTTTTTTACACCAATGCCCAAGCTACATATCAGTAGTGCGGTGAAATGTAGGCTCCGAGCGTCACGTTTCTAGCAAGCGTCTGACAAAATCAGTTCACTAATGCCCACCGATCGCCGGGTTGCCTCCCTTTTTCAACCATTAACTGGTGATGGCTGATGAACGATTCCGTTCCGAAGTTAATAGTGCACAAACTTCCCCAGAAGCACCGCTCCGGGCACGGTGACCGCCTTTCACAAATATTGCTGCTCCCTCGGCCCAAGGCATGGTCCAACCGGCCAGAGATCTATGAATAAATCAGAATGATATGAATTGAGAGGCCCAGCCGATTGGGTTAGTTTAGCACGGCGCACACGTTGCGAACCGTATCCGCGTAATGAGCTTCAGCAGCACGGGATCCGTACCGTTCGGGATGGGCCCCGAATCGGTCACGTCCAAAAGTTGGACGCTTCCACCGACAGGGGCCTGACGGACGGACTGATTGAAAGCACTTCAAACTCCCATAAACTTATCTGGAGCGACCAGCAGCAGCAGCAGCGACTATCTCGGCAGGGCTAGCGTTCGGGCCATCGTTAGTTCTTTTTCGATGCACAAGCCACCGGTGGATCCGACGGGGGGCCCGATGTGGTTCGTAAACCCGAAACATAAACGCCCATTTGCGGCCAGTTTTGCATGCGCGCGCGCAAATAAGATAAGAACCACCTGCCAACAACACCCCGGATCGGTAGTCGATTCTTGCACCTCGCCAGCCGATGCGTGGCGATCGTCTATCAATCCGGGCGCCCTTAAAGCGCCGGTGGTGCGTTCTACAACCACGCAGCCGTGCTATGCTACGCGCTATGCTACACGCGCGTTCGCATAACTCTTTCGCCCTGCGAGACCCACCGCGGTGTTTTCCCCGATTTATTTCCTCTCCCGGTTTGGCTTAATTGCCACGAACCGATTCGAGTGGAGTTGCGAATTTCAAGTGTGTGTCCAAACACACTCTCGCCCGAAGATAGTGCCGGGAGTTCCGGGATGCGACCGATTGGTGACGCTTCGCTGAAACGCGTCACCGTTAGAAAAACGTTCGATGATCAAAATGCAGTTAATGGCGCACTTTTATGCGTCCATCGCCCCACTCACCCACCCCCGTGCGAGCGTGACTGCGGAATGTGGTAGGACGTCCCATTAGCTGCGCGGACCCGGAGCGGTGCGCTCATTAGAACGTTCCAGCGGCGCCCGGAATCGGAATCGGTGCCCTGGGTGCCGCTGCTTCGCACTGGGGCACGCGCGCCCCGGTTAGTCGCCCGGGCGCATTTCATTACTGGCAGTCCGTTACGTACTTAGGGTGTCTTAAATAATTGCGCGCCGACTTCTGATCACTTACCGCGTCGCGCGCGGCGCACGGCGCGACTAGCGGACCGATTCGATCCGCTCGGTGGATGATGGATGTAGAGTATCACATCCGATTAATCGGACGACTTTTCCCACTACCCACGATACGCGCGCCTCGGCCGGTCGTGGGCGGAACGGGCCCATCTCGTGATTACTAGCTCGCCGACGGCCGAAGAATTTATCGATCACCTCTCCAGGCGCGCGCGCGCGCTCCGCACGATCGACAGGCCGGTCGGTTGGGAATTAACTAGCTTATCAAAGCTTCCTGCCCGTGATGATCCTGCCAGCCTGCCGGTCTTGGCGAAAAGGCGAAAGTCCCTACGGTCTTACGTCCTACGCCCGCCGGGAGGGCCATCATCCCGGCGACCGTACGAATCGCTTTGCCGCCCTAACGACCGCACTTACGCTCGCTGCGTGGTGCTCCGGAGGTGGAGTGCATTAATTTATTAGTGAAATTTGTTAAAGTAATTGATTTCCTTCGGGCGGACACGGAGCCCGCAGTTGGCGCCCCCCCGGGTGGCGTCAGGTTTACAATAGTAATTTTGACAAATGTAATTAACTATCTGCCTCTGCGGGCCGCCGCCGTAGCCTCCAGCCCACCACAGGAGAAGACAACAATGCGGAAAACGGTCGCACCGCGGGCCAGAGATAGAGCTCGAGTTAGTTTTACGACCCTAACGGAACTAAGGATACTTTCTTTAACGGTGCTCGTTGCAGTGCCGCTGCAGTCTGTGATCGTTAGTCCATTTAGCGGCCGCCACCACCGCCGACAGCCTAACAATGTCCGATCTGTGGTGGATCAATTCGGAATCGGGTTTTAACACTACCCTTTCTCGTCTTTCCACCAGACAGCTGCAGCAACGGCAAACCGAAAACGAGTCTTCGGCGCAGCAGTCGCGGGCGTTGGCCCACAGCAAAAGCTGCGTGGCCCGCGCCTTCCCGAAGACGAAGGAAGAGTTCGATGCACTGTTCGCGCAGATCCACTGCTGGAAGAAGAATGAGCTGAAGCTGATCCGGGAGCGCTACTCGGGGGCGCCCAAGATCGCGGAGATGAACATCCTGCTGGACAAGGAAATCCAGCTGCTGAACGGTGTCGAGCGGCAGCGGCGCGCCATCCAGCGCGAGCAGTCCGACGCGGTGGTCGAGCGGCAGCTGGCCAAAATCAGCGAACCGAAGCGATGGGTCGGCTGTAACAGTAAGTGCGCCATTTTAAAGTGTCGTTTTGTGCTGTCCGCTTCCGTTTCTCTCGTCGAGCTCAACGCGCCTGCATCGCTCTACTCCTTTTCCATTCCATCTACACCGGTCGGTCGGTCTTGGGACGTGGAAACAGACCGTGTAATCGAGATGGAAACACCCCAAACCCAGCGAGCACACTTTCTGGTGCTCTACTACCGTCGGCTGAAGGAGGCCGCCCAGGTACCGGGCGATGCCGGTGGTGACCCGCAGGAACGGATCGCCCTGCTGGACGAGCTATCGGACGTGATCGTCCAGGAGTGCCACCCGGCGACGGAAGAGGTACCGTTTTGCGTTTTGCGCGACTTAATCACAGATTACGGCCGCGATTCCGTTTCCGATTGCTTTCATGTCTGTCCCGACCGCCGCTTCGCGGGTTTTTTTCCGACTTTTCCCGCAGCTGGAGAATTTGCTGCAACGCGAACGCAAGCTGCTGCTGTGCCGCATGGAACCGGACGATCTGGCGCTGCTGCGAAAGCGCCAGCTAACGCTGATGGCGGAAATCATACGCTCCGATCCGGCCAAGGCACGCAAGAGTGAGTGTCCATTCCACTGTTCTGCCCATTTTGGTGCGCGATCATTTAGTTCCAATTGTTCCTGTTTTTCTTTCGCCAACAAACAAACGTCCGGGCCGGGGTCGCTACCAGAATCCGTTACGAAGCTGTGCCGCAAGTGCAAGAAAGTACGGCCGGCCAACGCGTTTACCGTGCACACTCGCCAGCGGTCGGCTGATGTGTGCGAAACTTGCACCTCGCTGCTCGGTTCGACGGTGGACATTGCCGTGTACCGGTCGATTTTGCGAGCCGTTCGGCGCGACGAACGGAAGCGCGGGTCGCTCGCTTCGTACGCGTTCATCATCCAGGAAAACGACATCAAGCACATCGTCGAGCGCATCTGGCACGGCCACTCGGTCATCTCGAACGACGCCGACCGGTCCGATCTGATGTTGCCGCGCTGGAACGTGTCCCAGGATTGGGCACCGTGGAACTGCGTCTGTCTGACGGAGCAGGAGACACGGGCTCACCTGAAGCTGCAGCGCCTCGACCGCCACTACCAGCCGAGCGTGATGAAGGAGATCCAGAGCAAGCACGCCCTTGCCCGATCCGTTTTCAATCAGCTGCGTGAAATCGATCAAGAGTTCACCGAATCCGGCGACTGGTGGGCCGTCGGCCTGGATGGCAAACTGGTCTAGGAGCGGACACGGAGCCGATTGGCGCACTGAGAAATTGCCAGCACGCCGGACGAGTTTTTTAGTTTTGTTTTCCAATTTTTTGTTTAGTTTATTTCATTCTGTTATTTTTTGTTTCTTCAGCGAAAACGACCACCTTCGCTGCTACACGTGGCTTTTAGCGTGCCCCCTTAACTACTGCTTACTACTCCCGGTAACGATCGATTTGAACTGTTTCTGCAAATACTCAACGCGCTTCAGCAGCTTATCACTGGTGCTGAACTCGTGATACGGTATCGACAGGGCCGTATATCCACGCCCCTCCAGTAACCGCATGTGAAGCGTCTGCATCCCATTGAGTGCCGGATGCGGTCCCTGGCACATATCGTGGTAGTCGTGTACGAGGATCGCAATTCTGAAATCCAAATAAACACTGTGTGTCAGAGGGTCACTCCGGGTTTGTGGTGCGGTTGTCTCACGTTACCTTATTCCTTGTGGGTGTTCTTTGTCGACCGGCAACGGTAAGCACTTTTTATCGAGGACGCATTCGGCATCTGAAAGGAGGGGGGGAACGAATTAACGGCCACCGACGGGTAGGTTTCACGGAACTGCATACCAATCGAAAATCCCATCTTGCTGGGTTGACTAATCTTAACCATGCTCTCCGAGGGTATCAAACTCTTCAGTGCATCCAGCATGCCCGTAATGAGCACCCGCTTCTCGTTGGTCGCGTCAAACGGTACGAACAGCTCCGTTTGGTGCGAAGCAAGTAGCGACTCGGTGGCACCCGGAATACTTGGCGCTACTGCCGCCAGATTCAACAGCTTCATCTTCATCGACGGTAGCACCGAGCCGCGCCGTTCCTCTTGTAGCCGGCGATAAAAGTCCACATTCAGCACCGACGACAGCTGCTCGGCGTTCACCGCATTCAGTGCCGTGAGCGACCAAACCGTGTTCAACCAGTCGGCCGTTCGGATAAAGTCGTTCTCGGACACGTGCATCACCAGCTTCGCTTTCAGCGTGTCCATGCACATCGGTTCGTAGTTGAGTGTCGCCAGCGACAGAAGCAGCGAAACGAGCTGCGCCGGTTTGCACAGCTCGTGGTGAGTCGCAACCCAGCTGCACAGACTGTCCAGCACGGTGCCATCACGGTACCGCAGCATGCCGAGACTGGTGAGGATCGACACGATCGGTGCCACTTTGTCCTCGTTCTTCGCCAACTCACCGTCCAGATCGGAACAGATGCGCCCGGTTAGCACCACGTCCCGATAGTTTAGGCTGGCCATGGCGTACAGCAAATCGCTACACTCCTTCAGGTCCATGCGGCCCGGATTGCTGGCGATGTTGAACGAAAGCGAGCGCAGCAGCGGAATGCTTCGTTTCTTTTTCTGCGCCAACGATCCCATTACCTTGATCATCTGCGGCAGCGTTAGGCCAGCGATCAGTTTGGCTGCCTCATCGTTGGCCGCAATCTCCAGCACCGTGTTCAAATCGTCTCCCATCAACTCCTTCCGTTTCGCAATCTTCAGGGGTGCTTTTCCCGCGCGCCCGGTTCGCCCGAGTAGACTGCACAAACTGACAAACCGTGCATCGGCCTCAAAGTCGGAAAGGTTCGCCTTTTTGATGGAGCTCCATTCGGCCAATATTGATACTATCTGAAAAGAGTAGGCGTGTGCATGGTGTGCTTATCACGTGCGAGCCAACCGGATCGCCACTTGCACCGTCCCTTACCTTTAGCGCCTGTTTGCGGTTCACTTTGGTAGCATCCGCCACAGCCAGCAGCTCCGCGACAGTGTTTGCCTTTAGAATCATCTCATCGACCAGAATGTCTTGCTTGCTGTCCGCCGACGGTAAGATCGCTTCTTCCTTGCCCGTATCCTCATTGCGCAAGGAAGCGAACGCGGCCGCAACAATCGGATCTACAAAAGAGCGTGTTGATTAATCCCACTTGACGGTGGTTAAAAAGTTACTCACTTTTCCTTCCGTTTGCAGCGACCACCGTTCCTCGGGTGACGTTCGGTTGCACTTTCCGCCGTTCCGATCCATTGCCACCGTCCGGTGCAAGTACTTTGGCCGCCGCGGCGCTCGTCGATATGCTGTAACCACGAGCACTTAAGCAGTACCCAAAGGAGCGATTGATAAATCGCACGGTAATCATAGCTGTTGTTGAAGCGGAAAGCAGAAAACGACATTAAAGAAAACATTCCACTACCGGTTCACGATACACATTTTATGTAATATGTTTATCAGCCTGAGACACCACCGCATCAAGCAGTGTAAGTTTGCGGGGAATTGCAGCCAGGACGGATCGTCGCTCGATCGTCCTCGAACGCGCCCGATACTTACTGTTTATTCTAATGCTAAGCCAGCCAGCGATCAATAAGTTATAGACTCCAGAAATTCTACAACCAGCCGGAGGTCATCGGCTAGCGGGCGCAGAGTTTCACTCAAAACATGTCAAACTGGGGGGCGCATGCCGCATTTGACAGCACACTCGTAACTACACTGGAGTTCACACCGTTTGCCAATCCGGGGAAAGATGGAACTACTTTAAAACGACCACGGCGACTGCTCTTAGGAAGTGAGGACATATAGCTGGGCGAATTGTTTTGCGATACTGCAAATCGCTGCAAGGAAACGCCTCATATCGTCCGTATTTCGATCCGCAACATGAAAATTAGAACCTCACCTTTTCGCAATACACCTTGCTCGCAGTCGGCTGTCAGATCGGAGCACGGGACATCTCGCTCTCGCTCTCTCTCTCTGTCACCGCACCTGCTGCTGGCTCGTTCTCTCGCTCGCACCGCTGTCATCCGTGATTCTTTTTACCGTTCGTTTTTGCTCGCTTGCTGCCAAAAACGTCAGATTTAATCGCACACGAACCGTAGGGAGAGCAGTCCTATTGTTTGCCTGGTGCCCCAGTGTTCGGAAGATTCCGTTTTGTTTCGTCTCCTAATTTTCGTCCCTCCGTTAGCTTTGATGTTGTTGCTGCGTTCGTCGCCGTTGCCGTAGGTTGTGCAGCCGGACGTTGTTTGTCACCCCGTAGTAGTGCCCGGTTTCGCTCGGTTACCTTTTTGGATCGGTTCGTTCGATTCGGTTTGGTTCGGTTTGCGTGACTTTGTGTGGCCAGCCAGGGAACTTCCTTCTGCCCGAAGGCATCGAACCCCAGACCCCACGGGAAAGGCTAATTCGACGAAGGTTCTCAGGTGGGAATCGCCGGGGACGGATCGGTCCCGTGTGTTGTTTTGCAGTGTGCGGGGTGTCTGCTGAATCGAGAAGATCCACCCAGCGCGAGATGAGCTTCTTGTTGTAAGTAATCATCCGTGGCGGACTTTTCCGTGTTCGTTCCACCGGAGAGCGCGAGAGCGAGGAGGAGGACGTTCGCAATACCAAACCCAAACTTAATGTGTTCCTTTACCACCCCCGGAAAAACCCCACCCAAAATCGCAGCCGTTCGAGCAAAACATTTAAACCAAAGAAAAATATCCCGGAGGGCACACACCAGTATGACCTTATGAAACATGCGGCCGCCACGCTCGGTTCTGGCAACCTACGAAACGCGGTGCAGCTTCCGGACGGCGAAGACCTCAACGAGTGGGTTGCAGTGAATAGTAAGTGTGGCCACGCATCGTTGCCTCGGTGGCTCTGGCCTCGTGCTGTGGTGGTACTGTCACAAAATGTGCCTTATCGCCGTGCTGTCCTCCCGCCAGGGTGGGTGGTGGGTTTTCACTAAAGTCACGTTCCGCAGTTCCGAGGCACCACGATGGCTTTTGTTTACTTTTCTTGCCCGCTGCCCGTCACTATCATGCTCAACCTCATTTCCCTCGTTGCAGCGGTGGATTTCTTCAATCAAATCAACATGCTGTACGGCACGATAACGGAGTTCTGCACCGAGGACACCTGCGCCATCATGTCGGCTGGCCCGAAGTACGAGTACCACTGGGCGGACGGCCAAACGGTAAAGAAGCCGATCAAGTGCAGCGCCCCGAAGTACATCGACTACCTGATGACGTGGGTGCAGGACCAGCTAGACGACGAGACGCTCTTTCCGTCCAAAATCGGTGTACCGTTCCCGAAGAACTTCATCAACATCGCCAAAACGATCCTCAAGCGGCTGTTTCGGGTGTACGCTCACATCTACCACCAGCACTTCTCCGAGGTGGTGCGGCTGAGCGAGGAGGCGCACCTTAACACCTCGTTCAAGCACTTCATCTACTTCGTGCAGGAGTTTAATCTGATCGATCGCCGGGAACTGGCACCACTGCAGGACCTGATCGATAAGCTTATCACGAAGGACGGTCGATAAGAAGCGTTCACTGGGAGTCTGAAGCCTGGGGAACCCGTTTGCTAGCCCCGTTTTGGGTGGCGATAGCCTAACAGCTAACACCATCCCTGGAACTGCGATGCCCATGGATTCTTTGGAGTTTGTCCCGCCAAGACACTACTAATCCCTGTCATCCCACCTTCCTTGGCGCACCAAATCGACCACGATACCACTCATCATCATGTGTCTAATTTATTTCCTTTACCCACTCTTCGCTGGAAGTTCTCGAATTTTTACGATTAAAGTACGATTTTAATTTTAAGCTTCCGATCCGACCCGTGGACACTCTGGTCCTACCAGCGAGGGACCGTAATCGTAACGTTTTATGAAAACGTGCTCGTCCAGCCGCGTCCCGGTGTGCGCCGCGGGTTTGACTGCGTGCGTATTGTACATACCGTTGATAGAAAGCCAATTCTCCGTTTCCGGCTCTTCGGATACTCAGCGATCTGCTGTCCCCGTTCGTGATTGTCGCTGGTTTCGTCGTGCTTGTTGCACATTTGGCCAGCAAACCAAACTAGTGTCGGTGTGTGTGTCAGTAACATCCGCCTCGGATGAGATGAAGAATTTGGGCTTTGAAGCTGGGAAAGCAGCTCGGCAATCGTTAATAGACACTCGAGCTAATGTATCGTAAGTGTATAGCAGAAAAGCGGTGGGCAAGTTGAGGTGATCATACTCATTTTACCCCCTAAGCGAAATTAACTCACTAGCCAACCTATGTTGATGTAGCCGCCTTTAGGAAGCAGCAGGTTTTGTGTTAATGCTCGTCCCAACGCACTGCCCCCGAGTGCAACGGATACACTTTCATGCTTCGATTAAGGGGAGCAATTCTGTCGAAAACAGTCGTGGGAACAAAGAAAAATCGCTTTTCTCGCCTCGCCCCTTGGGCGTGGCACGGAATGCCGAAGAAGTGCGACGAGCCGTATGCAAAACACATGGGAAAAAACGAACCGATAATATGCTACAAGCAGCGCCAACAATGACTGAAAAGGAAAAAGGCACAGGGCAGCAGAGGTGTGTAGACAGCGCGAGATACATGATAGATGTAGCTTTTTTTTAAATAATACAAACAGAAGACTCAGCAGCGCAGGGAGCAACCGAACAAAGTGGTATACCGGAGTGCGGCGATTGGCCGCGGCGCGCCTGCGGTGGAGTGTTTTGTCCGCTTCGCCGCCCAGGATCATTCACTGTCCCAGGGCGTGGCCTGCGTGCCCAATGTGTAAAGATATAGCTTAAGAGGGCCACTTTTAGATTTCAAAAGTAGTAACCGCCAAATGTTGGCGAGTTTCAACCTCGGCGGCAATGTGAACGCATTAAAGTATGATAACTGTAGATTTTCTTTTTAAATGGTTTCACTGAGTTTTGTCTTCCACTTTTGTAGTTCTTCGTTGTTGGTGGGGTTACGTGGCCTGTCCGATTTTCCTGTCCGAAAGCTGATAAAATCCGCCCCTATGCACCGTGGGAAATCACAACCTCATCGTGGCCACGATAAGGATTATGCACATTATCAGTTGTGATTTGGACGCGCTTAATCACTCTTATTGGGCTTATATTTTGTTAAACGACTCGTCTCTGAACACTGGTTTATAAATATAAATTTCTTGTTTTTCGTCCGCTTTCTAAAAACGGAACCGCTCATAAATCAAAAACGTTCTGCTGCATTCGAGCATAGAAGGGTGCATTCGTGAGGACCAGTTGCTTCCAGTGATCGGCCAGCTGCTGGTACGTTTCGCCACTGCCACCCAGCTCCGGCGGCAGGTTCACCAGATCCTCTATCGTGGAGCCCTTCTTTGAGATAATCACACGTTCCTTCAGCTTAGCGCTCATAAAACTCCTGTAATCAGATCATTAGCGTGTCGCGGTAACGTCTTCGGATGAAAAGTGGGAAAATCATACCTAAAAACGTTCAGTACGATGTTCACGTGAATCGGTACATTAACGAACTCGAGCAGTTTCGGTTTGCAGGGATAGTTTTCCCAGCTTTCCACGGATCTGAAACCAAAACACAGATAGAATGCTTCTGGTAAACGTGTCGGAGCGCTATACGATCAAACACTTTACACACTTTTTGATCATCGACGGAGGCAGCTGCAGCGCGTGGCCAAGCGTGACGCCTTGCATATCGAAAATGGCCACCACACCGTGCAGAGAGATCGTTTCGTCCAGGTGCATCAACAGGTCGAGAATCATTTTGTCCACTTTGAACACATTGTCCTGCTTGTGGCGCTTGGGATCATGGGCGGAGGTGCGAACGATCACGACCTGGCGGTTTAGTTGGTCTTTTTGCAGCAACGGTAGAAACACGCCGATGTCGAACAGTTCTTGCAGCTCCGGCCGCAACGGATCCCGATCACCAAACCATTCCGTCAGTTTTTCTCTGTTCTTCAGGAATCTGCAAATAAGCATCCATCACGATTAACGTTTCCACTGCACTCTTTTGAGAAACGCGTACTTACGTGGTGAGTTTTTGTTTCGTCTTATCAATGTTGTACTTCGTGGTCCGTAGGAAGTATAGAATTAGCTTCGATTCGGGCGGAATCTGAACCGACGGTCGCTCCAGCTGCAACCACTGCTCGATCGTCGCAATGCTGGCGGTTCGCAGCTCGATCGTTTCCTCCACACCATTGCCCACCGGCACAGGAGCGCTCGTGATTTCCTGCCTCATGGCGACTGTTTTCCGGCGCGAGCTGACACTGTCCCATTCGCGCTAGGCGAGATTAGTAAAGTACACGCGGCTGGATGGTGCACGTTCTAATGCGGACGTGCGAACGGTGCTAGCGCGACGCGAGCCGTCTTGATGTATCTGATTTCTATTTTGTGATAACGGTTGATAAGACTCAGTTAGGAGGTAAGGCGAGTAACAACAAACCTCAATTAATTAGAGCATTGTAATGGAACGAGATCGCCAACGAGAGCAAGTAGCGCGCGCACACTCCGTTCAGCCAATGCGGTGAGACAATTCACAATTAACGGTACATTGTCTTGGTATGCTCCGTGTGGGGCTACTGCTTGATAATATGCTCCAAATTCGATGGAGAAACCGGCGCACGCTAGCGCATTTATCGCAAACGCGCAAGCGGCCCCAAGCACTAACGCTCGCGCATCGAAGCGCAACGCAAATCTTCTCCAGAGGAACGTCAGCTGTTGACGTTTGTTGACATTTTTAAGCAAAACAAAGCTGACGAGCGTTCCGTTCGTGGTTCGGAGATTGTGGACCCGTGATGAAAAAACCGGCAAAGCCTGAAAATCATATTTTGTGGATCGACGGAACGATACACCACGGGATTGCATAGCTTGTTAGGTGGTTGTTTGAGCCGAAACTGTTTCAGTGTTCGTCTTGGAGTCATTTTCTCATACACACACAGTCATACACACACAGAAAAGAACACTCGGTGTAATGCATTTGATGGAATAGCGAAAACAGTAAGTTTAAAATCAAGCAAATCAGTTGTAAAATCAATCAATAATCTCTCGGCACGTTTGTACAGCGTAAACAGAGCAGCGAGAACATAGCAAAGAGATGACTCATCTTGTGAAAGGCTTGGCATGATTACGGGTTTAGTCGTGACCTCTGTTATTCTAATCTAAAACGTCCGTGGAGAGTTTTGTCACTATGGCCTGTACCAGTTGTGCGAAATCGTTTGGATTCTTCAACAAAGAGGTAAAGAGACCTACCTGCTTGAAATATAAAAAGATAATGTTCACCCCCTTCTTTCCTCGATGCCTCACTCAGCACGGCTGCCCGGTTTGCAAATATTCCTTCTGCTCGGGCTGTCTAAAGCACAAACTAGTCCGTGATGGAAAAAAGCTGAACGTTTGTCTGCGTTGTGTTAAACTGTCTGGCGCCAGCGATGATGTCACAAAACCCTCAGCAGCACCAAAGGGCGCCTCAGTTAGCCAAACGCCAAGCAAGCCCAAGGAGAACGAACCAGAACCAGCACCGGAGGGGCCAATCCAGAACGATGACCAGCTTATAAGAAGTAAACTAGCGGCACTGAAAGTAAACGACAGCGAGAATCCTGGTGTGACTGATCCATCGCTGCCATGCACCGAGCTGGGGGGAAACATCGACATCGAACGACGGTTGGCTGCGCTGAAAGGCGTCGAGTATAAGGATTACACCAATGCACCGCAGCACTTTATGGCTCCCGATCGCCGGACGGAGGAACAAAAAGTGCAGGATTTACTTGGACAATTTGCGAACGAGACCAAACTTGATGGCGCGCTGGACAGCCGACGCACAGAGCAGGATGAGGAAATTGTGAAACGTTTGGAAGTGCTCAGGGAATTTCCCGTGGCTGGGCAAACAGACGGTGGTACGCAGAAGAAAACTACGCCTTTGCCGCAGAGCGATTCTGATTCCGATAGCTTGAAAGACGAAGAAATGGCACGCAAGCTGGCGCAAAGGTACGTCGAAGAGAGCAAACTGGACTCGAAAATGGGCACAAGTGATACTCCTGATCGCACACCGAGTTCCGGTTCTCTGCCTGACGATCCTGACGCACCTTTGCCGTGGTGCACAATTTGCAATGAGGATGCCGTTCTTCGGTGCCGCGGGTGCGATGATGATCTTTATTGTAGGTCGTGTTTCAAGGAATTTCACTACGACGAAGATCCGCAGGAGCATCGAACCGTCCCCTTTGTTAACAAAGGTAGAGCATCTTGATGTGTAACCTAAGAAAGTCACTCAAGACGCCTAGAAGTCATTATAAATCTGTTATTTCGCATTATAAAATAAAGAAACCTGTTCCCGTACGTTTACATGGGCAATTTTATTCGTTACAAGACACGAATGACCCGAATACATGTTATGTTGAAGGATAATATTTGAAAACAAAAGTGAAACTTGGAAATCAGTTTGCAGAGTAGAAGGGCCACTATCAACTTATGCTGTCAATGCCTTATGCCACAACTAGTCCTCAGCTTACGCTGTACAAGCTATACCCTAGGAAAAAAAGCCTATGATTCTGCCTCAGTGACTTTGCTCTTCTTTTTCTTCTTCTTCTTCGGCTCGCCGTTCGCAACGTCGGCCGTCTGGTCCAGATCGACAGTGGAACCGTTCAGCACCGACTCGTCTGCACCGTTAGTGGAACCGTTCTGCGCACTAACGTTCGCTTCATCGTTCTTACGCTTGTTCTTCTTCTTTTTCTTCTTTGCTGCGGCCTGCTGCTCAGAAGCGACCGCAATGGCTTCCTGCATCACCTCCAGATTCTTGCGAGGCGTTTCACCAGACTCGTAAAACTTCAGCCGATCCTCGACCTGCTGCTTGAGCGCTTCACCAAACACGGTGGTCGGGTTCTCGGCGAAGCAATCGATCCGCGAAGCGATAGTGCACTTGTTAGCGAGGAAGCGCGAGATGCGTCCTTTGTTCTTTGCGTTCGCGCGGCCAATGAACGTGGAATTGAACAACAGTCCATACTTTGGTGTGTTGCTCTTGGTTTTCAGCGCCCGGAACAGAGCCTTTTCGGCACCCAGGATCTGTACGGTCGAAGCGGGGTACTTGGCCAGGTTCGTGAGACTGCCTGCCTTCGAGATGAGGCGTGCTCCGACCTGATCACCGATCAGTGTCTGCAAATTCGGGGCGACATTGTGCATCTTCGAGTGCAGGTAGCCGGACAGCTGCTGCCGGTAGTCGGACAGGTTAACGACACGCTTGGCGAACATTTCAATGTTCAGCAAATCGATTACCGAGATGTCCATGCCCATGGACATCTTCGATGCGTCAATAACGGCTTGAGCCTTCTCCGAGTCCATCAGTATCTCCTCGAGCCCCTCCAGACTGTCCTGAGAGAGCGATTTACGGTCCTTGATGAAGTGCGCCACTTTCGCGAACATGTAGTTTTCCGGCACAATTTTCACCAGCTCCGGAAAGTGGTACGAGTACCACTCGCGGATACGCATCGAAAACGTATTGATGTCCTTATCGAGCTGATCGAGCAGCGCGATCGACTGAATGATCATATTATCCGAACGGTGCACATTGAACTTCACTTTGCAGCGCGAATAGCTATGACCGAGACCGAGCTGGGCAACTGCTGCCGATTGTTCGGAAAACCCTTTCACCAAGTTCGGGAAATGGTGGCGAATGCCACGCAAAATCTCCGGCACTGCACCGATATGCGAGCACTGCACGCCGAGCGCTTCAGCGATGGCCGCACCCAGCTTGGGGTCGGCAACACCGAGTGTGGCTGCCTTCTTCTTTGACGATTTCGGTAGCGTTGTGTCGAGGAAAGCGGACAAATCGTCGGGCAGCAGACCCTCCGAGATGGCGTTCACATTGTTGAGCGCGGCCACGGCCGTTTTGAACGGATGGAAACCGACCAGCTTTACGATCGCATTGAAACGGGACAGGTCGAGGATGGACGCTTCTACCTGCGGCAGCAGCATACCGATCTCTTCGAACTCCTTCACGCCGAACAGTGCGTACCCTGCCGCGTGCTCGTACAGCACATGGAGCGCCTAAAGACGAATCAAAACAAACATAAATCAGATTGTGGATGAAGACAACGATCGTTGACTTTAATCGCGGAAAGAACCCTACCATTGCTGCGCAAATTTCAAACCAAAAGTGGACACAAACAACGCTTATTTTCTTTATTTAATCGTCCAAAATTACTGCTCCATACCACCACAAGACCGGGGTGATTTCGGAACACAACATGCGCAAAGGAATGACAGCAACCGGAAGTTTACGGTTTGCTCTAAAGGTTGTCTGTCAAGCAGCGCACTCTGGCGGAAAACACCATAACCAAGGCTCCTGAGTTGACAGCTGCATTGTTTACGAAAACATTGCAGAGAAAACACCTTCGAGAAGCTGATTTTGCTGGGGACCTCCGAAAGAAATAATAGTTTCACGTGAAAAGCCAGGCACAGAGCGCACCAAGGATGGCGTACTACAAGGGAGCAGCCTCGGAGGGTGGCCGCGCGGCCCAGCTGATGAAGAGGCGCGAGCTGGCCCAACAGGAGGTCGAGTTTCGCAAAAAGAAAATCGAAGAGGATCTGAAGGTGAGCAACATCGAACACAAATTTGCGGCCCATTACGATGCGGTGGAGCAGCAGCTCAAAAGCTCCACCATCGGGTTGGTCACCCTGGATGAGATGAAGGCCAAGCAGGAGGACATCGTGCGCGAGCGCGAGAAAAAGCTGGCCCAGAAGAAGGAGGAGAAGGACAAAGAGAAGCTTAAGGCGCTCGAGGCGAAGCTGGCGGAGAAGGATCGCCAGAAGCGACAGATACTGGCCCTTTCGTTCGATCCGGACGATGAAAACGGGGAAGACGACGACAACGACGACAACGACGAAGGCGACGACCAAGAAACGGAGCCTGGGAAGAGAAAGCATTCGGGCGAGGACAGTGGAACCGACGAGAAAGAGGAGATACCATCCTGGCGAGATAAGGTACCGAGTGGCTCCAAGAAAATTCGCAAAAATCCCGACGTGGACACTTCGTTCCTGCCGGACCGTGAGCGCGAGGAGGGTGACAATCGGTTGCGCGAAGAGTTGCGCCAAGAGTGGGCCATGAAGCAGGCGACCCTGAAGGACCAAGAGATTACGATCACATTCAGCTACTGGGACGGTTCTGGCCATCGTAAATCGGTCGCCATGAAGAAGGGTACGAAATGGCCGCCCCTCCGGATCATATTTCTTCATCACACCTAACTAATGTTTGCTTTCTTGCGACCAACAGGAAACTCCATCTACCAGTTTCTGCAGAAATGCCTCGAGATGCTGCGTAAGGACTTCAGCGAGCTAAAGACGGTGATGGCCGACCAGCTGATGTACGTGAAGGAGGATTTGATTCTGCCGCACCACTACACGTTCTACGACTTTATCGTAACGAAAGCGCGCGGTAAGAGTGGTCCGCTGTTCAACTTTGACGTGTTCGACGATATCCGTATGATCAGCGATGCGACGGTCGAAAAAGAGGACTCACACGCCGGCAAGGTGCTGCTGCGGTCGTGGTACGAACGGAACAAGCACATTTTCCCCGCATCCCGCTGGGAACCGTACGACCCGACGAAGGTGTACGATAAGTACACGA
Organism: Anopheles cruzii; assembly: GCF_943734635.1. Classification (NCBI taxonomy): domain Eukaryota; kingdom Metazoa; phylum Arthropoda; class Insecta; order Diptera; family Culicidae; genus Anopheles; species Anopheles cruzii. The sequence continues at coordinate 28,174,942 of NC_069145.1, forward strand.
TCAAGGATAAAAGCAAGAAGTAACGAGTAGAACCATAAGTTAGGAGGTGACCCCGAATACAGCTGTAAGTGTGCCCATAACGGTGTCAGTTTATTGTGAATCTGCCAGAAAGTTGCCGGCCCAAAATACACGCGACTGGGCAGCGAATGAAAGAAAGCAAAATTTAATATTTAAATGTTAATAACACGGCTCAGTTTCTGCACGCGGTTCAGCAGTATGTCGCCCTGTTTGATGGTGGCCTGATACTGCCAGTTTTTGCTGTCCGGCCGATTCGTCTCCACAATGCCACCGACACGGTCCACCCGGCAGTGCAGTCGACCGGCCGAAATGAACCGCGACAGCTCGCTATCGATGTAGTCCACACTGACGCCGAACGCTTCCGCCATGTACTGCAGCGTGAGCGACCGGTACGACTCCAGCAGCTGCGTGTACGCCGAAATGCGCATCTCGCGCACATAGTAGCGATAGTGCGGATGGAACAGGATATCGTTTCGCAGTACCGTTTCGACCGTGGCGAGGTGCTTGAAGAAATCCCCGTACTGGCAGTTGTACAGCGAAAATAGATACTCCTTCACGTCCGGTGTCTGGTGCAGCACCTCCTGTATTTCCGCACCCTTGATGACCTTATCGCGCAGTTCGTTGCGCGGCAAACTGATCATGGCCACGTACACCGTGTAGCGGACGAAGGTCGAGTACTCCATCAACTCGTAGCTCGTGAAGGTGCTGACGGTGTCGAGGAAGAAGTTGGCCGCCGCCTTAAAGTCCCGGATCGCGATGCAGTAAGCACCCTGGTACACCTTCAGACGGTTGCGCCGATCCCAGTCACCGCCCTCCTCGATCAAGTACTTGGCCTTCTCAATGTTGCGCGTGATGAGATCGTGGTCGAGGTAAAACAGTCCGATGCGAATGTTGTGAAACACAATGTCCAGCCGGTGGCCCAGCGAAACGGTCTTATCGTACGTCGTGCGGAAGGCGGAGATGGCGCGGTCTTTGTCCCCGATCCGGCACAGATATTCCGATTTGCGCAGGTTCGCCTCCCGGACCTCCATTTCGCCGAGATTCTTATCCGCGTCCTCGATTGCGGCATCTAGCTGCTCCAGCTTCTTGCGATTCGTTTCGCGCATTTCGCCCAGCAGTTTCTGGTCGACGGGCCAGCTCAGATCGTTGCACACTTCCTCGTACCACGGCGCCATATTTTCGGCCCGGATCGCCGCCAGCAGCTTCTCGGACAGCTTCTTGTCCTGCCGGAACTCGGGCAAGCTGAGGAGAAACTTGACCTGCGACAGCTCCAGGTTAGGGTTTTTCTCCAAACCCTGCTCTTCGAGGTTCTCGGCAGGCATTTTGGATAGACTTGCGGCTTCTGCTAACAAACGGCAATTATCGAAATACGTATTACCCGGATGCGACGGAAACAGATTGAAATTCGTAAAAATAAACACGCAACAATGAAAGTCGCAGTAGATTCTGAAACTCACGAACGCGATTGAAGCGAGATTTTAGCAATGTCATCGGCTGTCATCGGCCCAAGGTGTGTATTGCCAGGGTGAGACGTTTCGTGTGCGCCCAATTTACTTTTCAACCCGCGAAACCGAGCTAACAATGAAACGGCCGTTGCTTTAGCTCAGTTGCTGACCGATAAATTTCGATGCTAGAAAATGCGCTGTAGAAAAATAAATGCCTGAGCTGGACGGCGTATACGATGTTGAATGGCGCAGGATATGTTCCTGCTTAATCGGCAAATGGCCCACAGAGATTTGAACCACCAAACAACTGAGGATGTGCTTAAAGAATTACTTCGTTTAAACACGCTTAAATGATGAATTTGTGTCTTGCGATACACTTTAAGTGGAAATCAACGATCGCACGAATTTGGGCCCAAAAGTCCGGCCCAAACAGAACGAAACATACTTTGTGCGAATTGTTACACTTGAACGTCCTCGGTGATCGCCGCTCCACAAGGCGCGATAATCGTATGCTAATTAGTCATGCAACCATCACAGATGATGAATGATCTAACGGAAATCTCGTTTTTTCATGAATCGTCTGAGAATGTAAAACATTCGATTACACAACGCGGATTAGCACACGGAAAGAAAAACAACAAAACAATACTTCCTTGTCTCGAATCTTCGGCCGGCCGGTCTCAAGCATGTGTTATCACCGGGAGATTTGCAAATGCGAGAATACTAATTGTTTGCGCCTCAGGCGGCGACACATGTTGCGCAGGCACGCCACCCATCGAGTAAACAAACCGAGATCGGTCACCCGATTGCCAGCCAACTCCCAAGTTTGCCAGCGCGTCCGGTTCTCCGGTTGGATTTAACGATAAACCAAGCCCTTGATGCCCCGGCTCCGGCACTTCACCGAACGCCGTGAAACGTGTAAACACTCAAAACGCAGCGTGGCGCGTGCGATGGCGAAGGCTTTTCGCGCGAAATGACGCACCACCGGGAAAGGTGTTGGCTGCGGACCACCGCTTCGGTTGCTTCGGTGGCTTCGGTTTCGTTCGACTCCGGCCAAGGAGACTTCTTCGCGACGGCCAAACATAGCCTAATTTATGCAAAAATTAATGGTCTCCCCGATGATGATGGGGCTATGCTGTGTTTTTGGAGAATTACTTCACACCTTGCTCCGAATTCCGCCGTTCGGGTGCGTGTGAAAGTAACTGCAAAAAAACCCACCGGTATGTCGAAAATTGCCGACCATCACAACGACTGATCCAGCATCCAGCACCCAAGATCATCCGACGATCTTCCAGTGTTTAGCCCGCGCCGGCCTGTGTGTTGGTAGCGGCGGCGCGACATTGCAACAAACGCAGGCCGCGAGTTTTTCGGAGCGCAGCGAAAAAGATACACAATTAAGCATAATGAGGACTACCACAGGACCACAGAGAGAACCAGAGAGAGAGACAGAGGGGCCGCACACACTCACGCGTGAACACTATACGATCGGATCCATTCAACATAAGCGAAACAATCCCGAATCGGAGAACGAGATGGAGCGACGTAACGCAACCGTTCGGCATCGCACTCCGTCGTCCCAGAGATGGTGGCGGTCCTTCGGCGGTGGCGACGGCGACGATGGCTGCCTCTCGCTTCCACACGCCAACCGATGAGGTAACCAGCGGTATCCGCAGGTGGACGCAGCAACCCACCACCCCTGAGGCCAGCCGACGATGGCGGCGGCCTCAGTTTCGGTTCGCTCGTCCACCGGAGATCAGTTGCAGCGCGATCACCGACCGAGTTGGTGCACTTCTCGGGTCGTTACCAGCCAGCGTTACTAGCCGTGTGAAGCTCTCCTGGAGAGCGCCCGAAACCTCCCGTGTGTGTGAACAAACCTTTCCCCTCCTTGGTGTGCTTTACTACCGACCGGAGCGTGTACCCGTCGCGTCGCGTCGGTTTGGTGTGGTTAGTGCCATTTTCTACTACCCCTCTACGCCTCCCCTCGCGGGTCCCTCTGCTCTGGGGTAAATCTGTGTCACCCCGCGGGGCCTATCGCGGTGCCGCGTGCGGGCGAACGGACGACGACGGACCCCTGGAAGGTCCAGGTAGTGGTTTCCCCCCTTTTCGGTCGGTCGCATTCGGTACCCTTTCCCCGTGCACGCTCGTACCGATCACCGCAGCGGCGCACCCCCCCGTTCGGCGTGATCCGTCGTCAATCGGTCGGTGCCGAGCCGAGAGCGACGATCAGCTAACGGTGACCGATTAATACGCAACTTCGGGGAGTCCGCGCTGGCTGGCTAACTGGCCACCTGGTTTTCCCCCCCGGGTTCCCACCCACAGGACGACGTACCGCGGAGGAGGGTGCAACATACCACTCTTCCCGACAGCGAGAGCGGTTCCCGACGCTCCCCGGCCTCGGCCTAGTTTTGACTTTTCTCACCTCCACCTCCTCACCAGCCAACCCGCTTAGCGATGGCATTTTTTGGCTATCGGCGCGAGGTGATTGTGACTTCTTTCTTCTTCGACACTTGTTCCTTTCACTCACCGGCGGCGATGGTCACACTCCCCGACGTAGCGGCGGTTTCGTTTCGTTCGACACCTTCAACTCTTGAAGATCAATCGAGAAGACTTTGGCCGCCGCCGTCATCGTCGTCGAGGCGTGCGTTGAAGTCACCAATGGTGCGCGATCGACTAACATTGGACGGTTCGAAGGATGCGCAAAAAATGGAACGAAAATAAACAACAACAAACCCAACCCAGAAGGTTCGGTGACCGTGAATGGACTTGCAAAAAACGTGCCGATGGCGTGTGGCCACAGCAAAAAGAACCGTGGCCAGCTTTGCGCAACGCACGGTTTGTCGACGGCAACGTGGAGTGCAGCTTGCGGCAGCAACGAAAAGCAGAAAAGGGGGACAAGTGAAAAGAAAGGAAAAGCGAACCGCGAACGCAAAACGGGGAGAAGGCGAAGCACAAACAAAAGTGAATCTTTTGGCACACGTCGGCGGCCACTGATGCTGTTGCTGAGGCTGCGACTGCAGTTTCTGTGTTCTCACATGTTGCTCGCCGTTTCTTCGCCAACTTGTCAATGCTGTTGCGCTGGTGTTGTTGTGTCAGTTTGCATTGTTGTTGTGTGGCCATCTGGCCCCCACACAGTCGTGTTCTCCTTTTGTTTCTCTATCTCTCCTCCTCGGTTGGTTTAATTGGTTTATCGCTCTCTTTGAGTGCCACCGAGTGCGGTGTAATGTTGCATTGTGTGCTGTATTTTTTTGCTGTATCTTTGTCAGTTGTCGTTTTGATTTAATCTTAATTTTAATGCGGTTTCTTGGGGCCGGGTGACCATTGTCTTGGCCGTGTGCGCGTCTCTACTCCATTTCTGTTCCTCTACCGATCACACACACTGCAGCAGACGCAAGCTTGGCGATCGGTATCATGACTTCATCACTCAAGACATCATCATCGCTCGCACACTGATCCGAAGGAGGCCACCGGTTGCGGGCGCGTGCACGCGCATTATGCTTTCCTTTGCGCCGCGCGCCGAGAGATGAGCGTTACATAAGGGAATATTGTCTAATTTTTCCCGGCGCCGACTGAAGCAATCCCGACGATTCGGCTGCCCGCCCGCTGATAGTGGGCCGTTTTTTGTCGCGAAGTGATTTTTGCAACCTGTGGCGACGGGTTCGCCTCCTCTACCTGTTGACCGACTTCTGAAGAAGGTAGCAGCCAGCGCGAAAACGCAGTCGTCGGTCGCCGGGATCGCTGCTGTGCTGCTGCTGCTGCGGTGTGTGTCTGTGTGTTGGCTCGTTTCCTACCGAAAGTGAAGGTGATCGCGACGAAAGGAACAAAACCACCACCGACGGGCGGGAAAGAAAGACACCGTCAGGCAGCTGCGCGGCGCAATTGGTTCGCGGTTCGAAACTCAAACCCAAATGCCCCGGCGCGGGAAAGCGCGATCTGTTTCGCTCCGACCGGGCAGGAGAGCGGCAGTGGAGGACGATGCGGAGTGAGTGAGTGCCGTCGTCAGCCGTCAACGAAGCCGTTCGTTCCCTGGCCACCGCGAGTGTGTCGCGAGTCGCGTTAAACTTGAACTAGTTTCGTGTGCCGCGTGTCCCGGTTCATGGTGCCCGTGCTCGTGTTGCATGTTGCGGGCGAGAGGATTATCGAAAACACACGGCGCGCCCACAACGCACTTGACTAAGCGTATTTGTTTTGCAATACTCGGTGTGTTTGCGTAAAAAAGAGTGTGTTGTGTGTTTGTGTATCCGAATATTGTGTGGTGTGTGTGTGTGTTCAAAATTATAAAATTAACCCAGTTAACGAAAAGAAGAAAAAAAGAAATGAAAACAATACTCATTAGTGTGCAAAATTATGCTTAAATAATCGATCACTCTCGGCTGACCCGGGCGGCTGATGACGGACTCTTTTCTAGTACGGAGGAATACGAAAAAAAACCGAGTGGATTGAACTTGAAATTCGAAAGGGTTCGTCGCCTGCACACGGCGGTGTGCAGTCTTTCGTTCGCTTTTGCGCTCTACCGAAGCGTCGTTAGAGTACTAATGAGACATCGGTGCTTCGGAGGTTAAATGTACTTGGAAGCAAACAACAAAAAATATGGCAAATCCGATTCACGTACAATTGCACGCCGTCAGTACGCGCGGCTAATGACGGAAGGAGCCGGCACCGGGCAAACCCGGGCTGGCTGCCGGCGTGGACCGCGGGTCGGTTGAGCGATTTCTTTCGACTTTCTTATTCTTGGCAAACCCGATGGCCTTGCGGCCACCGGTGATGCAACAGTGTGGCGGTGGCCAACTGAAATGTTATGACAGCGTGTACGCAGCGCTCCGTGGAAGGCGGCGGGGCGCGTTCAAGGCAGAGGCGCAGATTGCAAGCGTGCCCCCACGATCGCTGTCGGTCACCGACTCACTCGCTCACTCCCCTCTCTCTCTCTCTCTGGATTTCTCTTTCTCACGTTCGCCATGCTTAATGTCGCCAGCAGCTGGGCGACATTGCGCCGCGCGGACCCGACGATCGCGGAATAATGTACCGACCCACCGCTGAAGGCTTGGCGTCCGCCACGAAGCGTGGTCAAGCGTGAGGGACGGGATTGAGCGTTTGTGGGACCAAACGACGATCGGTTACGATGATCGACGGGGCGTGGAAAATTCTCATCAAAATCACGACGCATCGACGCATAATTTACTTCGTCAGCTCCGACAGCAAGCGAGATGGAGAACAATTAGTCGGAAGCTCATTACGTTCGGCTGTTCTAACGTCCGTTTAACGCGGTAGCTCTCTGGCACTTACAAGCCGTCAGCGATTGGTTATCTGTTTTACATATGAGTGAACAGATTGACCACTTATTCTGTTCTTTGCGCATGGCGGCCAATTTGGCTACCCGGACTAATTGTGTTTGCAAACAACACATCCTTTTAGTTCCTTTGGACCATCACATTAAAATAATGCACTCATTTAGAGTTAAATCTATTTTTAAACGGTGGTCCATCAAGGGGCCGGTCAGTTCGATCGCCGGTCCCGAATTGTTGCGGCTTTCGCTCGAAAAGGGACTCCAGTAGTGGTACCATGGCCAAGAAATACGTCGAAAGGCGTTGCTGAGGCAACCGAGCCGACGATCATGCGACGATCGCCGCCAATCGCGGATGCTGTAGGGCAAACAGGACCGGTTTTGGGCCGGGGTTGGGCTGGTGGCTGCCTGGAAACTCGAAACCAACCGCCCATCGCCGAGGCGGATGTCAGTGATCTTGAAAGGCTTGTTCAACCATTCCGGGGCGTCTCTCTCTCTTATTTTGTGAGGCACCTGGGTGCCGAGGGGTACACTGGTCTAACCAGGCCACCGGGTGGCCAGAAGTGTGTCACCATGTAACAGGGCCGGGAATGGTCACCACAAACACCACGTCCCACGGCCGGGGTTTCGTTTTCTGTTACGCCATCGGGGTGGGAAACGGATTGAATGGATCGCTGCCGGAGTGTGAATTGATATCGCAAGCAATGGCAGCGGACACGAGTTGCGTCTACGATGGAAACCGGCAGAATAGAATCGAGCAGTTACCGAGCCCCGATGGAAAATGGTGATAACATGCGTTGCGCTTTCAAAACTATCGCCCGAATTCATCTCCTATACGTGAGCGCAATTAGCGGGCCAGACGCGCGATTGATAGTGCTCCGCTACGCGTAATCGTTTTCTGATGAACCGCCACCGTAGCCGAGACGTAGCAACAGTTTTGTATAATTATAAACAACCACCCGGGAATCGATTTTAAATTATCTAATGCGTATGCCGCAGTCCATTATTTCCACGAAGCCAGCTTGAGGCAAAGGACATCGGCCCAATGCGATTTACATATTTGTCTGGCGAAAAGGGTCTGTTCTTTACGAAAAGTTGTATCACCATTCTCGAGCAGCGGGGAGTCGCGACTCTACGCAGCTACGTGGCACCTGCTGGTGGTCGAACCATGTTCATACATTATTCATAGGCCCTGCCTGATTACATAAACCTCGTAAGGAAGTTCACAGTCACACGCTAGAATAGGGCGTCCCAATAAAGATTCGATGATCTGAGAGGAGAGGATCACCAAAGGAGTGCGATAATTCGTGATTAAAAAAGGGGTTGTTGCCAGCTCGCCGTTAACGGCTAGGTTTGGCGAGGAGTCGACCTTTCAATAAGCCATGGTTTCGTATTGTACCAAGCCCGCATGTTCTTTAGAAAGAAACAAAATCATTCTTTCGATTTTATTTTTTGAATAGATATTGTATTATCTTATGGAGATGCTTCTCCAAGATTAGTTTGAATATGTTCCATCGCGTTAGATCTATCTATCTATTGGTGGCGCGAACGCCCGATTCGGGCTATGGCCGCTTGTATCGAGACCCTCCAGCTGTCTCGGCCTACTGCCCTGCCTCTCCAGTCTGCTACACCGAGCAGGTCCTCGCTGGCGTTACGGACGCTGTCCTCCCATCGGGCTCTTGGCCTACCGACTGGTCTCCTGCCGTGTACCGTTCCCAATAGCGTTTTCTTTATCGCGTTAGATGGCACTATAAATTGAGCTGTTACGAACAAACTTGTTAGACCTGACAGTTTGGGCAGTTGAAACATAAAAATGGTTGAAAACTGACCTAAAACCGGTAATTTCTGGAACTTTTTTAACAAACTGAATGTCGATACAGACACAACAAACCATCATTTAATTGATGGTTATTTGGAACATTGTCTAGTAAATGGATGTTTCGCCATTGGAATTTATACGTAGATTAAAGGCGGATCATGTATAAAAAGCAACTGATATCCGACGAAAGGGATCATTTGACGTTAATAGCACGCCAAACCTTTCATCAATCAAATCTTCGACAGCCACACGTATTTTGTGTTACGTGCAAAGAATCGAAAATGTTACGATTACTCTTATAAGTAGTGCTAACGCATTATGATTCCCCGAACGAGAGGAAAATGTTACCCATTTACTTCGTCTTAAATTTCTCGCCGAATTTGGTCAACTACTTTTAGACTATTATCAATCAATTAAATAAACCATGCCACATCGTAGCCTGCCCTATAGCCGTGCCTTGATTCAACTATGCTCAATAAAAGAATTAGTGTTGGGTGCGATTAACGTTTTTATTTCCCAAAAAATCCATTCTGACTTAACGAAGTTGACGGTGTCGGTTAGCAATAAACAATAAAAACGATAAATCAAACACAACACGTATGTAGAGCCTTCAAACCTTCTAATCTAACCTTCGAATAACGCAATCAGTTAGCTCAGTGATCAAATGTGTCACACCGAACAAACCGGAGCTTAGAGAAAGCCCGCGGAGGCCACCAGCGACAACTTAGAGTCATTCTCCTCTCGGGGTCTGACACAAGGATGGGGTGGGTCTGGGTGTATTTGCGGATGGCCAAGCATCGATGAGGGACATTCGAACCGCACACTTCATTGCATGCCGACCCCGAGAAGCGATTGGAGCATCATAAAGTCAATTACACTAAATTGGCCCAAAAACGGCTAGGCTCAGTGCCTTCGGTAACTTCGGTTTTCCGAAAAATTCAAACTTTCGGTGGCTGCCGAAACGCTTCACGGCTTCACAAGGGGTCTCATGTTGAGCATGGTGTTCAGGGGTCTCGTCGAGCCTCTTGATTACTCAACGAAGGTTCCGTCCTGTCATCTGCTGCACCCAATTTCTGGCCTCCAGTGCCCAGAACCGCTCGGCGGAGCCATTTCGTCCGGTGTCACTCGTTGATCAAACGGCATCCCTGACGCAACGCGCGAGGTGATCCGGAGACCCGGCCCGTACGGGGACGCATACGTCGTGGGGCCGCGCAGGGGAGGACGTCCGGTACGAGGAGCCCGAGAGGAGGGAACCCGGTGCAGCGCGGATCGCTACGTTTTTGAAGGTGATCCGGTGCGCGAAGCAAATGAACTTCAATGGAAGCCCCTTGCCGGCCCCTTCCACTGCCCCTCCGCCGACAGGAACCTTAGCCGCCGCCGCCGCCGCCGCCACTGGGGTTGCTGTTTTCGCAACCGGCGATCGCGACCGAACCGGTTCTAGGGGGAGAACGGAGTGCGGGCCACGTTCTTGCGGGCCGGGGGTGCCGGGGACCGGTTGGCCAGCCTTTGGCAGCCTTGGGCCGCGACGGTATTGGAAGTTTGATTTGGAAATTCGCGCAAACCGTTCGCGGGGGGCGCCACTCGGTGGTGCCACCGGCGGCCACCAACAATTGCCATCATGCGCGGGCCGCCCCACGGGTAGGTGGTAGGCCGGGTGGTGAGCGACATGCGCCACGCAACTATCGGCCACGAACGCGTCTAATCACCTTGAGCGGTGCCCGCGTCGGTGCGAGAGTGTGTGGCGCAATGGCTGGGCCGCCGTGAAGTGAACTGTGAACCAATTAAACGGCGACCCCCGGGGGACGTGGTGGTGCCCCGCGGGGAGGGGCAGTTATTCGGTAGCTCACGGGCTGCACGATTTTCAGCAGCCGCCGCTGCCCTCGCCGCCGCCGCCAACGATGATGATGATGGCGGAGGACTAATTACAAGCGCTATGCGATTGCATAAATCATACACACATTACGCGAGGATTTAAACGACCGGAAGGACTGCAGAAGTGAGCGAGATAGAGAGAGCGAGGTGAGGTTGGAGTTGGTACTGCTCAGGCGGAGGCTTCTGCGTGCCGATTGCCGAGCAGGCGTTAGGTTGCACATTTTGGCGTGACTTGCGCCCGCTGGTTCCGCAATTGACGTCTTCCGATGATTACACAGCTGAAGATGAAGCAGCAATTGTCCGTCACCCGGCGCGATCCATGAGTGTTCGCAAACCGGTCCGAAAATGGCAGCATCCCGAAGCAACAGCCCCTTCGAGGACGCTTGGGACCGCTTCAGAGCCGACTTGATGATGATCGATCACGCTCGATCCTGCGGTACCTGCTCGGTACGGAGCACCACCTGGCGAGGGGCGAGGGGCAAGTACTTGAGCGCGAGTAACTTATCGAACCATCCGCCGTCCCCCAGCCGGGTGTGCGTGACCTTGGACGGGCGATTATGTTCAAGTTTGCTTCATTAATCGACGACAACGGCGTCGGCACGGAGCGCGCGACGGTACAAGGGCGACCTCTCCTGGAGCTTGGAACCAGCCACGGCGACACCGTGTCAACTGGAACGCCGGTTCAACGGTGGCTACTGGGAACTACATTCCTGGGCCCGCGGGCAGGGAAGTACACGCCGGGAGCTAACCGATACAGTGCCGGCAAATGCCGACCTGGCGCAGGGTGGGCGTAAAAAAAATGAATGTCTAGCTACACACCTTACATCACCTCCGGTGGCCACTGTGACACAGTTCCAAATCCAGCCATCTCACACAACGGACGGAAAAATATTGATCCGACCGGGGGCACTGTTCGGGCACTGCCGATCGACCGATCGGTCGGGAGTTATATAAACCTTCCTCGCTGTCTGTCTAATTCCACGGCCAAATCTTCGCCGTGTGTCGCCACCGTTTTGTCAGAATTACTCTATTTGACTGTTTGCTTAAACTTTTCACATACATCACTTCTGGGGGACCGGGCCAGATGGAATAGGTAAAGTCACGTGGATCCACTCGGTGGACCCGGACCACCCCGTTTGGACGATAACTGTGGAGTGTGTTAGCTTATTGGTGTCGTAAAATCAAAAAATGGTTCCAAACGTCAAATGCGTAGCAGTGATCCAGTCGTTCTGACGCGGCTTCCAAAACACTCTCCCGACCGATCGCTGGTGGATCGCTGGTTATGGCAACCTGTTTGACGTCGGCAAGTTGTTCAAGGATCATCATTAGGTCATTGTCCGCCCACCGTGTGGCCGTGCTCGGGCTTCCGCAAGAAGCCACCAATGTCAAGCAGCGGAACGATAATGATGGACGACGCCTCTGTTGCCGGCGGCAAACTTGAACCTCTGGTGGGATCTGTTAATTAAACAGGAACGAGTCGTGTCGAGTTCTGATTTCTTCCGACGCTGCAAATTTCTAGCTTGTATAAATGACTTCCATGTCACTTTGAACGTTAAATTTTGATACGTTTTCTAGCTCCCCGTATCGGAAAGTATGTAACGAAGCGACACTTACGTTTGGTAATTTCGAAAACATGTTGTGACGAAACTGCTGCCGACAGTTTCGGCCCCAACTAAGAGGACTGTTCGAGCTGGCCTACCAAACCGGTTCCGGGTTCTGTTTACAGTACAATTCGCCATTCATGCTTTGTTTGTTCGTCGAATTTTCGTGTGAATCTGGCAAAAGGAAACTACAAACCAATGTCCTAGGCGGCTTCCTTCCTAATTTGCATATTGACTCTGGATAATGCAATCAAGAACACCGGCTGTAAAATCAAAACGGCCTCTTGTCCGACCACCAGTCAGATCGTTAGCTGCGTATGATTTAAGATTGATTTATTCCGCTCGGATCTCTGGAATAGGGTCGATTCAACATTCGGGTGATTCAGGTGGAGTCGAAACGGTTCAGTCGTCGGTCCATTCGTATCCTGGATAAACTTCGAGCCTGGATGCCTGTAACGCTGGTGCGTGTGCTTCTCTAACTCTCTCTCTCTCTCTCTCTTTCTCTCTCTCTCCAAAGACCGGCAGCTAGCAGCAGAACGGCCCCAAAATGACGGCGGTGGAAGTGATATCTGGCTACAAATACTATGGCAAGGCGAACGATCCCAACAAGAAGATCGTGCTGAATCATTTGAACATGAGCGTCACCCGTGGATCGATGTAAGTAGCGTCTTTGTGTCTCCGCCGAACCGCGGAGGGGCTTTCCGGGGAGCGGTCGCACCGAAGGCACTGGACTAGCGAGAACCTCTCTGACACTGCGATCCTTGTCGCGACCGGTTGCGCAAGGAAAGTGAAACCAGAATCCATCGTCACGGTCCACCCCGTGGGGGGAAAGAGAGGACCGCTATCGGTCATGTCGCATAACATGAATATTTAAAAGGCGCGAAAGCTCTCGAACTCCGGCCAGGTGCGTGTCATTTGGCGTGGACTGAGAGCGATGGGCCAACCTCGCGTGAGGCAATCGTCGTGGAAGTCAAGCGCCTCTCGGGGGTGCCCTTCCTAGTTTGAAGGCCACACACTCGCAGGCCCCCCCCCCTCAGATGGTGGTCCTCTGGAAAGTGGATGACGGATGTAGACGAAGTTGAAGTTCCCCCGAAGCGGCGCCAAGGAAACTCTCCTCGGAACTGCCTCCACACGCTTGCAACATTTGTGGCCCGACTAGTGCCGGGCCGGGTACAGGATTCACCCGGGGTGTCACCGGGTGACATTGGGGCCGTTTCATGGTCAACGTCAGACGCTCTCCTTGCCGCGACGATGACCCGACTGCCGCAACAGCACAACAACCCGGCCTAACCCGTTCCACCGTGAATGCGTTTTCGTTTTCACTTCTTGCCCTTCGGCAACTGCTCTTCTGGCCGTGGCCGGTCGTTCCTTGGCCGCACGGGGCAATTCCGCATCCTCGTACAGCCCACGGGTATCAGGAACTTAGCATATGCGGCGACCTTCCGACTTTCCTAGCGCAGCGCCGCGATCGGGTGTGTGGCAACCCGCACGGCTCTCTAATTCGATGCCGCTTTCGGGCGGGGTGACCTGGTTCAAGTTCAAACCCCAGGTCCCACTCAGGTCGTACCTTGAACGCCTTGGATTCTCGCGCGGTTCTGGCGAGGGCCGCGACCATTGTCGGTCTTCAATGGTTTGTCCGTGAGCCGGCGAGGTGAAATCTCCTTTTGAGGCACTCCGAAAGGACACCACGGGCAAAGGGACGCGACCTTTGCCTCGCGTACTTGTAAAGTAGCTTTCGTAGAAAAGTGACACCTCCCTGTCCGGAACGCCTCGAGCCGTCGCAGCCGACTGCGACGATGAACACAAGAAAGTACGTGTCAAGGCCACATCGTTTACGTAATTTTTTTTTTGGTTCCTTTCGAACGGGATGGGTCATTTAAATAAAACGTAGAAGACGACGAAGAATCCACTCGCGTTGGTTGGTGCCGACGCAGATGAAAAGAGGTCGAAGACAGTTGAAGGATTGAGCGCGCAGGCGACAAGCCGCCAACACGGCGGGATGATGAATGCCTGTGACCAATTGTACGGCCATCACTTTCGGCTCGATCGTTACGAGATCTGGTCGATTTGGCTCCAAGTGTGACGCGTAATGGCGGTCGTGGCCGTCGGTCCATGGCCAATTTACGTGTAAAACATCGAAATGAAACTGAAAGCTAATGGCAATTAGTAGAGTGACCAAAACACCTCTCAGTTAATAAATGGACCAAAAACGCGAGATCCCTTCGGGTATGCTGGACGGGTAAAGATCACCATTACAAAACCGATCGGAAAAGGTTGGTGAACGCGTTCCAATGAAAAAGCGCATCCCTTGACTGTTTTATGGGGTCAAATTTAAAGTTATCTGGTACCGTGTTGGTTGAGTCAGCATGAGTTGTCAATGGGTTGATAGGTTGAAGAAGGGACAAAGTTTAAAATGGGAATGATAAAGAGTACTTTTATTCGTAGGAATGTGGTGGTCAGCATATTCAAGTAAAAAACCTATTTAAATTCTACTTCTCGGCCTGAGTCGTTGGCGAAAAATGAGAGGTAAATTGCACTGCCCAAGATAAAAGAATCTCTCATTCTGGCCATATTCATGAAACGGTCAACTACTCCGCCATTAGGTGACCAAAATGCGTACCCCAAAACGCATTAAAATGCAGCAGTGCTCTTTCGCGGACAGTTCGTAGCCCAACAGCGACTGACCTCGGTTACTCGAGACAAAGATCATAAACCAGGTTGAGGTTGCGTCGAAAGGTGGGTCGAAACTTTTTCCTCGACTCGGCTACGGTTGCGTTTTTGGAGGCCCAATTTATTGCACTCCCATTGTCTTAACTTACTTAACACCGGCTCGGGTGCCGCAACCGACGACTGGTCACTGGCGCGGCTAGCGGCGTTCCGTCTCCGTAGTTTGCGTCTCCAACTGCTAATGCTCAGCAGCGCACCCAACCACAGTTGGTATTAATTATTTGACCATTTGCACAGAATGATTAACGCCTATGACCCGGTGAGCCCACCGTCGCTCGGACAACGGAGAGGCCCTGGGATAATTCAATGTTGCTGGTGACGGACGACAAAAAGGAAACGCGACCTTCCATATCTGTGGCAACTTTGCGCCGGGAAATGTGTTTGCCCATCACATTCATAAATCACTTGGAGACTGGCGCTGGTGAGCACGGTTAAAATTCGCATAACCTCCAAAACCAAACCCCAAAGCCACTGCAGTCTCCCCAAAAACCGTGAGTAATTACGCGGGGAGCCGAAGTCCGAAAGCCCCATTAATTGGCCGAGGGTAGTCTGTGTAAGCCTGAGATGGTGAAGGCTTTGAAAGGTAGCACAGACGGCACACTGTGGCCACTGTGACCTCCTTCATGTTCAAATGGTGGACTGTATTTTGTTGTGTGTCTATTTTCACTACCGATTGCTTAATGTCTCAACCGAGCACAGTTTCATGGTTCACCTGAGACGCTCGCCGTATCAGCATCGATCAGCGGGCGTGGGTTGAGTGTATTGTTTATGACGACAGATTCGGCACCAATCCGTTACAAAGCGACAAAAGGTGTGTAAAGTATGGACCTTACTTTCGGTTTTCTGTATCATTAGAAATGGATGTGCGGCGTGGCCCCAGTTCGGTTCAGAGTGTAACGATTTGGTGAAACTCTATTTACAGTTATGGCCTCCTGGGAGCATCCGGTTGTGGCAAAACGACACTACTCTCCTGTATAGTGGGAAGGAAGTTCCTCAACGACGGTGAAATCAATGTGCTCGGCGGAACACCCGGCACGGCAGGCTCCGGAGTGCCGGGGCCCCGCATTGGGTACATGCCGCAGGACATTGCTCTCGTGGAGGAGTTCACCATCAAGGAAACAATCTACTACTTCGGCCGAATATACGGTATGTCGAAGGAGAAAATCCGCGAACGGTACAAACTACTGAAGCACCTCCTAGAGCTGCCAGGAGACGATCGGTGAGTGACCAAACGCACGGTAGGTGCTCTGAATCGTTCCCACTAACCGCACTTCCTCTACATCGCAGATATGTTGGCAACTGCAGTGGTGGCCAGCAGCGGAGGGTGTCCTTCGCGGCCGCCATGGTCCACGAACCGGAGCTACTGATCCTGGACGAACCGACCGTTGGGCTGGACCCGCTGTTGCGGGAGAAGATCTGGCAGTATCTAGTGGAAGCGACGAGTACAAACAAAATGGCTGTGATTATTACGACCCACTACATCGAAGAGGCTAAGCAAGCCGGTTGCGTAAGTGGGCGTGAGGCCGATCACCGGCGAACGATCTGTTTCTAGCGACTCTTCGGCGATCCATTCCAGATTGGACTGATGCGAAACGGCATTCTACTGGCCGAAGACAAGCCGCTTAACATTCTGGAACGGTTCTCCTGCAGCACGCTCGAGGAGGCTTTTCTGGACCTCTGCCAAAAGCACGGCCCCTCGGAGGAGGCCGACCGGACAGCACACCAGACCCAGACGCTGCGGGCGATCGGTGACGCTCGGGACATCAAGAACACGATACCAGCCCTGACGACGGGCAACGAGAAGAAGCCAACAGAGCGAGGCATGTTCGACGAGAAGCGAAAACCGCTCACCACCAGCCTCAAGGAGCTGGTCAGCTTCACGACCAAGCGGCGCATGAACGCGCTGCTGTCGAAGAACTTCCTCCAGATGGTCCGACAACCGGCGTGAGTAGCGCACCGTGTGTCCTGTATTTTAGCTTCTTCAACATTCGCAACGAAACTCGGCATGTTTGGTCGTTTGAATGGTTGGCTGAATGTAGGACCGTGTGGCTGCGCAGGGCGTGCTTGAGATCGCACCGATGGCACCCGTTTCATCACCATCTGCATATTATTCATTTTTCATAGAACGATCATCGAACAACCAACGAAACAACAACTCAGAAAACGACTCAGAACTGTGAAAATACACGCACACGCACAATGGTGCGTGTGGAGTGTGAACTGTGGTTGGTCAGCTTCTGTGACGGCGACAGGGGACAATTGTGATGTGTGATCGAACTAGGACAATTCCAATGATTTTTTTTATTTGTACATAGCAATAGCCAGTCTTAGCTAAAAGCAAATAACCTTCTAATGCCTCATCCTAAAGCTTACTACTTCATGTTAGAGCATGAGGTTAGGGGACGTTACTAGCCACATCTGTGGAACCACTGCAGTTGGTGTTTCATGTTCAAATGAAATGAACAGAGCTTTTTTAACTATCATTCGCTCCGTATAGATATTTGGAAATTAATAAGGTACATTCCTTTTTCTTATTCCATAATAACAAACCACTAACTTTGGTTTGCATTTAAATAGCTGGACGAAAACCGTTCTTAAAACGGATGCATATGGCACACAAGCTGACGGGAAGAACAGTACATAAGATTGAGAACAGTAGTACATAAGAACAGTACATAAGATTGAGACCACCGTATTTTTCTAGATGACACCGAGTCCAAACGATAGCAAACCTAACCTCTGTGCATGACAGGACCTCTCGCGTTTACTGGCTTTTGGCCCCTTCATGTACCCTCTTCAGTTTCTGTAGAAAGTAACCGAGACTCTTGTTTCATTTCCGGACCTTCCGCTCGGGCACACGCACATACACACACATTCAGTGGGATGGTTTTCCTGTTTCTGTACCCGATATTTCAACTGGTAAGTTTCTACGTGGCGGTCGGTGGCAACCCGAAGGACCTGCGGCTCGGCATCGTGAACGACGAGCTGGCCAACATCCGGCAGTGCTTTAACGAATCGCTCATTAACACCTACTACCATGACGACTACGACTGTGATCTGTACAAAGTGTCGTGTAGGTTTCTGGAGAAGCTCAACCGGAGCGTGGCGATACAGGTATCTCTGCCGGGCACGCCGGGGGCTAGCAGTTTCCGGCCACTCAAGCGGGGTTAGTGCTTTGCTTTAACTCTCGTTTTCGCATTCCAGGAGTACTACGAAACGTACGACGACGCGTATCGGGATGCCCGGAAGGGAAAGATCCTAGGTTTCATCCACTTCTCGGAGAACTTCACCGAATCGCTGCAGGACGTGCGGGACAATGTGCGGGACGCGGACGATGGGTCGTTCCACACGTCCGAGATCAAGGTGTACCTGGACAAATCGGACCAGCAGATCACGTTCTTCATCGAGAAGAAGCTGCTGCAGACGTACCGCGAGTTTGCCGAGAGCCTTATGGACGATTGCCGGCTGCCGCGCCAGCTCGCGAGCATTCCTATCTCCTTCGAGACGCCCGTCTACGGCACGTTCGACGAAGAGTTCACCGCCTTCATGGCGCCGGGTGTGGTGATGACGTAAGTCGCTACCCCGCCGACCATCGGATTCGCTTCGATTCACTATCGGTGTACTCACGTGTTTGTTTTTCCCGCGTTTCTTTCCATACACCCGCTTTTCGGCCTCGAAATTGACACCGCCGCAAACGATCGCAAACAGAATGATCTTTTTCCTGGCCACGCTAATTACCGCTACCATTTTCATTACCGATCGGTTGGAGGGGGTGTGGGATCGCACGATCGTGGCAGGTAGGTGATCAGACAAGCGTGAAGATGGGCGATGTGCAAGCGGCCCCAGGCGTAATGAGTAGATATAGATGCGAGCACAGAACATTAAAATAATTAGATACCCCTTTTTCAATGGTCCCCAGGTATCACTGCGCTCGAACTGCTGCTGGCGCACATCATTACACAAACGTCCATTATGTTGCTGCAGTGTCTGGAAATTATCCTGCTCGCCACCTTTCTGTTTGATGCGCAAAATCAGGGCAACAACATCACCGTCGTCGGACTGCTGATGCTGCTCGGCTTTGCGGGCATGCTATACGGTAAACTGAGGGCAGGAAAGTGGCCGAAATCGCGCTTTCTAATTGTTTATGGCTTGTGCACTGTTGCAGGTCTTCTGATATCAATATTCTGTGACGCCCATTCGACGGCCAACTTTATGGCGACCGGTAGCTTCTATCCGATGATCATCTTGTGCGGTAAGCGGACGATCGTTTTGTGGCGCCATTTTTCCAGTGTGTTTGTGTAATCGTTTATCTTCGTTTGCATTGCAGGAATTCTGTGGCCGCTAGAGGGTATGCCACAGTATCTGCAGTACGTAGCGTACTGTTTCCCGTTCACCATACCCTCGATCGCAGTGCGTAACGTCCTTTCCAAGGGCTGGAGCATAACCAATTCCCAAGTGTACATGGGCTACGGGGCCGTCGGATTGTGGATCGTCAGCTTATTGCTGCTGTGTTTAGTCGGGCTAAAGATGAAGAAGTAACACCGCCCCCAAAGGATGCGCCCTTGACAGAATGTTTGAGTAACGCTCAGCGCTCACATACGTTTGGAGGGCCGAAACGCATACTTTATATGCACCCCTTACGCTTGTCCCCAGTGGCCCCGCTCGATTCGATTTCCTAAACCACCAACAATAACAGTAGAGGTTAAGGTTCCAAACACGGGTTTTCGGTATATTTGTGCCCCCATTCCCTCCCCGTTGCACTTCACACGCTCCTTTGCATCCGGAACTCGCGGGCTACGGAGAGAAGATCAGCGGATAAGAGCTAATTCACTATGAAATCTGTTGTAAATAATAAATAATCATCAGCTCTATATAGTATATGGTCCACACCAAGCGGTTTAACAGTATTTGATCGGTTCAAAAAGCAAGGCGGTTAGAGAATATGTGCGTCCAGTTGCTACATCAGTGGGCCAGCCTCTTTGAGGCGCCGTTTATGGTTCGCCCAAAAAAAACATAAAACAAGCACTGTATGGAAAGACCGCCACCGGCCAAGTACATGAATAGCAAGCCTAGTGAAGTAAGTACCCGCGGAAGTCTGCTAATGCTTTAGGCTAGGTTACCCTTGTATTACGTTTTTGCTTCTGTTGTGGTCTGTAATGGAAAATAAACAAAAATGCTTCGAAAAACCAACCCCCGGCAGATGTTGCTTTATTGTGCATACTTTATTGAAGGGAACTACGGACGCCAACGGTTCAAGTTAGTTAAAAAACAACATACGCATAATCATTTCTCAATTCACCCTTAACATGTGTGGTCAGTACTAAAACCTTATATGTTTTGTCTTTTCTATCTGCCTAACCTTTCGCTATCCACCGTTCACCGTCGCCCGGTGGTCACGCATCTGTACCCACCGACGGCGGTGTGGTTTTCGAAAGCATCGGGTGAGTGTGGCCATTTCTGATGGAACGTTGTTTTTTCATTTCCAAACTCGCATCATTCACACTCAATTTCAGCTTTTGTGCCGACCCGTTGACCGTTGGCAGGTTGCCGGCGTCACTGTTTCGCTTTATCTTTGCACTGGTGGTCAGAGCGTTCGGGGTTGCGGAACGTTTATTCGGCTTCCGAGCGGGTGTTGTCGCTGGCCCGAGCGAGAAAATTTGCGTTTGATGGTGCCTGATTTTGAAACTGCGAGGAAACGTTACGCCATCCGTTTTGAATCGCAAATAGTGCAACAACCGTTCGTCGGTTTTGAACTGTTCTTCCGGCTCCGGGAAGTAGTGCAGGTCGGGCTCGGAAACGTCCTCTGTTTTCGGTACCGGCGATGAAATCGTTGGTCCTGGCGATTCCCGTTTATCGTTGCACACGAACTCGAGTTCGATGCCCTGATCCTCCATCTGTCCGCCGTACTCTTTCTTCTCGTCGATGTACCTCTTCGCTAGCGCTAGTGTCTCTTCTAGCCGCTTCTGTCCCTCGCGCTCGATCTTCTTGCGTACCTTGGTGAGGCGCCGCGCCTCGGAAAAGTTGGACGCAAACCTTGGCTTCTTGAGCTGGCTTTTTATCAGACGCCACTCTCTTTGGATCGAACCCAATGTTGCGTCGTTTGTGAAAGCGTCCCCATTCAGCAGTTGCTCTAGCTTCGACTTGTCCGCGCTCGTTAGCATTTGATCAATGACAACCGGCTGGACGGGTCTCACGATCGCTATGGGTTTTGGCGAAAGTTTCAACGATTCGGGACTCTTCTCGGAATCATCACCGGACTGTATGCCGGAAGAAGATGAATCTAGGCGACCACACTCCCTCGTGGGAGTTAGCGTGCCGCGCATAGCATCCAAATCTGGCGATTGTTGCGGTACAGATTTTGAGGTATCGGTGTGAGGCGGATTTTCTTGTCCAGGACCAGTGATTTCAGCGTTCGCGTCGGTGCCACTACTAGTGGAGCCAATTTGATTCTCACCTTGCGCTACTTGCGGTTCCTGTGGCTTGGATTTCTCGTCATTACCATCCGAGTCCGTATCGCTCGATCGACGACTCGGCTGCCGCTTCAAGTGCTCCTGATAGTGATCGTCGTCGGTTTCTGATTTGGTCTTACGATCGGATTCTCCCACATCTTCCGCAATGGTGTGCTCGTTTTGCTTTTCTTCCACTATTTGTTGCTCACCCTTTGCTACTTCCTCGTTTGTCTGTTCTTTGGAACTTTCACGCTTTTGCTTCACATCCCGTTCGTTGAATGAACTGCAGCTGCTGGCATCCGAAAGGTTACTAACCTTCGCTGCACTTTTCTCACCCGAGCAGCGTGCGTCGACGGATCGTGATCCTTTCGTATCCTCGTCACTGAGCGTATCTTCACAAATCTTCAACGAGTGCTCCGATAACGACGTGGTATCATCCTGGGTGGTAAAGTTCGGCTGCTGCACTTCTTTGGTTTCTTCCGGTGTTGGTTGAGAGCTTTCTTCTGAAAAACAACAATAAATTTGAATCTCTGAAAAAGACGAATCCCGACAACAAGAAGGCACCTACCATCTGGTTCCTGGTCGCGATTAGTGTTTGGCGAATTTTCATCCTCGCCAACGCTCGCTGTTGGTCGTTCCGTGCCGACAAACTCATAACCATCTTTATCGAAATCGAAGCGAGGTTTTGGTTCACCAGTTTCATCATCGTTTTGACCGTCGCATGAATCCGTTTTCTTGCCGGGGGAACTGGAAAACAGCGTTGGCATTTGTGCCTCTTCGGTGATGTCTAATCGCTCGTTCTCTTCCGACCGCTCCAACTCTTCGGAAACCGACGGATCAGTGGTCGGCGGTAGTTGACTGTTGCTCGACACCTGGGAAAGCTGTGAATCATTGATCGGTGCAATGTCCTGGCTGAACTCGGAGTCTTTGGTTGCCGGATTATCCCGTTCCTCTGTTGAAGACACGTTTGCAGTCTCCGTAGGTTTTGTCGCCGCCATAGCGTCACCTTTTTCGTCACTCTCCACCGACTCTTGCGACGTCAAACCGCTGATGGCGGATGAAACGGAATCGTTCGTTTCCTCTTCCTTCACTTTGGCCGGTGATCGTACTTCGAGCGGCTCGAAAGCTGGCGATTCGAAATCGTCCTGTTCTTTCGATTCATCCAACTCGTCATCGTCATCAATGTCCATATCTTCGACCATTTCCTCCACGGGCACTGGTGCAGGCGGCGGTGGCGTCAGGCTGCCCTCCGATTTTTTATCTGAATCAGGACTGACCGCTTCTAAATCTTCGAGAAGTGACTCGGATCTTCCACCGAGCTCGTTACCGTTGACGGAAGACTTTGGTTTCTCAATTCCCAGATAGTTGTACACAATTTCTTCCACCTTCGGGTGAAACACGCTGGAAATTTTGGGATTGACCACTTGGTCCACTATCCGCTCGACACCGGTGTCTAGAAAGCCCGAGCTAAAAGTACGACAAAGAACACGGTGCTGAACAGGAAATCCACCATCCGAACCTCTTCCACTTACTCGATTATGTTCTTTCGCAGCTGTTCACGAAGCTGGTTCTTGTGGCGTATGTTATCGGACCACTCTTGTTGCACCAAAAACTTATTCACAGTTCCTTCCACGCGCTGCCGCAGGTTCTGATAGGCAGGTTTGGTGTCTACGTCGGCCAAACACTCCTTCCGAAACTGATCGAAAAGCCCTTGCGACTTCAGCTCCTGGACCATCGCGTCGATAAAATGTGGATCCTCAACCATCATTGTGCCCACTCTTCACACACAACACCAGCGTGACCAGCGTTCTAGAGCATTAGCAAGATGGAATAAAAGAGCCGTACCATACAAAAAGTTGAAAATTAGTGCTGGAGTACACAGCAATTCGATGCGTAAAAAAGTTCAATGTCAACTCCCTAACCAAACTTCTTTTATTGCATACGTATCAAAACGCGCTCTGGCCAGCGTCTGGGTTGCAGGAGTTTACAAACAATTATTCGTAACTTTTGTTCACTTAATCGAATGTGCTGGCTTGTAAAAAGCTTTGTACTCACGGCAAACGCAACTAATTATTTTGGTTAATTCTACGATTAAAATACACACGCACCGTCCGCGGCAACAATAACACGCCGATTGCATTTCCGCGTTGACAACCGATGCGCAAGGTAAGTAAAAGCAATGCTACGTCAGCTAGAAACAAATTCAAGCAGCTGATAGACGTATCTTTTTACTATCCACCTTGAACCATGTTTGTAATTAACGCGTTGTCATAACAATACCGCAATCCGCGGCAGTTTTGAAGAACGTGATCAACGCTTTGTGAACATTTTATTTAACCTGTATCTTTTTGGGAGATGGATCATTCACAATCGAATGGCAACGGTGACGATGCGTTGGAGGAGTTGGTGTCGGAATACTACGACCCGGTAGCCATTCTTCTTTCCAGTATTCACTACGACACGAAGAATCTCACAGATGAGCTAAAGTAAGACACTAGATATTGGCACGAGACGTTATAAATGAGTTGTACTTTTCTTTAGAAAATGCTCGGTCACTTACGACCAGCTAAGCGGTCTCGAGGCGGAAGACTTACGACTAATGGGAATGACAAACGAGAATGCAATCAAGGAGATTCTATCCGACTTATGCGAGCTCTTGAATCAAAGGCGAATGTACGGCAGGTAAAGGCGTTCTATGGACTGATTTTGGCTTTCATCGTAGCATCGGTTTGTATTCAGCTCTGCATTACATTTTCAGTGTTCTTCAGCACGAGTTTGACCCTTACCAGTACGCCACAACTATTTGCCAAAACACCTCCGACCACCTGGAGAGCATGCGGATGTTGGTTAGGCTGATGCAGCTAAACTTTAGTGTTACATTTCCAAATAACGTTTTGCTAGACGACCGTTACTATGCGACCGAGATGTCCCTATCGCTGTGTGATAGAATCTGTGAAAGGTTGGACGGCATGTGCACAGTTTTAGGCGGTGCTGATGCAAGTAGCAAACGCAAAGCATGGATGCCAAAATTTACCGTTCCGCTGGTGCTCCTCTCCGGTGTCTTCGTGCTAACAGCATGGTTGAAACGAAAGTAAAAGTAAACTAAAAGTGAAAGTAAAAGTAGAAGTTAGTACTTACGATGCAGCAGCAGTACGTTAAAAGAGAACTCTAGCAGAGCACAATAAATTCTCGAATTCCGTGCTAAGGAAATTTATTATTGCTTTAGTTTCACCCTTCTCGCCTGCCGGCGGTTAAATAAAAGTGCCTTCGTCACTAGCCAAATATTGGCTTATCGATAAACTGCACGTAGGGATGCTGAATGCGCTTTTGGTACTCAATCATAACAAGCTTGTTAACACCTTTCATTAAAATATGTCTCGGAACATACAGTGTGATTTGTGGTCCAGCCAAGGGCCAGTAGCGACCGAGGTTGAACCCATTCACAAACACCAACCCTTTGCCCCATTCGTTCGGATACAAATACGTATCGTGGATGGTATCGTTGCTTATAAGGAAGGTTCCGTAGTAAATCTGCGCCCCGGCTTCAGGTAAATCGTCCTGCGGTTGATGTTTCAAGAAGTTTTCGATATAATGATAGCTATCGAGCGGATAGCTAGTAATCGTCCAATTGTTTAGCGGCGTGTTGTCGATCATCACGGATCCCAACATGCCTTTGAAATCGTTGGGAATGTTATAGTTGATTCGTCCTTGATTTTCCACCAGAAGCTGCAGCTTAGTTCCGAGCCCCACACTGAGAGGGATAGTATGAGCATTGGTCTCTCTCGAGAGAATACCACAGAAAACCTGCAGTTAGATCGATATATAGTTCAACAACATGGTAATTTCGGAAGAAACAAAAAACTGCTTACGTTATCAACGTGCACATATGCTCGATCGTGAATTTGTTCCACTTTCAACGTGTAAGGATCCCGGTTCCAGTCTGCAGGTAGTGTCGTTTCGTAGAGCAGAAATCCAGAACGTTGGTTGAGCGCTTCAAATGTAACAGGTACCAACGAGGCGGCTATCTGGTTCGAAAGCTTCCTCCGTCCATGCTTCGACAGCAACGAAC